>NW_016107336.1:6319767-6360332 GCF_001604975.1 Cebus imitator
GAGGGAAAGATATCTCATGGATGAGCAAATGTCCTAATTAACATTTACTATCAGTTGCATGAATAGCTCATTAATAATTTTTAAGGAATTCGATTTCTCTTACATCCACCCTAAAGGATAGTGAACTTAATTTAATACATTTGATGAGGCTTGGCAGGTGATGAGGAAATATTTCTGATTTTATTTTTGGACACATAAGAGTTGAGAGCCATGAATGAGGAAGAAGACAGGTCTTCATGGAGACCCCTGCTCTGCTCTTTCCTCACCACGTGAATCCCAGCAAGTCACTTCATCTTTGTCAGCCTGTAGTCCTCATCTGCAAAGTGGAAATCATAATCCATACCTCTTAGAAATTCTGTAGGTTGAAATGAGGGACAAATATACAGAATATAGCACGTGACACGTAGGATGTATTCAGTAGCTATTAACTGTTAATATCATTATCATCATTATCATTGCTGCAATCATTTTATCTACCACCAGCGCAGTCCCTGGAAAATCCTAGTTCAGATATTTCTACGGAGATCTGATAATAGCTTAGGCTTCTGTACTAGTCCCTTGTATCTTGTTATATACATTCTCACCTACATTCCTAAATATGTACCAGCTATAGTCTCTATCCTAGGGAGTCTCACCTTTGGATGTCAGCCTAGAATTCTCTCTTAGGCTTCAGGGCTATTATGCAACTGATCTCTGGGACATTCTACAGATCGCTCAAAATCATAGTGTTCTAAACTGGATTCGTTTTCTCCTTGCAACATCTCTTCTTTCTTGTTTCCTATTCTGGTAAACGTCCTCACTGCCAAACCCATAACCTTTTAGAGTCACGCTTGACTTCTCGGTTTCCTTCACTTTTATCCTCTGCCCCAACACTAAATTATCAGGTCCTATTCATTTGAACTTCTAAATAACTCTTTATTTCTATTCCAGTCCAGGCCGCTACTCTCTCTCTCTCTCTCTCTCTCTCTCTCTCTCTCTCTAACATTGCCCTAAGAACCTCCTAACTTATTTTTGTACCTCTAATCTTTCCCTCCATGAAAAAGCAACAGTAATCTGTGTAAAATGCTTATAGTGATCTGTGTTACTCATTCTGGTAACTCATTAATAACCACCCCTTGCTCATAGGGTAAAACCCCAGTTCCTTAACTTGGCTTTCAAAATGACCTGTGCACCTGCCCAGCCTGACCTCTGCCTCTGCACTCTAATCATTTTCAACTTCCTTTGGCTGTGAGAAATCCCCACCTGCTCTCTTGCTTCCCAATCTCCAGCCAGGCTGGTACCTCCTTCTGATGCAAAAGCCTCCCTCTTTTTTGTTTTCTTTTTGTTGTTGTTGTTTGTTTTGGTGTGGTTTTGTGTTTTGCACCAAGAAGCTCCTACTTAGCCTCAGGTCTTGGCTTCAGCGACGTGTTTTGGGAAGGCTTCCCTGTGCCTCAAATCTGGTAAAACTGCCACTCCTCTGGGTTCTCATGGCACACATGGCCACCGATGGCACACACACCCCTTTGGATTACGTCTGTCTGTTTCCGTCTTTGTCTTTGTACCAGACCACCTCCTCCATGAAGGCAGAACTCAAGTCTGTCTTGTTTGTCTTTGAGTCCCTGCCTGATGCTAATTAAGTATTTTGAGGTTGAATAAAGACAGAAAATTTCTCTAGTTGTTTCCAGAGAGTTAGAAGTCCATCTGTTCCCTACAGTCTGAGTGTCCCAGTGCGGTGTGGCTGCCATAGTCAGATGCTTCCCTCTGTGCCCAGGCGAAGAAGAGAAGAAAGGCAAGATGCCCCCCGCTTTTGGAACAGTCTACTCTAACAATGCCTCCCTCTCCCCTCCCCAAAGACTGAAAATCTAATAGGGATTAAAGCCCAGACTTGAGTGACATTTAACTATGTCCTATAAGTCACTAATTCAGATACTAGAGGGGTCAAGGACATGTGGAATGTTTTGTGGAAGGAATAGATGTTATAAAACTTATAGAGTTGATGAAGGAGTAGTTCTCTAGGGAATTTGAGAATTCTGAAAGAGATTCTTGAGTTTCCTGTTCTTCCTCTTCCTCGTCACCTCTTCCCTGGCGTCGCACCCTCAGCCATATGTGTAGCTATGGCCCATCTACAAGCATATTGGAGAAGTCCTGTCATAGAAACTCACCAAGAGAACACTTCCACTCTGCCCCTTGGGCCCCTGCTCTAAGTCTTTGCATCTCCACTCTTCTGATTTTGTCATCTGGCTTCTGACAATTCTTTAGGCCAGACTCCCTAGAAATAGGGTTCAAGATGGGAATTGTTATTCGCATGGTATATTGAGGGGATGCTTCCAAGAGAAACCTGTAAGAAAGTGAGAGAAGTAGGGGAGCGAAGGGAAAACATCTAGGCAAAGATGTGGTTTCAGATGAAACCTAGCTTCATCTTTTATCCTCACCCTCTGGAGGGTAAACTGTACCACAGAGTCTGCCCTATCTTGAGATGAAGAAATGAGTCCCGTGCTGGTGAGTCATTGGATCAGGGCTGCTCCAGGTGGGAACAGAAGGAGTCGGGACATCAACTCCTGACACTACTAAGCCAGGCAGCTCCTGTTGCCCAAGAACACCCCTGGATGAGACTGCAGATGTGAGATGTTAGCAGTAGCACCCACAGCTGCTGGTAAAAGGTGAGCAGAGATTTAGCTGGGACTACAGGTCCTTTGTTTTCTGTTGGCAACTCATTATGACTTTCTTCAGCTACAAGTCCTGAACAAGTGTGTTATTTCTGGGTGGGTTCAGGAAACCTCTGGTCAGTCCAGCAGCCTCTTCTCCTTCACACTCCACCCCAAACTCCCATATTCCCTGATATTATAGATCTTTGTGAATGCTAACATCATGATTCATGACTTAATCATCCCTTGTCAGAAGCAAGGTGGAAGAAACAAACTAAGCTTGCTTCCATTACCACTCCCAGCTAGATCCACAAAGCAGAGACATTGCTAGGTATTTGTATTGCACAAAAAGCTATGCCTGACAGCAGTAAAATAGTCAGCTTTTATTCATGGGAGGGAGAAACTTGGTTATGACCTTAATGAGGTTCTCAACTATGGGAAGAGTGATTGCATATCTTCTAGAACTGGGAGAAAAGTGGCCTCTGAGCACCTGCTTAGACCAGGTGACTAGTTCCTCATGACTCAATATGTAAATGAGAGGAACTCTGGGTAACTTTTCATGCATACTATTAATGTGATAGTGTGAGAAATTTAAATTCCAGTTTCATAGCTCATCAGCTGTTATAGCTTGGGCAACTTGCTATAAAACAGAGAGAATATGCACATTGCAAAGTTGTTATGAAATTAAATACCACCAAGCACATAGTAGGAACTCAACAAATGAAAGCCATCATTCTGAGATTATTTCCTTCTACAGAAATAAAAACTAGAGGGGGGTGGGAGTTCAAATGGGTATTGAAGTTGGAGTGGGAGAGAGAGAGAAGGAGATGGAGGAGAATGTGGGCACTAGTGTATGATGATTGCTGCTCTGTTTTAACACCTATTACTTTATGAAATGTAACAATTTTTTATTGCATTTTAGGTTTTGGGGTACATGTGAAGAACATGCAAGATTGTTGCCTAGGTACACACATGGCAGTGTGATTTGCTGCCTTCCTCCCCTTCACCTATATCTGGCATTTCTCCCCATGCTATCTCTCCTCACCTCCCCACCCTCCGTCCCTCCCCCATTTCTCCCCAACAGACCCCAGTGTGTACTGCTCCCCTCCCTGTGTTCTACTATAAGGACACGTGCACACGAATGTTCATTGCAGCACTGTTTACAATAGCAAAGACCTGGAACTAACCCAAATGCCCATCAATGATAGACTGGACAGGGAAAATGTGGTACATATACACCATGGAATATTATGCAGCCATAAAAAACTATGACTTTGTGTCCTTTGTAGGGACATGGATGAACCTGGAAACCATCATTTTCAGCGAAATGCAACAATTTTTAAATGAAACGTTATGGTTATTTATACGTTGAAGAATCAGACCAAGAAATAGTTTGTTGTTTTCTTCTCTGTAGATGAATATGATATTCTTTACTCTCTTCTATACTTGCAAAGCTACAGGGAAACCCATTAATGCAAATTCTAGGTTGAGGCAGTGTCCGAGGTTCTCACTGATGATTCCATTTGCCATCCACCTAGCTCTTTCCAGAAAAGTCTATCCCAACATGTAAAAGAGATGAAAATATCAGCTTCTTACAGAGCAGAATCAGTCCTTTCTTCTCTGGATTCTGGAGGATGGACTCAGGTCTTGGGTCTCTATATAAACCCCCAAATGGCAAGATATCTAGCTGTCTGCCCTTCAGTTATGATTCATCATAATCCTGACAGACATCCAGTCAATGTTTTTCCACAAATGACCCACAATCCTTCTATTCTTCCTGTAGGCAGATTCTACTTCCTTAGTGACTTTTTGTGTGTGTCATTTGAAAAGCGGTATTTGTGCCAGATATCACACCAAAATTTCTCTGCTTGCCTGCATTGAGTATGCATTTGCTGACAGACTTGGGAGACCAAGAACAAAGGAACACCTGTTCTTAGGTAAAATGGCCCCAAGAACTCTGCCTTCATGTCACCCCATTTTCTAAGCTGTTGAGTCCCTAATTCTGTTAATATAAACAGTTATCTTTCTGATTCTAAAAATGTATATTAGAATATGAGACAGTGTTTGTCAATTATAGGATCTTCTGATACAGATGCTCCTTCATTTGTTCTTTTTGTCATGGGTGCCATTATCACCCCAGTTTACAACTAGCTTTATTATATAAGAGCTTAGAAAAAAAAAAAAAAAGAAAGAAAGAAAGAAGGAAAAGGTTGTTTACTGTGGTCTCAGAACTGTTCTAAACAATTTTCATGGACTTACCTCATTCAGTCCTCACAATAAATCTATGAGGTAGAAAACAGTCCTCAGACACTGTGAAAGAAATGTCTAATAATAATGTGGTGATTTTTTTTTGTGCTACTTGCCTTATCAGATCAATTCTCCAGCTTTCTCTGTCCTGCTTCTTGCCTCTGTGATTCAACACTCAGACTTGGATCACCCAGGCACTCTTGTTCAACGGCTTCCTGCTGGGTTTTGTAGCATCTCTCTTCAAGATTATTCCATTTCACAGATAAATTCCATTTCACAGATAATACCATGACTGAACCATGAAGAAATCCAAAATCTCACCAAACCATTAACAAGTGAACAGCCTGAAGCTGTAATGTAAAGTTTCCCATCAAAGAAAAGCCCAGGGTCTGAAGGGTTCACTGACACGTGAAAGAACTATACTAGTTCTACTCAAATGCTTCGAAAATATCAAAGAGAAGAGAATACTTCCAAGCTCATTCTATGAGGCCAGCATTACCCTGATACCAAAACCAGACAAGAACACAACCAAAAAAGAAAACCACAAGCCATTGTTACTGTTGCACATAGGCGCAAAAATCTTCAACAAAATACTAGCAAAGCAAATTCAGCAATATGTTAAAAAGCTCATTCACTATAGTCAGTGAAATGCATCCTGGGGATGAATTTCAAGACACGAATTTCAAAAATCAGTAGCATTTATATATACCAACAGCAAGAATGGTTCAAGACATGCAAATCAATAAACACGATTAACAGAATCATGAGCAAAATCAATGATTGTTTCAAGAGATGCTAAGAAAGCATTTAATAAAATTCAACATTCCTTTTTGATAAAAATGCTCATCAAAATGCATATAGAAAAAATATGTCTCCAAATAATAAAGGCCATATATGACAAACTCATGGCTACCATCATACTGAATGAGCAAAAATTGAAGGCCTTTCCTCTGGAACAATTCTGGAGCAAGGCAGAGATGCCCATTTTTACTGCTATTATTCAACATAATAGCAGAAGTTCTGGTGAGAGCAATTAGGCAAGACAAATAAAAGGAAGATATCCATATTGGAAAGGAAGAAGCCAGATTAGCCTTGTTCTCAGACAGCATGATTTTATCCTTAGAAAAACCTCATGACTCCACCAAAAAAAAAAAACTCTTAGAACTGAATTCTGAATTCAGTAAAGTCACAGGACACAAAATCAACATACAAAAATCAGTAGCATTTATATATACCTACAGCAAACAATCTGAAAAGTATACCAAGAAAACAATTCCATTGAAAATAGCTACAAGAATATTAATAGAAAATACCTAGGCATGAATGTAACCAAAGAAGTGAAAGATTTATACAAGGAAAACTAACACTAATGAAAAAATAGAATATGACTCACCAAAAAACGAAAAGATATTATATGCTTATGGATTTAAATAATCAATATTGTTAACATGGCAATACTACCCAAAGCAATTTATAGATTCAATGCAGTCTGTATCAAAATACCAATGACAATCTTCACAAAAATAGAAAAAAAAGATCCTAAAATGTGTATGGAACTACAAAAGACCCCAAATAGCAAAAGCTATCCTGAGGGGAAAAAAAAAAGCTGGAGACATCACAGTATCTCACTTCAAAATTTACTACAAAGCTATTGTAACCAAAACAGCATGGTAGCGCACAAAAGCAGACACAGAGTAATGGAACAAAATCAAAAACCAAGTTATAAATCCATGCATTTACAACCCACTCATCTTCAGCAAAGGCACCAACAACATACAATGGAGAAACAACAGTCTGAACTCTTTGTAACCATAGCTGCATTTTCCTGATCAAACATGGCCATCATGCTTATAGGACTTAATATACTAATTACAGTCCTTTACTCCCTACACATGTTAGTCACGACACAGTGAGGAACACTCACATATTACATTAACAGTATTAAACCTTCCTGCACACGAGATAATACATTAATACTTATACATCTTGCATCTCTCTCCCTATTATCCTTAAACTCTAAAATTATTTTGGGGTTTACATGCTGTAGTTATAGTTTAACCAAAATATTAGATTGTGGATCTAACAGTAGAAGCCTGAGAAAGTATGCAGGAACTGCTAACTCATGCCCCATGCCTAACAACATGGCATGTAAATGGTGCTGGGAAAACTGGATAACTACATGCAGAAGGATGAAACTAGGTCCCTGTCTCTTACCATACACAAAAATAAAATCAAAATGGATTAAAGAATCTAAGACCTGAAACTATGAAACTACTAGAAAAAAAAAAAAAAAAAAGAAACACTGGGGAAATGCTTCAGGAACAGCTTCAGGACATTGGTGTAGGCAAAGATTTTTTATGTGTAAGAACTCAAAAGCACAGGCAAATTGTTTTTGTCTATTGGGTTGTTCTTTTTCTATTCATTCATGGAAATTTGGTTATGTGCTGCAAAAATGCACACACTTACACAAACACATAGGTTAAGCTTTTATTTATGCTTTGAAAATAGTATTTTGTGACCTGTAATGTTTTACATGTAGTTTAAGAGAACGCCGTTCTTATACACGTTTATTGCATACAGTGCATTATTGTGGTTAAATATGTCCTTCCCTCCTATTTCCTTCCACCCACCTCTTTCTTCATTCTTTCCACCAGCAATTATTGAAGAATGGCTCAATGACAGGCTTCCTAACTTCAAGTCTAGTCTCTTCTTTGCTATCTCAGATTGCCTGATAAATCCTATGACAACGTTTCGGGAACGCAGAATGAGACAGCACCAATAAGATCCAGGCCCAGGTCTGCAAGAGCTTCAGCATAAATGCACTGCAAAATATTATTGGTAAAATCACCTGGAAACCAAAGTCACAGAAGGCAGTCATATGATTCATAAAGTGAAAAGCTTCAACATTTATTTCAATCTTTCTTCATTTAGAAACAATTCTTCTCAACTGTTTGAACCCAGGAGGTGGAGGCTGCAGTGAGCTGAGATCGAGCCATTGCACTCCAGCCCTGGTAGCAAGAGCGAAACTCTGTCACAAAAAAAAAGGGGGAAAAAAAAAAGAAACACTGCTTCTCCCTCTCTTTCTCTGTTTCTCTCTGCCTCTCTCCCTCTTGCTCCTGCTCTCTCTCTCTGTCTCCTTCCCTTCTTCTATTGTTTCAGATCTGACTTGAAGAACAGGAAATAACTAATTTTCGACTAAATCTTCCTCTTCAACCTGAGGCAAAACTTCATGACGCATTTGCGAGTGTATGATGATTAAAATAACATCAAATGAAAATCCTGAAGGAGAGACTATGAAGTCCAAAGTCACACTTGCCATGGACAAAGTGCCCTTAGATAATTATATGCTGGATGAATGTGGGGAATGTGGAATTACACGTTTCTGAAATGTTTGGTCATTTTAGAAACAGTAGTCTAGATTTTTTAAAAATATCTGAGAAACCAGGTAAATTGGGAAGGCCACCTAAATATGTCACGCTAAATTTTTTGCTGGTCACTTTTATTCTTTCCAACTTTGTAGATGTGTTTCTGATTAAAGCTGGTTTTCTCATACAGACACACACAAACACACAAATACACACACACACACACACACACACACACATATATATACAAATAGAGTTAATCTGTGGAAAAACAAAAGCTGAAAGGTGATATGTATAATTAAAGTAATATATATTTGGTGATGGCAGAGGCCAAAAAACGAGGTTACCTCTGGAGTATGTTGTTATTGCTGAGAAACATTTTTAGAAGGAGAAAGCCTACTTTTTTTACTGTGTAGCGCAGTGGTCAGTAAAGGCTTTTGGTAAAGGTCCAGATAGTAAATATTTTCAGATTTAAAGACTCTGACAAAAACAACCATAGATGATATGTAAATAAATGGGTATAGCAGTGTTTCAATAAAACATTACTTCATGAAACAGGTTGCCGGCTGGATTTAGCCTACTGGCCCCTGGTGTAAAAGGTTAGTAATTCTTTTTTTTTACTTTTTATTTTTTTGAGACAGAGTCTTGCTCTGACACCCAGGCTGGGGTGCAATAACCCAATTTCGACTCACTGCAACCTCCGCCTCCCAAGCTACAGCCATCCTCCCGCCTCAGTCTCTCAAATAGATGGGACTATAAGCACGTGCCACCACACCCAGCTAATTTTTGTATTTTTGCAGAGACGGAGTTTAGTCAGCATGCCCGGCTGGTAAATGATTATTTAAACAATGTTTGTTTGCAATATATGTCTATGCTGGATATTTTCTGTTTGACTCTGCACAAGAACTTGCCATCCTCCTTCATCCTGCTTTCTGCAGGGAAAGCTCACTTATATAGACTCATCATTTGACAACTCACTTCTCTGGCTTCTGTTTGAGTTCAGCCAAGAGGAGTCAGTTAGAAACCCAGAAGGCCAAAGGACAATGAGGACAAGATGTAGCCTAGCTTCCTTCATGCTAAGTTAACACAGGCTGGGTATGTCCCTCTATAAAAGGTCTGGTCTGATGACCTTCTCTACAGCTACAGCGGGGCTCGCAGGGTTCTGTTTACTGCTCCCACTGCTTGTCCCTTTGGGCTTATGGGTTGTGCTTAGAGCTTCCTGATGTTACTAGCCCCTGAATATTCCCTGTTGATTTCCCTTAAACCAAAGTGGTTCCTATTCCCACTTTGCTAAATAGTTCCTTTTAGTAAATTGTTTTGAATCATTCTATTTGAATGTGCCATCTGTTTCCTGCCAGGAACTTTGACAGATGTAGTATATTTTTCCTTGAGCAATTTTAAATATTTTGTAGTACCAATTTTATAATATTAAAATGCTATCGTATGCATTTCAGAGAGGTCAGTGAATGTAAAAACGCATTACTTTATTCTATCTGACACTAAAATACGGCACCTAACCCTGGCCACCAGGTTTTCTCTTCTGCATTTGCTCATGTTAACATTCGTTAAAGGCCACATATATTCAACAGCAGGACCTGAAAGGTTTTTTTTTTTACCCAAAACACATCCTGCCATATGTAACTCAAAAACAAAAGCAATGCTAAGACATTAAACAAGCGTAAAAGCAATTCATTGTTTGGCGTATTTTTCCTAAAATAACTACTTCGATACTTTAAAAATTTACAAATTCAGAATAAAATAGTTGCCCTTCTGATTCATTGATGTCTTAAGCAAGTGCTTGATTTTTCTTGTTGGGAAATTCAGAACTGCTGTGTGATATGAAGACCAACTTCTTCATCATGGAATTAAGGATTTATGATGACCTGCTTTATGCCTACCTTTCTAAACTAGGCTCCCAACATTCCACTCTCCATGTTTGCACTTTAGACCCTACAGTCATGCAGAGTTTGTAATGGGTATTAAACCTAAATCTTTTTTGTTTGGTTGGTTTTTGTTTCTTTTTGAGACAGAGTACTGCTTTGTCACCCAGGCTGGAGTACAGTAGGGCCATCACAGCTCACTGCAGCCTGGAGCTCCAGGCCTCACGCAATCCTCCCACCTCGGCCTCCCAAGGACCTGGGACTACAGGTGTGTGCCACCAAACTAGGCTACTTATTTTCTTTTCTTTTATTTTTTTGTTAAGGTGGGGTCTCTCTATGTTGCCATGGCTGGTCTTGAACTTCTGGACTCGAGCAATTCTTTCACCTCAGCCTCCCAAAGTGCTGGGATTACAGGTGTGAGCCACTGAACACGGCCGCAAAGTCTTTTTGAATGGTGACTCGTGGAGTTGTGCAATGCGGCAACTCTGTTTCCACGACTTTTCTGTACTTAGCTCTATTGTATCCACCCTAACCCTATACCCAGCACATACCGATTCACACACATATGTATACAATGCAAGTTCAAGTCCGTGATTTTGTTCATGCTTTCACATTATGTAGAATGCTCCTCCTCCCACACATGCACCCAGGCCATCTTCACCTGGCTAATACCTGTTATTCTCTGAAGCAAACTTTCCTGAGTACTACACCTTTCACTTGGCACTTCTGCAGGCCTCTAACACTGTATTCCATACTGGTCTCTGATCATATTTTGATGTTCCTCTTTTCTATTAGACTATACGGGTCTTAAGAGCAAAGACAATTTATTTCTCACCTTCTTTGTCTTTGGCTTGATGAACTCAAATACTTCAAGTTCTTTGCAGTATAGCCTTCCTGAAAGTTATAATGTAAGCAGCTGAAGTCATTCCTCGAAACTGTGAAACTTTCAGACAGTTTTTAGCCCTCCTCCATGTGCCATTTCACCACAGGTGTGTACCACTCCCAATCCCAGGTTCCCCTAGGCTTTCTCTAACAGAAAGCATCTTCCTGGATTTGGCCCTGCCCAGGTTGAGCTCCAGGCTTAAGACTTTCTCTTTCCTTATTAAAATTGCTTCTTTCTAGCAAGTTCTTCAACCCAACTATCTAGCAATTGATTTAATAAATTAGTCAAGTATTTCCAAGAGTGTGTGGTGAATTATTTAAGGTAGTATATGGAAAACTATTTTGATAGATATAATTAATTCTATTTTTTTATGATATTCATAACTAACACATGAAATGAGTAGTTTTATAGTTATTATCTAGGAGGAGGCTGAATTTCAAAAATATATAAGTTAGTTTAACAAAAAAATATTAAACAAGATTACAGGTAACACACAAATGTAATACCCCAAACAAGAAGAGAAATCCTCAGATATGATAATGGTCAGTTCTATGTGCCAGTTTGTCAAGGCCAGGGTGCCTGTGATTCAATCAAACACTAACCTAGGTGTTGCTGTGAAGGTGTTTTGTAAATGTGAATAGCATCTATAATTACTTGATTTTTTAAATGAAGGAGACTATCATCTCTAACGTGGTTGACCCTGACTTTGTCCACTGAAAGACCTTAAAAGCACAAGTGAGGTTTCCTTAACAAGGAAGAAGTTCTTCCTGTGAACGGTAGCATTGACTTCTGCCTAACTTCAAGCCTGCCCCTCCCAATGGTCTACTCTGTGGATTTCAGACTTGCCACCAGCCTACAAAAATCACAAAAGCCAATTCCTTGCACAGATGGATAAGATAGATAGATGTGTCAGTAGATAGCCTACTAGTTCTTTTTCTCTGACACAACCCTGGGTAATATATCAAAGGACCAAAGCTTTGCTTGCGGTTTTTCTGGCCTATAGTAACTGCATGTTAACGCTAACTTTCTGGAAATAATGCTTAGAATCAGAACTTGACTTTATTGTCTACTATTATTTGTTGTAAATAAAAGTGAGATATTAGTATTCAAACCTTGACAAGATGCCCTTGCTCCTTTCCTGTTTTTACCCTCTTTATTTGCATTGGCTTGGGGACATGAGGTCCCTGCCAAAATGTGTCAACCAGGATAGAAAGAGTAATTTATTTCAGCTAGCATATGTAACCTGACTCAATAAGGCGGTGCTGGTACTTGATACCCACGTGTGCTGTCAAATAGAGGTGCCGCTTAGAATCCTAGGATCCTGAAGAAATCAAGCCCCACCACGCTCTCATAAGAATAACTTGAAAAGTGATTTAAAATGGTGTTTCCTAGACCATCCATCTCAGTTCTACTACACAAGACCCAGATTTTTACAAGCCTCCCACATGATACTTATAATGCTTTAGGAGTTCCCCAGTGGATCTGCAAAATGGATCTGTCGTTACTTTTTAAAAGTTTAGAATTTTGCGACATACGGTATTTGAGAAGTCTCTATTATAGCTACAAGGACCCCAATGTTTAGAATCCACTGAACGAGTCTGTAGTAGATTGATTTAGTGACCCCAATTTTATTACTCCTCCTTGTATCACACCCTTGCCATAGTAACTTCATGAATGAAGTATATTTCCACACTCCTTGGTATGAAATACCTCGTAAATGAAGCATATTTTCACACGCCTTGGCTTAGGGATTGGTCATGTGACTTGCCTTAGCCAATGGCAGGTCATCCAGAATTGACCAGTGGACCCTCAAGGTAAAACAAAGCCACTCCACCTGCAGTGGCCTGAAGCTGAGCCACCCCAAACAATACACAGCTCTATGAGGACGAATGATTGTTGTTTTAAGTTCCTGAGTTTTAGAGGTGTTTTATTATATAGTGTCATTGTAGTGATCACTAAATGATACATAAACTAATTCTCTAATAGTATTAAGGAGGCAACTGAGGAACTAAGAAGCAAAGTGACTCCTGTGGAGCCTTAGTCCAAAGGAAAAACTCAAAATGGTAGGACTTTCATGGCAGGCCAGAAAAACACCTCTTTGATAAAGAGGTTTTCTTTTTTTTTTTTCAGACGGAGTCTCGCTCTGTTGCCCAGTATGGAGTATAGCAGCACAATCTCAGACCACTGCAACCTCTGCCTCCTGGGTTCAAGCAATTCTCCTGCCTCAGCCTCCCCAGTGGCTGGGATTACAGGCATGCACCACCACGACTGGCTAATTTTTTTGTATTTTTAGTACAGACGGAATTTCCCTATGTTGAACAGACTGGTCTTGAACTCCTGACCTCTGGTGATCCACCCACCTCAGCCTTCCAAAGTGCTGAGATTATAGGCATGAGTCACACACCCAGCTGATAAAAAGGTTTTCAATATCCTTCCTTCCAAGCATATAAAGTAGGCTACCATCTTCAGATTGATGCACCTTTGGAGTAGCAGCATCTTTCCCATCCAAAAAAACATCACCATGCTGCCTAGCCAAGGAAACAGCTGAAGTTCAGTGGGACCATCTTTTGGTCTGTAAGATGGGAGCTTGGTGTCCTTCCACCTCCTCCAATGACCTCAGCTCAATTACTTTCAAACAACCACATACTAGCTGTTGGGTTAAAAACAAACCTCAAGCCTTATTGTCTTGAGCATGGCATTTTTTATGCCAACCATTAAGAATTGTACATCCAAATGCCTTTATTAATACCTCAAGAGAGCATCTTGCCTGTTGGACAGTTACCTATAGTAGCTAATTTGACAGAAGGAAATTAGAGTAGAACTGTTTATTATAATCATGTCCAGTTAGCACTCAGATTTGGAATTGCTCTCTAAGACTCAAGAGTGTTTGAGCTGGGTTGATTGATTACAATGCTATGAAGAAACTACAAAAGGAATTTAAATGCCCTTGAGAACCTAAGGGACATTTGTTAATGCCAGCGCATTTCATGGAGCCTGGAGCTTTATGTTACCACAGTGTTTCTTGGAAACCCGTTTTGCCAAATACCCTGAATTCAGGCCCAAGCATTCTCCCTGTTCACAGCCACATGGCGGATCCAGCACTGAAGGCAGATTAACACCGCAGTTTTCTTGCACAAGGCTCAGACTACACAGTGCTAAAAACTAAAAAGATGAACATGATTCCAGGCACATTCCGTGCCTCATCTCCATGGCCCAGTTCCTGTTATCCATCAGGCAGTTTTAGAATAGTCCACGTTTTTCATTCCTGCAAAATCAACAGCACTGGAAAGTTGGCAGGCACACTTGTTTAAACAAAGCTCCCAAGTTTTCTGTTGGCAGGTGTTTCCAGAGTTCTTGGAGCACAATTCTTTGGATAGGATATTTGCCAATATACGTAGCAATAGGAAAAAAAAAAAAGTGTTTTCCTTTACCACGGTGGAGACACTGAAATGCCTTAGATGCAAAGCCGGATGTTCAGTTCAGCGGCTTATTTTGGCTACAGGTCAAGAATAAATAATAATGAGATCCAGCATCTCTCTGCTCAGAACTCCGATGGGCTTCAGAGTGGAATGGGATCACTTATCAAGTTGGCAACAGGTCCTCTCTGGCCATCTCTGTACAGTTTGATCCAATGAGTTTGGTTCTCCCTTCTTTGGCAATTCCCTTGTCTTCGGAATGTCCCATTTCAATCTAATTTTGTTTGAAATTGTGGCTAGAGATGGTATGTTTGAAACTTAACATGATGAACGCAGAGCAGGTAAGACATTATTCTTCCCCCATTCATCCCTGGTCATTGATTTTAGTCACTTTTTTAAGTCCAGCTTTCCCGCACTGAAACCTTGGACCACTTTAAAAGCACATGATTAATTTCATAATCTGTTCCTTTGCAGTTGGATTGGTTCATAGTTGCTGCCCTCACATTCATTCCCTGAGCCATTCAATTAAGCTCCACCTTGGTGCTGAAACCGCACAAGAGAGAAGTAATAACTTGTCTCTTACTCTGAACTGAAAAAAAAAAAAAAAAAAAAAAAAAAAACTAAATGGAAGATTTTTTTTAAAAAAATAAGCAAAGCAAGACTAAAGTCTGAGGAGGGAAAACATAAGCAAAGTAGGGAAAGTTCTGGGGGAGAAGTTTTTAAAACTTAAAGGAAGTCAAATGTTTCTGGCTTAGAATTTAATGGCCATTAAATTTTAACTCAGTGAAAATTAAGAGTTTTAAGTTCCGCCTACAAAAATTTAGAATACCAGACAATATTAAAATTATTTTAAGTCTTTTTTTGGGTTACATGCTAATGGAAAATGTGTATTGAAGTTCTTTCATTTTTGAATTCACTGGCCTCATCTTGGGGCTCAATTAGTGACTCTGTCTATATTATACCTTTGTTTCATTTCCCTCATAGTGTCTTGCTTTAATATTTTTGGAATCTTTCTTGTAAGTTTCCAAACCAAGATACTGTTATAGATGTTCTGGGTTCAGAATGGGCCATCTCAGTAGAGTCTAGATGTAGCTGAGGACTTTCTCTCAGAAAATTCATTCGTTTGAAGAAAAAAAGAGCCCAGGCACTGGCTCCTGCCTGTAATCCCAGCACTTTAGGAGGCCGAGGTGGGCAGATCACTTGAGGTCAGGAGTTCAACACCAGCCTGCCAACATGGCAAAATCCCATCTCTACTAAAAAATACAAAAATTAGCCAGGCGTGGTGGCACACACCTTTAGTCCCAGCTACTTGAAAAGCTGAGGTGGGAAAATCGCTTGAACCCGGGAGGTGGAGGTTGCAGTGAGCTGAGATCACTCCACTGCACTCCAGCCTGGGCAACAGAGCTAGACTCTGTCAAAAAAAAAGAAAACCTAGCTGGAGAAAATTATTTTTATTTTTTTTCTTCAGTTTAATTGTAGAACTGTAGCTACAAAAAAGAAATCACATTGGTCAGATTCTCAGTGTTTTATTGCAGGAAGACACATGAGGAAATAACAGTGATTAATAATATAAAGCTTTATCAGATAGACCTGAGTTTAAATTCCTGCTTTTCATCTACTTGTAGGATGTTTTTTAAAAAATAAGTCTATCAATTCAATAATGGCATTGTCTCTCCTAGCTGTGACAATTAGATTCATTGATTAAAATCTCTGGGCTTTGGACCCTCAGTGATAAAATGGGTGAGATGAGTAGATATGATTGGAAGAATTAAATGAAGTAGTATAGTCAAGAGCAGAGCCCATAAAGGCAATTTGATTAGAATAACAACAAATGTTTGACTACAACCTTAGGATCACCATACTTTTTCTTTGAACTTTTGCATGCTTCCTTTCATGATTAATAAATATCTATTGCAGGGAAACTAGAAAATATAGAGAAGTAAAAATAATAGAAATCATTTAGGCCAGGCATAGTGGCTCACGCCTATAATCCCAGCACTTTGGGAGGCCGAGGCAGGTGGATCACGAGGTCAAGAGATCGAGACCATCCCGGCCAACATGGTGAACTCCCATCTCTACTAAAAATACAAAAAATTAGCTGGGCGTGGTGGCGTGGGCCTGTAGTCCCAGTTACTCGGGAGGCTGAGGCAGGAGAATTGCTTGAACCTGGGAGGTGGAGGTTCCAGTGAGCTGAGATTGCGCCACTGCACTCCAGCCTGGCACCTGGCAACAGAGTGAGACTCTGGCTCAAAAAAAAAAAAAAAAAAAAAAAAAAAAAAAAATCATTTAATCACTTGTATAATCACTTGCAAGAAATAACTGAGAATTCGATTAAACCCTATCCGACTTAAACATAAAGCATCAAAGTGACATCAGATTATCCCTGAAATGTTTAATTTTCACCTTTTAGAATATCTGTCTGATCTCTTTTGTGAAAGTGAGTGAAGAAGGTCAGGTCGAAAGAAATTGATTTCTAGGAGATAAATGAGGAGAAAGGATCCTGAGAAGGTCTGGAAGGAAATGAACTTACTGTTTGTTTTCACAAAGGAAAACATGCTGTGAATTCCAGCAGATTATTGTTTTCTGCCAGATCCTTTCTGGAAAAAGCAATAGTGCTAAAGCACAGTTTCTCTCAGAAACATAACAAGCCCTAAAGGATTTCTATTGGGTGAGTTTCAGTAAAAATGATGAATCAATATGATTTTTATTGTTAGCTCCCAGTGACTGAATTGGAAAGGGCTGAGAAAACAATGACTTTATTTTTCAATAGTTGCCTCCTTTTCCCTTCATTAGGATAATTTGTAAAAACTTTTTGGCTTTTTCTGTGGCCTCTATTTGCTCCTGAAAGCTATTTGATAGAAAGGTTTTAACGTAATATCTAACATATTGCTACATCATATTTGGAATATTAACAGCATAGCTAACATTTTTTGAGTGTTCTGTTTATGCATAAGTTCTCCAAACTCCATTTTAAAGATAACAAAACTGAAGAGCTTAGAGGTATTAAGTAAATTGCCCAAGACTGCATAGGGAGGGTCAGAATGGAGCTTCAGCATGCAGATCCACCACAGTCCAAAATGCACCAACTACTGACTACAAAACATCATGCCTTGTTGTGTATGTACAAACTCAAGCCTCTACATCCTCTGTACCACTCATCCAAGCACAATCGAGAGATTGATGATAAAGGAAGATGTGCACGATTACGGAAATCTCTAAATGTAAGAATATGCCTTGCGTGGGATTTATTTGGAATAGAAAACCATGGTCCCAGGCTTGGAATTCCATCAGGTACATGGATAATCTCTGCATGGCAGTTAGCAATTTTAATACATTGATAAAATCCATTGATGGTGAAGGGTTTTTACATGTAGACAAATATTATATTTGCATAACACAGAAAAAGGAAAAAAAAATGAGTTCTAAACAAGCTCTGAGACGATTCCTGTAGAACCTATCGTATTGATATACTGAAGGAGTTGATCACAACAAAAAACTCCAGCAATCTGAGCGGGAGCACAGTACCTACCTGTAGCAGGGGGTAGAATAAGTTTGAAGTTAAAAGAAGACATTGAATTGTTTGCAAACCTTTTCTCTTTTCTGAACTTCATAGATTCTTCAACCCCTGAAAAAAAAAATGTAATGAATATCCAAAGGGAATTTCTAGAATCATGTAAAGTTTACTTCTTCTTGCCCTGTGTCCTCTGTCAACTGAACTTCTAATAGCTTGGAGTGTGAGGAGCTTTATTAATAAGTGGAGATGAAGGCATGGAGGGAGAACTCATGTTTATTAAGCACTCACTAAGGGTTAGGCACTCATGTATGTGCTATGTGCTTAAATCTCTTCCAACAGTACTGTAAAGCAGATAGTATTACCCTCATCATCCAGCTAGAGAAGTCGAGGCTCAATAAGCTAAATAATTTGACTAATTTGACTAATCAACATGTTAAGTATCAGTGTTAGAATACCAGCCCAAATCCAAAACCTTTCTACTGCACTGGGAAAATAAGAAATAGGTTCTGAACTTCTCTTCCCCAATTTCACAGCCATGGTGAAATTTATTTTTAAATTCTGTTCAGCTTGCTAATATTTGAGGTGTAAAAATGTGTCACATTCTTTGGGTAGGGATGACCATTTATAATTTTGAATTCCAGTTAAACCTCCAAAACTTATCCCAGACCATACATTGGAGTAAGAAGAGTTTTATGCAATAAGTTAGACTATGTTTCTCTGATTTTGTGAGACATAGAGTGCTCTTTACTTCCATGGAGTTTTCACATGTCTAAGTTGCTGTGATAAACATGCAGCAAATTATCTTCCTACGACACTGGGTGTCTCCCACTTTCCTCCTCTTTCACTCTACCTCACTGTGATGGTGTCTTTGGCTCTTTATAATACCAAGAGAGGCTACCATATCGTCAGTGCCCAGTATATAGGCCTTTATTGCCACTGCTCTTGAAGCTGCCAAAACATTGTAGCCCAAGACTCAGTGCTATTCTCCTGCCTCTGCCCAAATTGCCAATACTAAGGCTGCTGACATATTGAGGTCCCAAAGCCCAGTATAGCAATTTGTAGGGAAAAAATGGAAAACAAACTTTGTTTGCTTATTCAAACTGCATGTCCTTTGGGCCTGGGCCATCAGAGTGACAGGCCCTAGGTCTATTCAGAGTCCCACTGCTCTTCAACACCAGCCCACCGTTCTGGAACCATATTGTCTGTGGCTGTTTGTCTTCACTTACCATGTGATCTTTCTCAAGAGGCTCCTCAGACTGGCTACAGCTATATAAAAACTGAAGAATAATCTCAGATTTGGTTCCACCTGGAATTTACTATATATATATATATATATATATGGAAATGAGGTCAAGGGTATGTACAGGTTTGTTCAGTGTTAACAAGCTTGTTACTGTCAGAGATACAATAAGTATTTGAGTATTCCAATTTCTAATTCAGAAAAGTATTATTTCCTTCATTCATATATTCATTCAACAAATATGTGTTGAAGGCTAGTTTTGTGCCAGCCACTGTAATGGGTAATGTATATGATACATGCTAGCCCTTTAGAGCTCATAATCTCTAACCCATTGTAGGGTTAAACTCAAGGTGCAGTGGAAGTTAATAGGAGATATTTCTGACCTAGGAAAGGCTTCCGAGATGAGATGGTCCTTTAAGCTGAGTCTGCAGGACAAGAAGTTAGTGAGGCTGAGGAAGAAAGCTGGTTTGTGGTCAGTGGGCAGTAGGACTTGGGGAGGGTGGACGTTTCTGAATCAGTTAGTCAAGAAGGCAGCTGAGCTCCAAGCTTCCTTGCCAGTAAGTTCATCTTCTCCCTGGTCGAGCACCTGAGTTCCTCTAAATTATTTTAGAAGTTAAATGACCATCTATTTTCTTTTTCTTGATAATAATATGGAACTTTAAAAATAGCAAATTCATTGCATAGAAGTTTCTTTGTGAATTTATTAGAATGAGGGAAAGAGGACAGGAGTTTAGTTAATGTAAAGGGTAGGGTAGGAAGCAAGATTGTGACTTTAAATAAGTTAGGCTAAACCAATGTAAAATAACCCTCAGGAGTGTATCAAGATTTTATGGAGCCTGAAATTTATATAGTGTTGCAGAGCTCTCTTTGAGAAGAATAATGCAGCTGAACACAGTGACTCATGCCCATCATCCCAGCACTTTGGGAGGCTGAGGTTTGAGACCAGCCTGGCAAACATGGCAAAACCCTGTCTCTCCTAAAAATACAAAAATTATCTGAGAATGGCGGCAAATGCCTGTAATCCCATCTAATCAGGAGGCTGAGAAAGGAGAATTGTTTGAACCCAGCAGGTGGAGGTTGCAGTAAGCTGAGATTGTGCCACTGCACTCCAGACTGGGCAACACAGCAAGACCCTGTCTCAAAAAAAAAAAAAAAAGAAAAGAAAAGAAAGAAAGAAAAAGAACACAAAAATAAATATTTTGTAAATTTTTTCAAACATATGACTATGAGAACACATTGTGATTTTGGAGAGATCTTATCAAAGTGAAGAGTTTTGACTCTTAAGCCTCATTAGCATCGTGGTAAACACCTCTCTAAGACACTGTTTCAGAAAAAGTGCCATCAGCAGTGATAAAATCCCTCAAACCAAAGGCAGGAAGTGCTTGGACTCATATATGAGTGGTCTGTGGTCATTTGGAGAAGAAAAAGGGAGAAGAGGAAAGTAGCTAAGATTTGTTTTTCTAGGGTGTGTGTATGTACGTTTACTTATAACTGTAGTCTACTAAGGGGAATTCTTTTCATGGTCATTTATAACAGACTCTGCCTTCTAGGAAGATTTCAACACCTTTTTAGCAAACAATGTTCACATAAACCTGAAATAAATAGACAAAGAGGACCTGGTCGTTCAGCACCTCCAGCTAAAAAATGCTGCAGAGGAAATTCCTGTATTAAGGTAAATGAACAAATAAATCTTCCTGTGGAAGTACAAGTTTTCTGAACTGATTTTATCTGCAACACAGTTATGCAAGTATGGACTGGGAACGGGGATGGTGGGGAGCAAAAGAAGGAAGATCAGAGAAGCGTTGTACTATTGAACTGGTCCTCCAGAAATAAAGAAAAAACCTTGGAGTGTATGTCGATTTCTGTGGAGTCCATACTCTCACTATGGCTCACCTCAATCTACTGATTTGATATTACTTCCATGGTGTTGCGAAGACATGGGCAAAATCAATTCTTGTAGCTCAGTGAGATCCACTCCAGGACACGTATCCCTGGATGTAAACTTTCTGTGTTTTGGTTGATGCTTCCTTGTGGAGGCACCAGAACAGACCTTTTGTTTAAAATGCATCTCAAATGTGAAATCAGGTTCTTTTCTTTGCTTGAAGCACCTGCAGTAATATGCAGAGATTGGATTTCGGGTCCCACATGCTCGAGTTAATTTTGTTGGATTAAAGGATGTGCAGGCCCTTGTGAGTGAGGGCTGGCCAGGGCTTTGTGAATTTCAGGTGGGATGCTGGCATCTTCCTCATCAAGTACTGTATTAACAGCTGCCACCTTCAGAAGACTGGGAGAGGCTCAAGTTTATGGAAAAGCACAGAAATTACAAAAACTGTGACACCTTTGATCAAAGGCTACTTAAAAATAGAGTCTATTTTTGAAAGAATGTGAGTAAAGAAGTATTTTCAACAAGTTTGATTGGTGGGTAAGTATCATCTATTTATATATTAATAGCACATGTAACTTGTAGCATAAATATTTTAAATAAGCTGATACACACAATCTTTCCCTCCCTCTCTACCTCCCTCCTTCCCTTCTTTCCTTTCTTCCTCCCTTCCTTCCAATTGAGTAGTTATAAGGTTCTAGCCATGTAACTTAGTGTAAACTTACTCCAGTAAAGCAATTAATAAGGCAAAACTTGTACCTTGAAGCAGCTCATAGTCAAGAAGAAGACAGTCGTGTAAACACCTACCTGAAGAATATTTCAGGGGTTGAGATAAGAGGTTAAGCTGGGTAGCAAGCAAAAGCATGAAAGGAGTGTTAATTCTGCCTGGGTGAAGGGCCAAGATGGAGATCAAGGCTGAATTTGTAAAGTCATAACAGAGGCATTTAAAAGGTGAGAAGCCTGATAATCAGGGGTATGGGACTTGCAGGCAGTGTGAGAAGGGGTGGGTGGACCCGCCCCTTGACTGGCTCACTGACTGGTCAAGGCAGTGCAAGCAGTTTAACCTGTGTGGAGATACTGGGGACAAGAACTGGCAAGGGCAGCCTGTGTATGAAGATTCCAGGAGAAGCCCGATGATGGAAAATCTTAAAAACACATCAAGGCTTATTTTATAGTGCTGCTATTGAGGAGCCATTTGTGGGCTTTTAATTGGGTAGTAATACGAACATTTCCAGGGCTGTTGTCCTGTGTCGTTAAGGATCAGCACAAAGTCGCTGCATGAGGAATGGACTGGAGAATAAGAAGCTATGGCAATAAGGACAGTTAGAATATAACAATGGGCATGGAGGATCCTGTTGACCTGGAGGGAGTACCAATAAAGATGGACTATGCAGAGGGAAGAACTCAATGGTTTTATAAAGTTAGAATTGTCAGGACTTTGTCATCACCTCAGGTACGGTGAAGGAATGGTTTAAGTTGCCTCCAAGACATCTTTTGGAGTTGAGAGGTACAGAGGGGCCTTACTGAATGGCAATGAAAGACAGGACACAAGCAGAGGGCCCGCACTGGAGACAAAGATAACTAAACCCTGGGAAGCTTAAGGAACAAAGTGTAACAAAACAACGGGGATTGTTTTATGTAATACTTTGAGATATCCAGGATTAAAGGTATGATAAAAAATAACATTGTGTATTCCTGTAGTAACTTTTCATTTACAAAAACACTTACTTACATTGCCTCACTTGACTCTTTGACCCTTAGAGCACTATGTAAGAAAGGCAGGGTACGCACCAGAAACCCAGGGTTACTAAATGGAGCGATTAGAACTCGTGGGATTGCGAGGCATGCTCAAAATCCCACAAGTGTGCAGAGGTAGGACAAAGACAAATACGTTTGCTCAGTGATTAGAACTCGGAGGGATTGCGAGGCATGCTCAAAATCCCACAGCTTTGCAGAAGGAGGACAAAGAGAAATAGGTTTGCTCAGTTCCAGGTGCAATACTCATGATAAGAATGGAGGACAGGCTGAACCCCTTTTAAGCTTGGTTTTCCTTCCCTCTAGGACTACTTCTGCCTTTGGCACTGGCTTTGTTGAGCAGTTTCTTCATGAGGGCTTCAGTCACATCAGTGGAGACCTGTGGGTCTCATATGTGTTGCCTAAAACTTGTGTCCAAGCTGTTGAGGCCTTGACGTTCCTAGACCTTGGAGGGTTCTGAAGTGCTGGTCAACTCACTGGTCATCCTAAGACCCGAAACTGAAGAGGCTGAGGCACATATACTGTCATCTTTTCCTTTCTGTGAAAAACAGAAAGAAAAACACAGTAAACCTTCCATTTCCCTCAGGTCAAGTGACAGACACTGACCCTTGATTTTTCCATTCAGAGAGCTCCAAAGTAAACCCAGAATCACGTAAGCCTGAAGAAAAGGAGCCAAATTAGGAACATCACACTTCCTCTCGCCTAGAGAACAGCTTTTCCTATTACTCTAAGTAGGGCACTGGAAGAGAAAACAAAGTCACTTAAAAATAAATTATAAATTAGAGAATTTGGAATGTAATATGCTCTGCAGGTACTCAGATGATGGCTTGTATCTGAAAAAATCTGTTTAAGTGTTAGCTCAGCCTTTGTAAACCCTACCAAACAATCTATGTCTTCCTACCGTTTGCTCATTTGTTATAAGTGAAAGAAATGTCTCCTCAAATATTAAAGCTGATGGAGAAAAATGCATCATGCTGCTTCCCTCATCCCAGATGAGAAAAAAATTATTCTCAGACTTATTTGCACAGTTAAGTTTAGCCTTAGAAGTGGTTATTGCCATTTGATATCTCTTCAGTTTCTGAACTAAATTTAAAAGTGATGGAGCTCAGTAAAATTAGCAAATAGCATTAGACACATCTGATCCCCATTCTTCCTTATTAAAATATATTCCCTCCACTTGGTGTCCAGGACACCATGCTCTGCTGTGATTCTTCCTAGTTCCTTCTCAAAATTCTTCATTGGGTCCTTCTCTTCTTTGTGATGTCAGTCTCTAATCTCAGAACTCAGCCTTGATTTCCTCTTTCTTACTCATATCCCCAGCAATTTTATCCAATCCACCCTTTCACTATCCTCTGTAGCCTGGCTGCTCCCAAAATTACACTAGTCCTAATCTTTGCTGTAAAGTCCATACTCGTACAACCAACAGCTAACAGCATCTCCAGTTAAATATCTAACACGCATGTCCAGGTCAGACTCTTGACTTACTGCTATCCCCAAACTTACTCCACCCACATGCCTCCCATCTCGGCAAGTGGCATCACCATTCGTCCAGTTGTTTAAGACAAAATCCTAACAGTCATCCTTGATTCATCTATTTTTCTAATATCCCACATCCAATCCATTACCAAACTCTCTGCTCCACCTTCCCAATACATTTCAAAGCCAATGGCTTCCCATAATCCTTATTATTTCTCACATGGCTTGTTGCAGTCACCTGCTAACTTGTTTCCCTGCTTCTTCTCTTATCTCTCTTCTCTTCCCACACGACAAAGTTATCCTTTTAGAGTTTCACTCAGAGTATGTGATTTCTCTTAGAATAAAGTTTAAATACCATATCGTGACCTCCAAAGTACATGATCTGGTTCCTCTCTTCTTCTCTGATTGTACCTCCTAATGCTCGTCTAAGTTAGTAGGGCCTGTGTCTCTTTTTGTATTACGTATGTATCCTCACCTTAAAAGAGTTTCTGACACATAGTAGGCACTGTATAAGCATGTGATTATTTGATGAATAAGTTAAATAAACATAAGATTCAATGTCCCTGGTAAGCATTGTTTTTTTCACTTCTAACTTGCGTAAAATAAACAATGTGTAGGTGTGCATGTGTATTTTCTGAAGCTAAAATACGGAAATTAATGATCTCAACATTTACAGCAACCTGAGAACGAACATCATACATCTAGAGAAAATAACTCTTTAAAACATTGGCTGGATGGCATAAATATCAAATACACTACTGCTGTCAATATTAGCAAGCCAAGAATGGAACAACTTTCTCCAGAATATTCTGATAAGGCAGATACTGTGTTGGCATTACCTGAGTCTCTTGAGTGAATCTCTGTATCTTCTCACTCAATAAAGAGCCACTGAGTGACCACTATATGCCAAACACTGTGATAGAGACAAAGACCTGTAGTTGAAAAGACAAGCCGAATCTTGCCTTCATGCTACCAATAGGGAGGCCGATCAAATAATTATCAAGAGGCAGAAAAATGCTAGAACCATGGAATGTTAGAGGAAACTGTTACATCCACATTTATAGGCAGGAAAATGCAACTTACAGAGGAAGCGTGGCTGACTCCCGGAACACCATTGATTCATGGTAGTATTGGGCTTGAACCTTAATTTCTTATTCATCAATGTTTTACTCTAATTAAGGTGACGTACATCCTGATTTGCCTAGAACAATACTGGCTGAGTACTTTTCCTAATTATTAAAATATCTCTCTTTTCACTCTCAAATGAGTCCTGGTTCAGGTATCCTAACTCACATTGGCTCTAAAGATCAGAACTCATAAAAATCAAAGAGCCTGCCACACCCACTGGTTTTACTAGAAAATTGGTCTTTTACCCTTTTACGAAAATTGCCATACGTAAGCTCATTTTATTCTAACAGTAGTTATTTAAGCTAGAAATCACGTCACTGATAAGGTGAAAGAATACTGTGCAATCAGACTGTAATCGGGTGGGGATTCATTGACCTTCTTTCCAGGAGTTCTGAGCTTGAGGTCCACATAGAGAAGCAGAAGCCGTCACAGTAAAAGCAGACAGAGGAAGTCATGAGAATGGCAGAGGCAATAAAGTACAGCAACTCTTCAAATTTGAATGCAAATGGAAACACTTCCAAGAGGTAAAAGGCTAGGTCACTAAGGCTGTTCTATTACTATCATCAAAGAACATGATTTTATTCCCCTTTGAAGCTTACTGCTCAATTGCTAATGTTTTTCTTCCTTTCCTTATTTCCCTGTTGCTTACAAGCTAGAAATACATGGGCATATTTCTAGTACATGTGTACTCTCTCTTTCAGTGTCTCACTATATTATGCATATTGGGTCCCATTCAGGCCTCTATATATTATATTCCGGAGTTCAGGACCCATGCCACCATATCCACAGCATAGGTTAAGTAATAGACTTTATTGGGAAAATTGACACAGGTCAATGTCTCCTTGGGTCCACTTAGTCCTTACATCATCCCATGGGAGGCTTGCCTAGACTAGGGCGCTGCTGGTCTTGAAGGGCAGGTCTGCATTTCGGGACAAAGGTCTCTTCAACTTGCAGGTAGAGATCTGTACATAGTTTTGTCCATAGAGAATACATAGGCTGCTTAGAGCCAACCATTCTGAATTTCAGGTGGCAGCTGATGTCTGGGAATGTTGGCTGCACTGTACCTGGAGTCCTTAGAGTCAATGGGACATTGCATTCCACCCTGGAAGGGGAGGAAGGCCCTGGTCCCATAGGAATGTGAGCATGGCCTTAGCTCAGGCCCTCCCTCAAGGGGCCAGCTCAGGGGGTGAGTAGACATGCTGGCTTATTACCCAGATGATGCCCAGTGTGCTTCCAATTGGCCTGTAAATGAGCAAAAATTCTTTTGAGATATGAAATACATATTTAATATAAAATATGTGTATTATATCCAAATATATAGGAATATTGAAAATAGCATATGTGATATACAAAATATTACTTATACGTATATAATGTGTTACATATTATCTACAACATAAAATTTTTCAAATAAGCACAAATATTATTAGAGCTGATTTTGTGCATCATAGCAATGTTTATATTTTTATTCCCCTAAAATACCCCCAAAGACTGAAGGGGTACATTCTTCTATCAATGTCTAAACACTGCAGAAAAAATGTAAAGCCAAAATTGTTTTTCCTCTTCAATAAATTCTTTCTGGAATAAGAATTCGACTTTTTAAAAATAGTTTATAAATTGGTAAATTTAAATTAAATTTTTACCTTTTTATTTCCAATTTGTTTTTATAACTTTACTTCCAGGCTGAATCATTCATATCAGAACAGTCACTTGATTTTCAGTAGAGAATCAACAACTATGTGTGATACAGATGTTATTCACATTGTCCTCAAGTGACCATCAAATTTGCTTTTATTCCTTAATGGAAAAGTCTTATAAAACATAGAAAATAGTTCTCGGCATGGCATGATATGCAGGAATGCTAAAAGATATTTCTTTCAAAAATCTCTCCCCTTTTTAGATCGCAACTTAAAAATTTTATTATTGCAAATTCAAGGCTGTTGGTTAAAGTTTCCTGAAACCATCAGTTCTAAAGGTTTAAACATTATTAACCCATAATTAACATTAACACTGTAAAGTGAATAAATACAGAACACTTTTAAAAATGTATTCCTTCTCAGTTTGCTAGTATCAGTATACTTAAAAAGTGTTTCGTTCCTCAAAAAATTAAACATGGAACTATCATCTAATTCAGTAATTCTACTCCTGGGTATATACCAAAAAGAAATAAAAATTGGTATTCAAACAAAACATATACACACATGTTCATAGCAGGATTATTCAAAATAGCCAAAAGGTATCCATTAACTGCCTAAATTTAATAATGAATGAATGCATATCAAATGCAGTATATTTGTACCATAGAATATCATTCGGCCATAAAAAGAAATGAACTACTGATACATGTTATAACATGATTGAACTTAAAAAAAAAAAACATTATGCTAAGTGAAAGAATTCAGACACAAAAGGTCACATGCTATGTTAAATGATTCCCTTTGTATGAAATAATGAGAGTAGGTAGATCTATAGAGACAGCAGATTAATGGTTGCACAGGCTTGAGGGAGGTGCAATGGGAAGCAAAGAGTTCATAGACGCAGAGTTCCCTTTTGAGGTGATGAACTGCTCTGGAACTAGACGGAGGGGTGGTTACACAGCGCTGTAAATGTAATAAATACCACTGAACTGTACACCTTAAAATTATCAACTATGTTATGTGAATTTTACACCAATAAATAAGGGAAAAAGGAGGATTCTATAATGTATAAGTTGGAGATTCACAATTCACACTAGTATTTTACAGACTCAGAATTTCTGCAGTAACTTATCTGTGTAAGTCGTATTTCTCAAATGCATTGGATTACAAAAACCTCTATGTTCTGTGTATGTGTATGTGTATGTGTGCACATATGCCTGCACACACTCCTGCACCCATTTCCAAATGTGTTTGCTTAACAACTACTTCATACGCCTCGTCTTTAAAGTTTAGCAGACCTGTTTTGGGTCAACCTCACAAAGAGAGATAACAAAGTAAAGAACAAATAAATCCTTTAAGATCAGTGAGGAGGAGGCCAGGTGTGGTGGCTCACACCTGTAATCCCAGCACTTTGGGAGGCCGAGACGGGTGGATCACCTGAGATCAGGAGTTCGAGACCAGACTGGTCAACATGGCAAAGCTCCATCTCTACCAAAAATACAAAAAAAATTAACCAAGCATGGTGGCACACATGTGTAATCCCAGCTACTCAGGAGGCTGAGGTAGGAGAATCACTTGAACCCAGCAGTTGGAGGTTGCAGCAAGCTGAGCTCGCTTCACACCAGGGCAAAACAGTGAGACTCTGTCTCAAAAAAAAAAAAAGAAAAAGAAAAAACAGATCAGTGAGGAAGTGAAAAAGTGGACCACACCAAAAAGCCCATAAATATCAAGAACCGAGCAGAAGAAAAACAAAAGACAGATACAGAATAGAAAAGTAGATGAGTAACTAAAATCAAAATCGAAGGAATACAGGTAGTATCCGTGAGGTGAGGATCAGGAGATTTTTCTCCATGTCTTAGGTCAGATTCTCTAGGAAGTGGACTCTGAGATGGTTGTGAGCAAGAAGTCTGGGGAGAATCCTCTAGAGATCTATATCTGTAAGGGGTAAGGAACAAAGGACTGGAAGGAGAAAGAAGGCAAACTGTGACGCAGGTCCTACAAAGACTTCAGTTAATTTCAAGAGAAGCTGTAATACAAGATGACCCTTCAGAGATATCCAGGTCTTGACTCTCTGCACCAGTGAGTCATGGGATGCTTGCTGCCTCAAGCATATCACCTTGGTGAGGAGGACAATTCCTATGAAAACCCATCAGAAGAAAAGACTCCTGGCTGCTGAGTGATCAAATACCTAAGTATTGAACTGGGGATGTGGAGACCATATCATAACATTCACTACACAGGGCCACGATTTTCTGAAAAGGCTCCAACATCCCAAAAACATAATTCTAATAAGTCCTCTTCCCACAACCACACATCTAAGAAATTGCACCTTCAAGAAGTCTCCACTGAACAATTCTGAGTGATTTCCTATCCCCAGCCATTCTTTGATGCAGTGGGTATTTTTTTCACTTTGTGGAGAAAAGAAAAAATTATTTTCTAGTAGATCATCCTCTCTAATAGTGTAGCTCAACAAGTTTATATTAACACTACCCCCAAAACTTGTTACAGATCAATTAGTCTCAAATTAAAATGATCATTTCTTGCTGGCATCCTTGGATAGTTCATTAATTGATATCAAATAATGCTGCTACTCATTGCTTTTAATCTCTGGTTTTTCCATGATGGTCTGCCTACCTTCTACATAGGAAGCACTTCAAGGAAAGAGGGCTAAAAATTGAAAATAGATATTTGTGGATCTCTCTCCAGATGGACTAAACCCGAATCACTGAGGAAGAAGCACAGCAACCCATTCTTTATGTTTTGTGATATTTTTATGGAGATAAATGTTCAAGAACTGCTATTACAAGTGCTCTAATCTTTCCTATTTTGAGTCAAATCATCTGGGAGTCATGGGCTCACAGCTCTTCACATTAGCCTCAGTAGCTCTTTTTTTATTTAATTGCACTTTGGTGAGATGCCAGGAGCCAATACTGAGGTGTATGAAATACATTCCTCTGAACAACTTGTGTCTGTGTTTACTGTTGAGATTATGTTTACGACAATATACGGCATCCCATCTGTAAAGACTTGGGAGAAAATTCTGATCTTATTACAGAATTGTTCATCTCCTGAGCAACTCTAAAGAGTTTTAATATTATAAGTAGTGTGACTCATTCACCTCTAGTGTTCCTTCTTCTCATTGGCTGGCAGAAACTTAAGAGTCAAGTTTTCGGCACACCTCCAGCAAATATGCATGACTTCATTGTGTGATTTTTGTGTCCTGACTTATTTTTACTTTCACCAAACTTTCCTGAGTCCTTTTTTTCTCATTTATTTGCCATTTCCTAGGTATCTTATTAAATGGCTTTAAATCCTTTCTGGAACAAGCCTGGGTATACATAGTCAACTGTATTCCAATTATTAACACATAGCAGACATTCAACAAATTCAGTCCATCAGTGAAATACCTTAACAGCAAAGAAGTAGCTTCTGCCAGTGTATTATATATGCTTTTGCACGGAACTCTGTCTGAAGAAATTCTAGCAATGTTGTAAGCAATTAATTGGACAGGATTTCAACTTTTGACACCAATAACTGGTCTAACAACATTCTGTGAATTGGCATGTCAGTGAACGTAGAAGAAAATAATAGGGCTTGTGCATTTCCAATCAGCTACCAAGGAAGGAATTCAGAAAATGTCCCACAATTTTAAGTCTCTTTTCTTTTTAATTTATCTTCCTTGTTTATGCATGCACAAGCATAAAAATAGTATAAAGATTACAGAATGCCCGGATTTCATTTAAATCTTCCTGGCTCTTTGAATATTTACACAGTGCAAATTCCCTCTTTTCACCCACTCATGCATTATACTTTGCTATAGGATGAGGAAATTCCTAATAAACGTCATCATGATTTAGTTGACTTTGAGAAAGTAAGGTTAAATTTTAAATATTTACAAGTTTGGAGTTATTACATTACAGATGGGTTTGCATTTCTTAGTACGTATTAACTGTAAGTATATATTAGAATAACTGTTAGATGTTGCCTATGACTACATAAAGTATCTGGGTCAACCAGAAATGAGCTCACACTTCTAATAACTTAGGCATGAATGAGTGAATCATAAAAAAGCCCTCCATTCCTTTTACTGAAATAATCCTGGGAAAGATGGAAACAGCACAGGCCTCTGCTTCTGATAACAGTTATGGGAAGGAAACATGGAACAGCCCTGGAAAATCTTTGGAGCTGTTAGAATTAGCTTTCTATTGTCACGACTGGTAACACATAGCATATTAGTTAAGCAGGCTCTGGTGTTAGATTGTTAGGGGTTAAACTCTAGCCCTAATGAATATTAAGTGGTCAGTATTGGGATATTCAACTTAGTCTTTCTGTGCCTCAGTCTCTCTTTCTATAAAGTAAGAATAATACTACCTATCTCACAGAGTTGTTTTGAGAATTTAATAAGTTGATCTATAAAGAGCTCTTGGATCTAGAAAATAATAAAATTTTAATAAATATTAAATGTTAAAGTCCTCTCTGGATGATGCCCTGAGACACAGATTTACCTGTATTCCTTATTAGAAGATTTGATAGGATGTTCAGGCCAAGAAGAGCCATTACTACCATCACTGCTACTAGCTCCATCCGTAATGGAAGATGCCATTACATGGTAGCCAAGTTCAGAATGAGCAAGCCTTGTATGCTTTGCTGAGGAAGTGGAACTTCATCCTTGAGACAAACAGGAGTCACTGGAAGGTATAATGTAACAGGAAGTTAAGTGGTCAGATTTGGCTTTTGCAAGGATTATTCTGTAGATAAAGCACTGTTGAGATGAATGAGAGAGAAACAGACACACACACACAAAGCGGCTTAAACAAGATAGAAGTGTGTGTTGTGTGTGTGCATGTGTGTATGCGTGTATGTGTGTGTGAATGTGTAAGTTCTGGTGGATTTTTCCATTTGCCATGTAAATGAGATCCACTTACATGGCTGGTAAGGCAAATTCTTACATGGCTAGTATTCTCACACGGATCCCTGAATCCTCTATTCTGCTTGCTTCTTCATCCTCAAAAATGTAGATTCACTTCAAATTCCAGGTTGGCTACTCAAAATGTAGTCATGTTTCCGTTCCAGAATTAGGAAAGGCAAAAGAAAAGAACCTTCCCTTAAGAACACCTCCTAGAAGTTATGCGTGAGACTTTGGCTTACTTGTCCTTATTGGAGCTTAGTTATATGGTTACTTTAGATGCAAGTGAATCTGGAAAATGTGTTGCTTATTCCAATAGGCCATGTAATTAACAATATTGAACTATTAAGTGAAAGAGGGAAAGGTAATTCTAGGGGAGAAGTAGGAGCCTTCACCATCTCCAAATAGCTAGTGAAGAAAGCTGTAACTTATAAGACCGAGTCACCAGTTTCATGCAAAATGACCAGTCAAGGAGTATCACAGGTTTCTTCTAGTTTTGGTGAAAGGATAGAGGTGGTTTCATTCACCGACGTAAGAAAAAACTGGTTGGTAAGGAAGATCATGAATTTACATTTACACATGTTAAGCTTAAGAAACTGTTGGACAATTCAATGGAAAATATATCTAAACAGTTGTATTTGAATTTGAGGGGCTCAGGAGGTAAATTCCCACTAGAGATACAGACTTGCAAGTCATCACTAGAGCAAGTGGTTAAAAACAAGAAAGCGAATGAGGTAGCATGGATCAACTCTCCCCTTTATTACTGTGGCCTAAAAGGATGAGTTCAGGCAGGTGGTAAGGGCACTACCCCACAGGCTCTAGAATAAAGGACTCACCGCGTGGTCACTCCAGGGGCTGAGGGCAGGGGTTACTCTCTGTATCTTCACACAAGTTGAGATGGAAAGAGGAAGCATAGTACAGACAGAACAAGTGAAAAAATCATTCCATGAAGAGTCTATGGAGACAGAAGGGTTTATTTAGAATGAAATGAGATTCCACAGGTTACAACAAAAAGCCTGAGGAGGAGATCAGGAGGACAGGGAAGAAGCCCTGGGAAGGTATCTAAGAAAAGAGCTGACCAATGAGGCCCACATTGTTATGGGCGGCCAAAGATGGAGATAGGAGTGTCATGGTAAGATGCCCTGACTACAACTTTCAGCAGCTGCTAATTCTTTAGGAAAAGAATTTTCTCAAATTATAAATAATTTGATTGAGACATGGTTTTTTTACTTAGGAAGTACAGGGTTCTAAATCCAAGCAGAAGCAGAGGCCTGATGACTCCACAATCTGTGGTCCGGTACTATAGCCTTCGGCCTACATTCGAAGTTTGAAATGGAACCAAGACAAGGAGCAGCTCTGGGACTGTGGAAGACCTTTGCAGGGGCAGATTCTTTGTCCAGGTGGTAAGAGAGATTTTTTAAATTCTCTCCTTTCTGTTAGCAGCAGTCTTCAATGGAGGAGGCATGTCTTCAACATATAGCCCTCGGTTGTTGATGATGGTAACTTAGATCAAAGGACCTGCAGCCCAAAGGCCAAATCAGATCCACTGCTTGTTTCTATAAACAAAGTTTCATTGAAACATAGTCACAACCATTCATTCAATACCATCTCTGGCTGCTTCAGTGCCACAATGGCAGAGCTGAGTAATTGCCCAGAGACCATATGGCTTACAAAGTCTCGAATACAGTGTAAGTTTGCCAACTCCCAAATTAGGTAGACTATATAAAGCCCTGAATATAATATCTAGCACATAGTAAGTGCTAGCAAATTACGCTTGTTTTTGTTTTTATTCTTAAAGTTAAATCTTGATTACCAACATGTTCGTTATTGGCAATTTGACTTTAGACACCCTGGGGAAGCGATTCATCCTTGCTCATTTACATGTTGTTGGTGGTAAAATTTACACAACTCTCCATTTTATCTAAAGGCTTGTAGATGTAATTTCAGCCATATGGATTTTACGAGTGTGGAGATCATGGCTAATTCAACCATATGGAAATTATTTTAACTCAAAGGCATTAAAAACCAACAAATGATTTCATCTCTTATATATACAATTATAATAAGAGTCAAAATGTCCTACTTTCAGATCCCAGGACAAATGAATTTAAAGGGTGTTTTTAATCACTAATACTGAGCGTAAAAATGCAAGTAAAAGTGAGATTCATTTTAAGATGTAATAGTAAAGGTTGTCACATCATGAAAATTAAAAATAGGCTAGAATAGCAAAAGAAAACAAAGCAAGGCTCATGGATCCTATAACCTGTTCTCTATTTACCTTAAGGCCATAGTTGAAAAACTTCAGCATTAAAATTAAAATCATGTGATATGATAATACACTAAATGTTAATCCAAATGATGTTTAGAGTTTGGTGGAAAGAAATTTCTCCTGGAGAATATAGAAAGTATTCCTATTTAATATATTTGGTAAAATTTGCTAGAGAATGTAATTTGAGAATAGGCAGATGGAGTTAACATCTCATTAAAAAAAAAAAGTACCAGAGTTTCTTGTTAAATAGAAGGAGTCGTAGTACAATCCCACTGCAAGGAAGCTTCAGTGTTGAGCTCAGATGTTGATGGAAAGGAAATGACTAATTTGGGAAAGTCTGTTTGTGGCGTATTCAATCCTTCGCATCCTGGAGGGCCAGAAGAGTTCACATCTCACAAAGTCTCAGGCCTTGGCCAATATTATACCTGAACTAGTCATAGGGTGTTTTAAATGCCTGGCCAGCAACTCTTCACACTTATTTACATTTTCATGAAGTTTTTCCCTTTCCTCACAGTACCAGTAGTTATGATGAAAATGCTCCCTATCTGCACTATGCAATGTGGTAAGCTTTACCCACATGTGACTAATGCGACTGAGAAACTAGATTTTTAAGCTGATTTCATTTTCATGGGTTTAAATTTAAGTATGTATTTCAGTACCCATACGTAGCTAGCAACTACCATATGAGACATCACAAGTTTTAAATTGAATAGGGTTCTGATTACCTACAGAATAAAGGAAAGTGCTGAGGATTTTCTTTTTCCACAAGTGACATTAACTATTGTTCAAAAGTGTTTTTAGGTAGGAGACCCACCCGATCTGACCTGCTACCCTCTGTGCCTTTCACTACGCTCCCATCCTTCAAAATGCACTTATCCTGCGTCTCATTTCTGAAATTCTTGTCTTCCAGTTACTTACCTGATAAATTAACACAGTAAAAGCAGAAAATGTCAAGAAACAGTGCCTTCCCCTAAAGACACTTTTAAGTCTGAAAAGAAACATCACAAATTTATAAGAAAAAATAAATCTATGCATGTGGGGCAGGAGTAGAGGGCATATGGAAAATCTGTGTACCTTCCTCCCAATTTTGCTGAGAACCTAAAACTGCTCTAAAAAATTAAGTTTTGTAAAATCCATTAATTAATTAACCAGTCGGTCAGGTTAGGATACGATAGGAAAAATTCACGTAGAAATTGTAGAAAATCCTTACAATATTTGTAAGATCAAATATATATAATGTAATACCAATTTTGTTTATGTGTACAATCCTTAGGTGTCCAAGTTATTGGATAAAACAAAAGTGTTATGGTTTTATAAAAGGAGACACAAAAGTAGAAGGACAAAGCTGACTCTTTCATGAGAGAACTTTCTGGAAAATATGTAAAATGGAAGGAAGACTTATATAACCCTGGACTTATTTATTATTTAAACTGTCTATTGTGGTAATGCAATAAAAAAATTGTGTCAACCCCACTTTGACTTAAGTATCATCCACAAATCTACCATAATCTTTTCAAGGAGCTTGCTGACTCACAGATGAGGAAATTATATTCTTTTTCTCTGTTCCAGTTTTTCCACCTCAAATGGAAATCAAACACCTGAACGACCTCCCTACGACTGAGAATTGTGTGGGGACATCCTACAAAGTCTCACCAGGCAGTTGTGAGTGGAAAACGATTGCATCTTTAAAGAGTTTTAAAGAGTAGAAGGTGCTTTCCCCCACATGGCATTCCTTTTTACCCACTTGGCACATTTTTCTTTCAGAGCAATTGCCACATTTCAACAAGTAATTGGAAAGAGCTGGTCTACATCTCTCTACTCGGGGCTTAGCTACGTTGCTGTTTGCTTCCAGGCAGTGCTTACATCACTCATTCTCATTCTGATAATAAAAAGTGAGTTCTCCAGCCACTAAGTCGAACCTTGGGAGAGAGAAAGCTGCATATTTTTATAAAAGAAAAAGGCTCACTCCTTTTTATTTTATATGAGTTCCACCTAACCCACCTAAAATCTACCTCAAACCTCAGGGGCATTTTACCTCAGCTACCTCGTTGCTATTTATTTGCTGTCATATTCTATTTTCAGTTGTCTATATTCTGAATACTTTTCAAATTTATATAATTAAAATGTTTTTCAATAAAATTCTTAAGATATATGAAAAATTAAATTAACATTTGATATGTACATGAAAAAAGATATTTTCTTTTTGGGGGGACACCAATCATGATAATTGACATAAAGATAAGTTTTGGAAAACTTAATATCAACAGAGAAATAAATATCAATAAAAGCTAGTGTCTTAATTAGAGCTCACACACTTTTACAAACTCTTTGAGGTGACACAATAAAATAAAAGTGTACTTCAACTTTTTTTTTTTAATTACCAATGACAGAAAGATGAAAAGGGGAAATTTACATAGAAAGGGGGAAGCACAAGACAATTGTGTCAAAAACGTAAAGTCTACATAATACTTTAGTCCACAAATTATGCGCTGAGAAAGAAAACTAAGATCCTAAGCCCCTCAACTGACTAAACAGGCTCCCTCTTGGCCAAGGGACTGCAGAGAAATGTTCTGATTCCTCGCCATGACAGGATGATTAGACACACCTCAGTATGCCCCTTCCTTATTAACATTTAGAAAACAAGAAACAAATCACGTATTCTTTTACTGCATTTAGACTCTCATCTGAGGCCACGACCAGACCTCCCTCTTTGCAATTTCAGCTTGACGGCTCACCTGTTTCACAATGCACCCCTTACTAAAAATTGACCACCGTCCCCAGACTAGTTTTGGCCAGCTCATGGAAAAGGGACAGTGAGGGTTTTCCTATCCTCTGCTTCACTTTTCAATTATCAGAAGGCCAAAATCACCACCGTATTATGCTGACGCAGCTGTTTTTTGAAGATGCAACCCATGAAGAGGCATGAAGCCCAACTGCTCATGTTCACGTTCCTCCTTTCCTAAAATATTCATGGCTCCTCCTATGGCCTTTGGAGTACGTGTAACACTTAGCCAACCCACTCAGCATACATTTCTGTTCCCTTTATCCTGCGTCCCCTACAAGCATTTGCCCTTGGCTTCTGCCAGAGACTATGCTTCTCTGCAGGATGACCAGCCTGCAGACTAGAAACCCTTTATGAGAAATAAAGCTCTCCTTTCCAAATGTATGAATCTCATCATTTTTCAGTTGGCAGCGACAACCATATCAATACCCAATATTAAAAGTGTCAATCCTCACCTGCACTTGACAGAGACTTGTCCACTTGAGTCTGCCACTGCATTCTAAGGAAACTAGGGAAAGGTCCATTTTTGAGCCTAAACCTCAGGAAAAGAAAAATCTGTGACTTCCACATTAACCTGGGCAGACAGAATACTTTCCTGTTCTATGAAGTGGGCCACAAGTGACATTTATAAACCAGATATATTTTTGTGACATAGTTGTCAAATCATGAGCTAAAAAGGGAGTTTCTGTGAGTGGAAAAGACATTGTTTTGAGCTGAGCTGTGTTCCTCTAAAATTCCTGTGTTGAAGCTCTAACCTCCAGAACCTTAGAACAGGAATGTTTTTGGAGCTAGGCCCTTTAAAGTGTAATTGAAAGGCCCTAAAGTGTAAATTTGATTAAATAAAGTCATAGGAGACAGCCAAATGCCTAGGCAGATAAAAAGGGGTCCCTGGAGAATCGCCAACCAGCCCTGCAAGTGTTGACATCAGATGCTTTTGTGTAGATGAGGAAACCTGCCAGGGCCCTGTCTGAGCATGCCCACATGTGCACTGGGGAACAGCGTGGAGCCACAGTTAGCATGAGGAGCCTGGTGTCTTCAGTTCCTGTGTGGTGGCCCGAGATTGAATCTCTGAGGTGGTAGGCCTGTTAGCAGGATGCCGTCTTGCTCTGCTGTTTTTTGTTTTATTTTGCTTTCCCCCTTTTTGCTCAGTAAAATCCTGCTCTACTTACCCTTCAATGTGTCCGCATGCCTAAATTTTCCTGGTTGTGTGTCAAGAACCCGGTTTTAGCTAAATTAAGGAGCAAAATTCTGCACCAATATGGGTGGGCCCTAATCTAACATGACAGGTGTTTTTGTAAGAAGAGAAGATCACAGACACACAGAGAGGGAAGACTACATGAAGACCCAAAAAGGTGGACCTCTGCGAGCCCAAGAGAGAAGTCTTAGAAGAAAGCAATCCTATTGGCACCTTGATTTGGGATTTCTAGCCTTGAAATGGTTAAGAAAATAACTTACTGCTGCTTAAGCCACCCAGTCTGTGGTTCTTTGTTACGGCAGACCTGGCAAACTAATACAGGCACCTCTCCAAAATTTCTAAATCCAGTTGTCTCTCAGACAAAATGGCATACGGAAGAGTGGTTAAAATGAGTCCTCATGACTATGAAAAGAGTGTCATCAACCCTGGTCTGACTTCTACAAGTCTGTCATGCTGATGGCAAGACTTTCTCACTCCATTTTAAACACAAGATTTTCCCCAAACCAGAGAGGATGCTGCCTGTTCACTTTTCTGTTTAAAAATGCTTAGCAAATGGAGCTGGTATGGTTAACAGGAGAAATAGAATAAAAGAAAAGGACAATCTCTCCATGGCATTGTTCTCCAGACCTTTTTTCCAGCTGGGCTTGAACCAAAGGAACCGCTCTGAAAAGAGGCAACTGAGGAGCAGTCTAAAATGTGAGACGTAGGAAACAATCAACCTCGCTTCCCAGCACTTGTGTCTTTGTCAAGCAACAGGAACATCAGAATTGCCCTAATGGAGTGGAACAATGACCTATTTATTCTGATATCCTGTCTCCTACTGAGACTTATGCCAGGTTCTTTTGAGAAAGGGCTAAACACCACATAAGCATGCTATTGTGTGCCACTTGATTGCATATGGAGCTGGGAGGTTTTGGAGGCTGTGGGAAGGGTGTTTTTCTTCCTGAAACACGTGGGATGTATAAACATTATCCAGTCATTTGCCCCCCTAATTTGAATTTCTAGAGACTTTGGTTAGCGGGATTTCTGAGCGGCAAAGAATGTAGACTAGTAGTAGTCACACACACCACTGTGTATATCATTATTTTCGGCTGCCATTTGGTTTCTGTACCTTGTCAGCTTTGCTCTTGTGATCATATTACCACCTTTTTAAAACTTTTTATTTTGACCTTCAGTAAATTTCGTGTATTCAATTTCCCATGTCTGCATACAGAGTACGACTAGTTTCTAGTACTCCATACTGATGAAATTTTAAGCTAGATCTGAGACAGAGTAGGAACAGGGCTTCATTTCAGTTCAGCCCCACTAGAGGGTTCTCCCATGCATTCCCACTGATCACAAAACCCATACCACCACCTGACACTGTAGCAGTAACTCAAGGCTTTAGTTATAGAAAGCAAATAATATTCTATGTTGTTTTTCTGTGCTTTCATCATGTTTAACCATGCCTTTTATTCAAAGAATTTCAGGAAGTGGCCTTAGGAAATCCAAAATATCGAACCCAGGTTGCAGAATGTCTCACCTCCGGAAGAAGTGCTGGACAAGCGATTACTCAAGACAACCATCATAACCAGACAACGCTGACCTGCATACCTTACCCCTGATATCCATTCCTGTGCTCTGCCTAATATCCCAGCTGACTCTTTTCAGAGAGTGAGTCAGGGAATTCTGTCTTGTGCTGTCTCTCTTATGCCCATGCATGAGCGCCAATGAAGCCTTGTCTGGGAGAACTCTTTTGGCCTCATGTCAATTTCCATTGCACTGAAAACCCAAGAACCCATGGTTGGCAACAGATCCATGAAAAATCTATGATCCCTAGCTTTGGCTGGGCATCAGAACAGTATTTTATTTACCTCTATTTGATATCTATTTTTGTGAGCGGAGGAAGAGATCTGAGTTACCCCGAGTTAGTTACCGGCGGCAAATCCAGACGAGTTCACAGCAACTTCAGTCCTTGCTTCCTCAGAAGAAAGAATTTGACTGAGGGGCATAAATCAGAAAAAGAGACCAAGGCAAGTTTCAGAGCAGGAGTGGAAGTTTATTTTAAAAGCCTTTAGAATAGGAAAGAAAGGAAAATTCACTTGAAAAAGGTCCAAGCAGGCACTTGAAGATCCAGGAGAGAAAAGAGAACAAAAGAAGACAGCAAAAATAATCTTCACCCATGATCCTAGGACTCTGTAGGCTAACCTCTTTCCCATGATACTTCCCTTAGGGTGGGTTTTCCTCATGCTCAGTGCTCTCTTTACTTTTGGGAATTGAACATGCACAGTATGTTTAGGTAGTTATACACATGCCCATCTGAGGCTTTCTTCCCTTTTCCAGTGGAGTGTCACCCAGAATATTATGTCTTTTTTTTTTTTTTTTTT
>NW_016107336.1:6360347-6368408 GCF_001604975.1 Cebus imitator
TGTCTGTCTGCCTGCCTATCTATCTATGAGACAGAATCTAGCTCAGTCCCCCAGGCTAGAGTGCAGTGGTGTGATCTCGGCTCACTGCAGCCTCCGCCTCCCGGGTTTAAACAATTCTCTGCCTCAGCCTCCCAAGCAGCTGGGATTACAGGCACCCACCACCATGCCCAGCTAATTTTTGTATTTTTTTTTAGTAGAGACGGGGTTTCACCATGTTGGCCAGGCTGGTCTTGAACTCCTGACCTCGTGATCCATTCGCCTCTACTTCCCAAAGTGCTGGGATTACAGGTGTAAGCCCCCTCCCAATCCAGAATATTATACCTTTACATGCATGCCCAGGAAGTTGCTTCTCCCTGGAGCCCGCATTCAATTCACACTTTGATGTTAACAGGTATCCATGATCAGAAAATGGCCTCTCCCTGACGCTGTGGAACTATCCTGTTTAGAGAGGCTATGTGATAATTGGTGAACCAACACCTGGCATTTCTAGTGGGTGAGGGGAGAGCCCTCTCCCTCCCTGCTCATACCTAACTACCCGTAACATTTTCAAACAGCCATAAACAAACAATAGGAAAAAAACGACTTTCTCTTTGCAATGCTTTCAAAACCTCAAATTCATCCTTGTATTTCCTACTACTTGCATTATTTTGTTAGATATCTATTGCCGATCCAGTTAATTATTAGCGTTTGTATTACATAATATTTATGTCTATTCATGAAGTTTCAAATTACACCAACAATTTTAACTTGCTAATAAGTAGCTGCTGATGGGGCTCAGAACACATCACCCCAAAATGTGACTGTAGATCTCAATAGGCCACTCCAAATATGCCTTTTTCACATAAGGATTATTTTGAGCTGTTTATGTTCACTAAGTAGGCTGACACAGGCATAGCTCTTAAAAGTTACCTTTCTGTAAAAGAAATGTATATCTATAAAGCAAGTGTCCATTTGTAAGGGTACCTTCCTCTCTGTTCCGAGAAGTGAAGGACTAAATCACTAGAGACTCCATAATCAATGGAGAAGGCATCCGTATAACAAACCCTACCTTTCACTTCTCTTGCTCATCTCACCTTAGCTGGGCCTTTCCCCACACCGTCACTGTTTCAGAACATGGTGACATTTAAGTCTAAAGTTTAAAAGCCTTCTTCGAGATCCATTCTGAAGACTTCTCATTTCTCTGGTTTTCTATGATGTATACATGAGGAATACATATTTACTAACTTCTATTTTTTTCTCTTTTTTTTACATTTATTAAAATACATTTCTCTTTTTAACGTTTTTTGTTAGAAGAAGTCCCAGTTAAGAACTATGAAGGATAGAGAGAAAATTATTTTTCTTCCCCTACGCTGTATATTCTCTTAAAAAAAATTTACAAATCTCATGGCATATTCACATTATATCTGTCCCTGGTTCTGTGTATTGTTCGTCATGCTGGTGATGTGATGCCCTCAAACTGTACAAAGTGAAATCTTTTATATGGTGAGAGCTATAAGAAGATAGATAAAAATTTACGGAAAACATTGTCAAAGCAATCTTCTCTGAACAGAACGCCCTGGCTAAAGTGACAATGGAATTCGGATGGAAGAATGCTTCGTTAGAAACACCACAAGCCCAGGGCATGTTTAGAGGACTCTTCAGGGTAACCTGAGGGAGTGGATGAAAACACAGGAGAAGATGAAGGGGGTAGAGACATTGACATTCCATTTGAGCTTTCATTTATTCTGGCGAATCCTTTGTTGTCTAGTTATTTATGTTGTATGAAAGTAATTTTATCAAACTCAGTGCATCCACTGATTCAAAAAGCGTAAAATACAAAGCAGTCTGCCCATGTAATCTGAAGTTTATAATAATGCAACCAAATGGGGGAAATACCTGAAAAGGAAAAGATAATGGGACAAATAAGAAAAGGGAAAGACCAACAATTGAATCCTATTAGATTCGTGCAATCAATGAACAGTCCTATCCACATCACTTTGCAGGATGCTTTGCAGAAACGGCAGAGCACATTCCCCATTTGGTAACATACTACCATATATAACAAATGTTCACAACTCACCACTTCTTAGTATTCTGGTTCATTAGAGAATGAACAGACTTCATTTTATCCCCGGGAAAATGCTAAATTTAAGAGTATAATCTGCTACAAAGCCTTTTAGTGTATAACAGGGTTTGGAAAAAGTTTTCTGTAAAGAGCCACATAGTAAACACACGATCAGGACCGCAGTGAGGCAAGTCAGGGACCTCAGTCACAACATTTAAGGAAGCTCTTACTATTCCTGACCCTAAATAAATACTTTAGGCTTTGCAATCTAGTTAGTCTCTTACAACTACTCAACTTTGCCATTGTAGCACTAAAATAGCTAGAGATTACACTAACTGAATGGGTGTGGCTATGTTCTAAGGAAACTTTATTTACAACAATAGGCAAAGGGCCAGATTTGGCCTGAGGGTCATAGTTTGCTGACCCTAGTTTTATGGGAATATGTAAAATAAATATAAATGTTTTATTATTTAATTTGTACGTAAAATTTTGTCAGTATGTAGAAAGTGTTCAGTTATGCCACCAAGTGATTTTTTTAAAAAGAAAAAGTTTCTAGAACACGATTTGAACTTATATAACACTGGAAAGAAGGTTCCAGAACTGGGATCCAAAATGTCACTGATTCCTTTGATACTCTATGCATATATATGCTCACATCTTTTAAAAATGTTTTCTTCTCTCACCCGCCTACTTTCTAGTTCACCAGTCAAAAATCCTACTCATTCTCGCAGTGACTCATGCCGGTAACCCCAGCTCTTTGGGGGCTGTGGCGGGTGGATCACCTGAGGTCACGAGTTTGAGAATCAGCCTGGCCAACATGGTGAAACCGTGTCTCTAATAAAAATACAAAAATTACCCAGGTGTGGTGCTGCACTCCTGTAGTCCCAGCTACTCGGGAGGCTGAGGCAGGAGAATTGCTTGAAACTGGGAGGCAGAGGTTGCAGTGAGTTTAGATGGCACCACTGTGCTCCAGCCTGGGCGACAGAGCAAGACTCTGTCTCAAAAAAAAAAAAAAAAAAAAATTCTCTAACTGTCTCTCCTTGCCTCATCTCCTCAAATACAAAATGACTAGCACTCCCTCTGTGCTGATAGAGCTTTGGTTTGGAATTCTATACTGAAAGTCTTCAAATTGTCTTGGGTTATAATTAACTAATTAATTATAATTAACTATATATGTGTCACTCTCCTTATGGGACTATAAGGGCAGGGCTATCTTAAACTCACCTAATTTTTCTGAAATAATAAAGTATATTGGGTTCTTGATGGTCTTAAATATGGATTGAAATAAAATGAATTGACTTTTTTGGCAATGATTTGTTCTTTAGGTTTTATAAGGTGCCACTCTTAAATATCTTGCTCACAGCACTGCATTTGAGAAAGAAGTACCCTGAAGCCATGTGGGAAGCATGTGTGGCAGACTCTTGGCTCTAGACCATGATCACAGCTCATACTTTGTGTTTTAACAAGCTGATATGCCACCCACCAGTTAATAATTACACTCTAATTTTCTGATGCTATGTAACTCCTAATAAGAAACTCTAAGAGTCCAAACATGCTATCCTTTATTAGAAAAAGATTCATTACAAACTATTTTTCAAAGTTATTAAACCAAATGCTATGATGTCTGGAATTTTCTTAATAATAAGCCAGTGGGGCAGGGGAAGAAGGAGCATAAATGAAATGAGAATAGTCATGAGCTGATTATTGCCATACTTAGGTGCTGAATAACTGGGGCTCATTTTACAATTCTCTCCAGTTTGTATATGTTCAAAATATTTCAATAAAAATTAATAATAGTAATTACACTAAAAAGTAGAATATTTTGAATTCTTCCTTTGCTTTTAGTGTATACACACACAAAGACACACACACACATATTATACACACTAAAGGCCTTTGCCTTTGCTTTTCTTCTTTTCCTTTTTTTTTTTTAGACAGAGTCTTACTCTATTGCCCAGTCTGGAGTATGCAGTGATCCAATCTTGACTCACCGCAACCTCTGCCTCCTGGGTTCAAGCAATTTTCCTGCCTTGGGCTCCCCAGTAGTTGGGATTACAAATGCACACCACAAAGCCCAGATAATTTTTGTAATTTTTTTAGTAGAGACAGGGTTTCACCATGTCAGCCAGGCTGGTCTCGAACTCCTGACCTTCAAGTGATTTGCCCACTTAGGCCTCTCAAAGTGCTGGGATTACAGGCATGAGCCACCACACCCAGCTAAACATTTTTCATTTTTCCCCTTTTTCTAACTTTTATTTGTCGTCCCTCAATTTTTTTCTAGACCTTCATTCATTGTTCAGGATTTATGTTTACAGCTCTGGTAATTGTTTTATTGTTTAGAAAAAGCCAAAAGCATAGTATTTTGGGATAATGGGGGTGAAAGAAGAATTCTCACATTAATACTAGCTAGCATTTATTCAGTGTATGATATAGACCAAACACTTAAGTGCTAGGTGCTGATATACTTTATCCTCCTCGTACACCAGCTAACGAGTATACAATCCTATTTATTACCCTGTTTTAGAGAAGACTTTATGTAACTTGACCAAGAACAAACAATTTGCCTATGGAGGATTGCAAATTAGAACCCATGTGCCTGGTCTCATAGCCCCTACTTATAAAAGAAGACATTTGGCAAAATTTAAAGAATTTATCCAACCAAATTTATATTCCCATTCTTGGTGGCTGACCCTACTTCCCAGCTTCTAGTCACAATTTCTTCCTTAGATTATTGGTTTTGCACTTTTGCAACTTTCTCCTTGGACTACTTCTCGTCAATGAATTGTTGAATCCTCTTTGTATGAGTTTTGCTGCAGTAACAAAACTCGAAATTATTACTGGCTTACAACAACAAAGGCTTATTCCTTGCTCATGTTATGTTTCAGCTGTGGATTGACTGCAGCCAACCTATAGGTCAGTTTCACATGTCTTCTCATTCAGTGAAATAGACGAGAGAGGAAGCTTGATGGCACAGGAGAAGAGCAAGGGCTCTGCTGAAGATTCGTGATGCTTCATAAGGTTTCCATGTGAAATTCACATTCCATTGGCCAAAGTGTATTCCATTGGTGAAGCTTAAAGTTGATGAGATAGAATGTTTACTCTTCCCCTAGGAAGCAAAGCAAAATGTATTGGAATAGGAAGGAATGATTGTTTTCTGATAAAAAAAAGATAACAAATAATTGTGAAAAGTGATTTAGTCTATTAGTCTCGCTTTAATATCAATCTATATCACATTATTTACTTCACCAATGCTCTTTGATCATCAATTACTGTTTTAACCTCTACATGCTACCATTCTCCATTCCCTAGTCAAGGTTTTTCTTGAATCATGCAAATACATGCCTTCAGAATTCTTAAGTCCAACCCTCTCATCTTAGAGAAAATGGAACTTCTTATTCATTCTTATTATAAGAACACAGGTCTCCTAAAGTGTTTGCTAGTGTACTGTCCATGGTTCTCCTCAGAATGGAGAAATAAAAGGCTACCAGCTCCCAGACCTTTGGTGACCAAAGTTACATTTTGAACTAAGAAAACTATTGTTTAGGGTTTCATGCAAAACAAAGAACATAAACCCTAACTCATGGCCTTAAACATCTAAGGGGTCCATTTTCCTCACATTATTAAAAGCCCCAGTGGAGACTTTCCTGGACTGGTACAGTCAAGAACACAAGTTCCTTCTAATTTTCTATGTCAGCTACATGCAATGTTCTACTTCATACTTACATGAAATAAACTGCCTCTCTGGCCCCATGTCTATGTTGTACACAGAAAGAAAGGTAAAAGAATGGAGAGTAATGTATTCTTAAGTAAGGTAAAGTGGCTAACCTTCTTAAGTAAGGTAAAGTGGCTAACCCAGGATCACTACCTGCTTATATCTCGTTGGTCAAAATTAGTTCACTAGGGAATCCTTATTTCCAAGGAATTCTGGAAATTCTTAAGTAAGATAAAGTGGCTAACCCAGGATCACCACCTGCTTATATCTCATTGGTCAAAATTAGTTCACTAGGGAATCCTTATTTCCAAGGAATTCTGAGGTCAGTATCTTTATTTTGTTTAAGTTTTTATGTTGAAATAATGACAGACTCACAAGAAGCTGCAAAAATTACATCAAAGATCCTCTGTAGCCATGATGTTGCATCCCTCAGAGGTAACCTCTTACATAACTAGAGTACATTATCACAATTAAATTTACATCAACAGATATTAGTATAGATGACAGACCCTCCTAAGATTTCACTAGTTCTTGTGTTCATTCAGTTTTCAGGTTCTTATATGTTCGTGCACATAGTTCTGTGATTTTATCACCTGTATAGATTTCTGTAACCATGGCCACAGTCAAGATACAGAACAATTATATCACCACAAAGAAACTCCAGGCGATGGGTCTTTTTAGCTACATACATTGCAGTTCTGAACATACTCAGAGATCCTGCTAGGAAGGAAGAAGGGGAAATTGATTTGGAATAGGCAACAAGCAGTACCAGCCACAAAGGACAGCTATTTTTAAGAGAAGGAGTTTTCCCTGATTTTGGAGGTATAAATAGAGCCCATCCACCCCCATCCTTCCTCCTGACACATACACTTCTTTTGTTCTTTAGAAACCACTCAAACAAATGCCATACAATTTAATTTATCTCATGCTGTAAGGCTGTAATGACTCCAGAGAGATGTGGAATTCAAGATTTCAAGAAACAGCAAATATATGTCTGAGTTCAATACCACTAAAAACACCCAAGAGACCAATGAAAGAACAAAGGGTTTTTGTTGTTATTGTTCTAATGAGAATAATTCCTTGACACAGGACCAAAAGTCAACCAGTGGAGGGAAATGGAAAACCCAGAGGATCTCAAATTACATCATGTTGGGCAGGGGATTGGGGGAAAGAATGTCCTCTTAAACAGAGGTCCAACCATTATTTGCAGTCCAATTCCAGAATTGCCTGAATAAGATCCATCAGTTTGCTTACTATAGGACCTGGGGAACATTCCATGTTTTTCTTGAACAAGAAAGTTCTTAAAGTGACAATAATGAGGAGAAATGAATACGAAGGAACATATAGAGAATGTTCCTATTTATAATGAGATAAATATATTTCCCAAAAAGTGCAAACATACGTGAGAAAATAGGGCCACTTACTAGGTGATCTTTGCTTAAATGTTGGACAGAACAAATGTTCTATCAAAACAAGGGCAAGCTCGATCCGATTTGATTGACTGGTGACTAATAAAGGCAATATCATGATATAGTTTATACAAGATTTTTTTCCCCTACAATTTTTAGCTATTAGTGAGTCTACTGAAAGCCCTGCTAATATAATCAGCAATAGGCTGATCCGACTCTGGAAAAATTGACCTAGTTCAAGTAATTGAATAGCTACCAAGAAAGCAGTTTGTCTTTTGAGTACATCTTTTAAAACACTACATTTTTCACAACATTTGAGGTAGGCTTCAGGATAAGATGAATGACATAAGACACCAGAGTACGCAGTGTAAAAATAAGAGTCTGGGCTGGGCACGGTGGCTCACATCTGTAATCTCAGCACTTTGGGAGGCTGAGGCAGGTGGATCACCTGAGGTCAGGCCTTAGAGACCAACCTGGCCAACCTGGTGAAATCCTGTCTCTACTAAAAATACAAAAATTAGCTGAGCATCATGGCAGCCATCTGTAATCCCAGCTACTTGGGAAGCTGAGGTAGGAGAATTGCTTGAACCCAGGAGTTGGAGGCCTCAGTGAGCTGAGATTGTGCCACTGCACTCCAGCCTGGGTGACAGGGCGAGACTGCATCTCAAAATACAAAAATAAAATAAAATAAGAGTCCGGATTGAAACCCTAGTGGTCAGACTTCAAGACAGCCAGCAATAGTAACCAGACAGTGATAACCATTGCTATGTTCCAGCTCTCCCACCATTGAGCAATGCATGCACCATTTCTCTTCCATCAATTCACCATGGCCCTAGTTCTAGGACCTACCCTCAATAGCTAAGAGTACTGAAGGAAGGAACACCTTTTTTTTTTTT
>NW_016107336.1:6368453-6413948 GCF_001604975.1 Cebus imitator
TTTGAGATGGCGTTTTGCTCTTGTTTCCCAGGTTAGAGTGCAATGGCATGATCTTGGCTCACTGCAACCTCTCCCTCCCAAGTTCAGCAATTCTCCCGCCTCAGCCTCCCAAGTAGCTGAGATTACAGGCATGTGCCACCACACCTGGCTAATTTTTTGTAATTTTAGTAGAGACGCCATTTCTCCATGTTGGTCAAGCTGGTCTTGAGCTCCTGACCTCAGGTGATCTGCCTGCCTCAGCCTCCCAAAGTGCTGGGATTACAGGCATGAGCCATCATGCCCAGCTGAGTAATACACTTTTTAAGGTACTCATTTCATTTTATGTTGGAGGTTAGCTTCTGAAGGCCATAGAGCTAATGAGGCCTTCTCAAGTTCCAGGTGCTAGATGGGCAACATACAAAAGCAAAGCAGATCAGCGTATCACAATAAGGAGTAGTAAGTTCTGTGCCCGAGTATCATGAATGCTGTACACAATGACTTAAAACAATAAAAACATAATACAGAGAACATCGACAAAGAACAACAATGTGTTTTCTGGAAATTCTGAGGGACAAATTCAATCTGGGATCCTCCACTATGAGATTGCTACCGGGTATAAGGCAAATATGAGACCCCTTGCATTCTTCCAAAACTTCTCACTTTTTCTTTATTGAATATCTTAAATCCAATTTTCAGCCTTTCTCATAGTTCCTTCCAGTCATAAGCATTTTTGTAGAATATTTAGCACCTGGAACTTGAGAAGGCCTCATTAGCTCTATGGCCTTCTCTGAATATGTTATTATTGGTCTCTAATACAGGCTACTGACTTTTCAGTTGATATACGAAGCCTGAAAGTCAACATGCTAATTAGTCTTACAGATTGAATCCTGAACTGTGATGACTGGAGTCATCAAACAGCTTCTGGTAAGTAACAGATGACTAAGCACAGAATCCTCAAGGTCTGAGGGCTTGAGTTTTCTTGTGGCCCAATTCTCAGAAGAGAATATAGAGATAACTGATTTTAAAAAGAAATCCTGTGTTTTACAATACAAATAGGTTTGGGTGCTACTAAGAAAATATTAAATGATAGTAGTACAGTGTCTTTTTGTGATCAAAAGTCTTCAAATAAAATTTTTTTCTAAAAGAATTTAAATTATGTGTATCCCTATACTGAAAAGCTTTAGCAGCACTATGCCACTGAAGAAGGAACATGGTCGCATGAAATGATGTAGTGAAGCATGTCTCAGACTGGACCAGGATGGTATATTCTTGATGTGGTAGATTAAAGATGGTTGCGAGTTCTTTATTCTCTTTCCATTGGGATGTAGAGTTTAATTCTTCCCCCCTTGAATTTACATTGACCTTTTATGTCTTGCTTGAACAATAGAATGCAGTAGAAGCTACACTCTGAAGCTTCTAAGACCAAGTCTGAAAACACTTTGCTACTTCCACCTGGGTCTCTTGGAATACTGACTCTCTAAGAAACTTGAGCCACTATATGAGGAGTCTAATTGCACTGAGGCTGCCAGGCTGGATGGGTCATGTGTAGGCACTTGCTTTGACAGTCTTAGCTGAGCTCAGACTTCAGACCAGACCAGCCACCAGATAAATACCACTGAGTGACCCTAGTCAGTTCTTTGAGCAGCAGAAAAATTGTCCATAGGAGGCCTCCCAAATTTTCCACCTATACAATCGTGAGATAAAATGTTTGCTTTTTAAAGATACTAAATATTAGGCTAACTTTTATGGGGAATCGATAACTAGAATCCAGATGATTTATAACACGGTTTAGTTCAAACTCATGGTAGAGCAAGCTCTAAATAGGATAATGGCAATCAGATAATGGCAATCACTAATATAATACTTATTATGTCCCTGGCATTGTTTTAAGTAGCACATGGGCTCTTCACAAAACTTCATAATTAAGTACTGTTATAATTCATATGAGGAAACTGAGGCACAGATGATTATGTAACATGTCCACAGTCACTCAGACAATAGGCAGCAAGGTTGAGATTCAAAGCTAGGCAGCCTGGCTTCAGAATCTGCGTTCTTAACACTTACACTGCAATCACAACACTTTTTTTAAGAAGTTAGTTTTCATTACTCAACCTAAGCAAAGGTTAGCCTACTGTGCCCACGAATCCTTTTTAACAGGTCTGTTTAGACTGACTCTGTTTTTCTGTGCTTTACTTTTTGTGCAATAAGCTTCACAAGCCAGGTGTGGTAGCTCACGGCTATAATCCCAGGCTTTGGCAGGCTGAGGCGGAAGGATCGCTTGAGGCCAGGAGTTTGAAACCAGCCAGGGCAACATAGTGAGACACCATCTCTGCAAAAAAACTTAGCCAGGCATCATGGTGTGCACCTGTGGTCCCAGCTACTCAGGAGGCTAAGGTGGGAGGATCACTTGAGCTTAGGAGTTCCAGGCTGCAGTGAGCTATGATCGTACTACTGCACTCCAGCCTCGGTGACAGAGTGAGATCTTGTCCCCCGAACCAAAAAAATAAATAAATAAATAAAACAGCTTCACAAAGGACCAGGCACCCTGGTGTGATGATGGAGGCAGAGGTCCCAGGATACCATACTACAGAGCCTAATTACACGACACAATACTCTATTTATAAGAATTCTCAGGGAAAAATTCCTTCCTGACATTTGGATCAGGAATAGTTACAATTGTTCTGAACAATTGGTTTGTTTCAAATAACTACTAGTACTTGGTTTAAAAATAAATATATGGCCCCACCATATAGCATCTCAGGTTATGCTTTTTTCTCTTTCTCTTTACCTAGGCTCTCTATCATGACTCAGCTCTTGCTTCTCTTTTGACTTTGCTCTAAGTCTTTCTATGTAATGTGTCTGTAATTTGTGAATAGTTATAAGTTTTTCCAAACACATTTTGGAGGAAAGCAAGGTATATCTATTAATCAATGCTTTAAATGATGACTAACAAGATCGCTTTGAGTGCTTGTGAGAGTTACAGAATTTACCTTTGGGTATTCTGATCTTGAATCTGAACTAGAAATGTACGTGTGTGTGTGTTGTACACATTACACCATTGGTCATCACCCAGTTAGAAATGCTTTCAATTTTTAATATTACTTCAAAAAGGTCCTGGGAAAATACTCCACTAAGAGAAGATGACCCAGTGAAGAAGAAAAAAGTTTGTTATAAACAACATCAATTAGAATGCTCTTAGGTAAAAGAAACAAAAATGCAACTAAGAAGGTCTACAATTCAAGGATATTAATTTTTATATAACAAGAAACTTCGAGGTAGACCCTTCTGGCTTTCAGTTATCAGCTGCACCATGGTCTGGTCGAAAACAAGTGTCTCTGTCATTCTTCTGGCCTCTCCTTGGGATGACGAGGCAGCTGCCACCATTTCTGATATAACTTCGTGTGACTACTTCCAAAGGCAAGAAGGATAGTGTAGCCAAAATGTCAAGAAAGCTCTCTTCAGGTACCCTGCTGTTTTTATCGCCAAAAAATCATTTTTCATACTGGCTCCAGAAGACTGCCTCTTACTTATGTTTGTTCAAAACTGGGTCGCATGGCCGCTCTTGGCTACAAGGGAAGCCAAGAAGGTCAACGCTGGCTTTTTCATCATTTTTCCATCCTGTAGTAGAAAACAAAAAAAGCCCAAATGAGGATGGAAATGGTTGTTAGGCAGCCAAATGTTGCTTTCTTTCACAACAATTCAATCAAAAACACAAGGTGATATAAAACAGTTAAAAATGGGTTTGCCGCTGGCTGGGCGTGGTGGCTGACCCCTGTAATCCCAGAACTTTGGGAAGCCAAGGTGGGCAGATCACGGGTGAGGAGTTCAAGACCAGCCTGGCCAATATGGTGAAATCCCGTCTCTACTAAAAACACAAAAATTAGCCGGACGTGATGATGGGCACCTGTAGTCTCAGCTACTTGGGAGGCTGAGGCAGAAGCATCTAACCTGGTAAGCGGAGGTTGCAGACAGCCAAGATCACAGCACTATATGCCAGCCTGGGCAACAAAGAGAGACTCAAAAAACAGAGACTCAAAAAAAGGGGGGTATGCCAGGGAAATAACTAATCAGAATTGAGGTAGCTTTGAACATTGGATTAGACTGCCTTGGGGCTGGCCTGTTATATGTTAGGCTTGATTAAAAACCACATTCCCCCACCCCCACAAATGTTAATGAAATTCTCACAAGAAAGTTCATGTTAACTTTTTGGTTCTTTCCAAGGGGAGATACAAAAGCTATTGTTTAATCAAGTTTTGAGGACAGAGGAGAGCTGGTTGTCAGTAGTCCACAGGGATGGACTACTTGAGGTTGAAGGGCAGGCCAAGTAGGCCAGTCTTGAGAACCACAACCTGCCTTTGTCAGAGCAGCTGTTTTGTTTCCATGCTGGGTTTTAAAAAGCATTTAGCTGCTAGCAAAATATCTGATAAACATGAGTAATTTGTTATAGCTGCAGCGTAGGGCTTCCCAAAATGTCATCCTCATCAGAATCTCCTAAAATCTAAAATTCAGTTTCCTAGATCCTATACCAGGCCCACAAATTAGGTTTTCTGATTCCTAGATTTTTGGTAGGGCCCAAGTTTCTGTATTTCAAGTAAGATTGCAAGGTTCTTCATAACCCATACTGCCCTAAAAAGACACCTCTTTAAATAACTGGGGATGTGTCAAAAGGTTAACATATAAAGATGATTGGTTGTTTTTAATTATATTTTTAAATTTTTCTTTTGCTTTAAATTCTTGTGTTTGACATTTGGCTTTGAAATTCTCTTAGAGATTCTGAAATTATGTGTCTGGTTTCTCTTCGCTTGTGTCCATGTAAAGGGTAAAATATTCATTGAAAATGTTATGTATAAATCACTTCTCAGCCCCTACCAGAAATGTTTTATTCCTTTCATCAATGAGGCAATATTTTAGAATAATTGTTTTAAATGCCTGATATGGTTATTTTTGCCCAGGAATTTAATAAAAACAGGCAAGCACAGACAAATGCAAGTGGTTTGTAAACGGCTGAAATTCAGGTACTCTTTTATTAGATCACAGCACCGTGAAACAGATTAAATTTCAAGCATGGAGACTTTCAACATTGTTCTTGTGATTGCAAAGCATTCAAATGCATTCCTTGGCACTAATAATTACTCTCTCCAATAATGCAATTGTTCTAGAAATTAAACAGACAGATCCTAAGTAAATTATAGTTTCTTATTGTTTCTCACAGTAGTTGAGAATAAACTGTAGATTAATTAAACTCTCTTGCATTAGTTTTTATATGATATTGATTTTCAATTCAGAGGTAAAGCTTATCCTCTCATGCTGAAAAAGCCTGTTTATGAGATCATTTTAATCCTCTTCTGAAAAGATTTAATTTATAATTGTGCTCTCTACTTTAATCGATTATAATGAATGACGCAAATGCATAAATTATGCTTCAAAAATGCCCTTTATTACATGGAAAATTGGGACTGAGGGCATTCTCATACATCAACTTTCAGTATGTTTTCATAATTCTTCTGGAAATGGTATTATATTTGAATAAGTACCCTCTGCTATTACAATGGAAGCATTAAACAAAAGAATGAGAGCATGGATTTCTGTCACTGAGGAAAGTCCACTAGACTTATGACAATCAAGAACAGCAGCATTGTTTAATGACCAACAATGATAATTGTGTTAAGGCTTCCTTTCCCCAGTCTTTGCCTTCTTCTGGTCCCCTGCTTTTCTTTCCTCCTTTTAATTCCAATTACTTTTCACTTCTTGTTAATCTTTAAAATTCCATATACTTTGTGTAGTTTAGGAAAATATTAAGGCAATAAGGAAAAAATAAAAGTTGAAATGGGCAGTGAGCTGTAGTACACTGCAAGTAAAGCAAACAAACAAAAATGTATCCCTAAGTTACCAAACCAATTAACACGAAATGTTAGCACCAGAAAAAAAGCGTATGTAAAGAAAAAGCAGCAAACATCGTTCTTACCTTAATTAACTCTTTCACCATAAAAATAAAAGAGGTTCATTAATATGTAGAGAACCTGTACTTTAATTTTGTCTGTTCAGTTTGGGAATTTTCATTTGTTTCATTTCCATTTCCATTTGTGTTTACATCTTAATAGAAACAGCCAACATAATCCCAAATGGACCTCAAAGTCATGATGTAGAATGGAAACCACTGACAAAAGATAATCTTCCTTTTCTCCCAGCCTAGTGGGTGCAAGCTGGATGGATTAAACAGATTTGGGCCAAACTAACAATGGTTTATAAAAGGTGAAGCTGTGAGCTTGGCATCAGATCAGAAACCATTTTTTGGATGCTCTACCCAAGGAATAAAGTCAAGTTCCTCTTTTTTAGCATGATGGAATCACTAAGGAAACCCAAGAATAAGAAATGTCACAAAATTCAGAGGCCATAAACTGGCCTGTAGATATGTGTTTGTCTCATCAAGGTTTTAATTTTCAACATTTAGTTTCCAACATTCAAAAGCATAGGATTGAACATTTAAAAAGAAGGTAATGGATCTTTCTGGAGAAGTAAAAGTATCTGGCAATACCAAGCCTGCCTATGGCATTGATTGGTGAATATGGAGCAGATGCCACCTGCTTGGGACAGAATGTGGGCTGCCTGGTTTTCACAGTCTCCACTCCTCCCTTTTACTCAGTCCTTGCCATCTACACTCATGGTTATTACCCCCGGCCTCGGTAGGAATGTGTGTGTCTTCTGACGTAGCCTAACATCTGCACTTTTTCATATGAGGAGACACAGTTGTAAGAAAGAAAAGCCTTGACTAAGGTTGCAAGCCTACAGTTGGAATCGGCTGATCCCTCAGTGGGTAAAGGAAATTGTAACACAGTAAGTCAAACTCCTTTCTGCTGAAAAGATGATGTGGTGGCCTTCCAGACGCAGGTGAGCAAGAATCTCAGCGGGCAGGATGTGTGGACAGAATTCCTCACCTGGATATGCTTCTGCTTTCTCCTAATAAACTTCAGAGTTTCCTACTGAAAACGAGGGCTAACTGATTAGATCCGCCAAACTTGCCTCCTTTGTTTTTAGTCACTTGCTTTTAGGTGATTTTGAAACACATATAGCCAAAGTTGCGTAGTTAACAATATATATCTAGTTTCCTTACAGATAACATCTCCAATGTATGGGTCACCATGGCAACAATTGTTTCAGTTGTTTTTCAAGAATTTGGGGTCAGTTCTTGTCCAGTAAACCACCTGAGGCCACTGGCCCTTCAACAGGGCCTATGTGAATGTTTGATAGGTGACCTTTTGATTTAAGAGGGCAAATAACTCCATCTTCTAATCATGCTAACCACACCATTGTGTGAACGAGTCTTGTGAAGAGCCAGAAAGCTTGACCACACTAGTGTAGATTACCAGCTGCCTAATTTTTCTTTACCTCCAATCACCGTTCTCCATGCCTTGGACCACTTTGCTCCTCTACGCAATAAATATCCTTAAAACTCATCTATGGGCAGTGGATTTGAAATCTGTTTTCTTATCCCCTTACTTGGCTTCCTGATGAATAAACTCTTCCTTTGCTACAAAACTTTTCATCTTAGTGATTGATATACTGAGCAACAAGTAGAATGGGCCTGATGCAGTATTGACACCAGGGATTTGAGGTTTACTGGTACTATTATTAACAACAATATTAACCTGAATAAAAAGACAAAGCCTATTTTCCAGTTCCTGATTAGAGATGATTTGGCCCTACCCTCTATCAGATTTTCCAAGAGGAGTGGCATTGCAAGGCTAGGGCTGCCAAAGTTGTCAGCCTCAGGCTCAGTGCAGTAAGACAGATGTAGTGCACATAGCAAATGGTAAAGCAATAATAAAACTAACTAAAAGTCAGTCTACTTCACAGAAAAATACCTCCATAAGAACCAAAAATTAGATGAGCACTCATAGTACTTGGTTCTAACTTCATATCACTGGAAGAGGCACTGAAGAGATAAAAAACACAGTCCTGAATCACCAAAGCCACCCTTCCCCCATCCCCCACAGCAGCAGCATGGTAGGAAGAGCATCTCTGGGCACTGAGGGAGGGAGAACACAGCAATGTGGGGGAGACAGTGAACTCAGTGCTGTCCTGTTAGAGCAGAAAGAAAAAAGAAACCAAACTCATCTGAGGCCCTCCCATAGAGGAAGCGTCTAAACCAGCCTGGGCCAGAGAGGAATTGTGGATCCCAGAAGTCTGAATTTGAGTGGCCAAAAACTCACCACTGAGGGCCAAAGTGCTCTCAGTCTCTAAGTAAACTTAAAAGGTAGTCTCAATTATAAGGATTAAAACTCATAGGTGACTACTAGGGCTGAACTAGGCCCAAAGAGAGGGGACTGGGGAGGCATGTGACATATTGAGACACCAGCTGGGTAGTGAAGAGAGTACTGGAGTCACCCCTCCCTTAGTGCCAGGCTGCATGGTTCATGGCTCCCAAAGAAACCCCTTTCTTCCATTTCAGGAGAAGAGAGGGAAGAGTGAGAAGAAATTTGTGTTACATCTTGATACCAGGGCTGCCACAGCAGGATAGGACACCCCCAGCTTTAGGTGGCTCAGAAAGAGAGACTCCGTATGTTTGAGAGAAACTGTGGGATGAGACCAAGAGTCTCTGCCTGGTAATGCAGAGAATTTTCCCAGATCTTGTCCAAGACCATTAAAATGGTACCTCTACAAGTCTGCAAGAACCACAGTGTTATTTGGCTTGGGGTACCCCCAAGAAACAGAAACAGAAACAGCAACAGCCTAGGTCACAACATTATAGTCCTTTTAAATATCTGGAAATCCTTCCCAAGAAGGCATGGCTACAAATAAGCCCATATAGTAAAGACTACAATAAATATGTAACTCTTCAATGCCCAGACACCAGAGAATATCTACTAGCATCAATATCATCCAGAAAAACATGACCTCATCAAATGAACTAAGTAAGTTACCAGGGACCAATCCTGGAGAAACAGAGATATGTGACCTTTCAGACAGGGAATTCAAAATAGCTGTGCTGAGGAAACTCAAGGAAATTCAAGATAACACAGAAAAGGAATTCAGAATCTTACCAGATAAATTTAACAAAGAGATTGAAATAATTTAAAAGAATCAAACAGAAATTCTGGAGCTGAAAAATGCAATTGGTATACTCCAGAATGCATCAGAGCTCTTTAACAGCAGAATGGAGCAAACAGAAAAACAATTAGTGAGCTTCAAGACAGGCTATTTGAAAATACACAGAGGAGGCAAAAGAAAAAAGAATAAAAAACAATGATGCCCACCTACAGGATCTAGAAAATAGGCTCAAAAAGGCAAATCTAAGACTTACACGCCTTAAAGAGAAGGTAGAGAAAGAGATAGCAGTAGAAAAGTTTATTCAAAGACATAACAGAGAACTTCCCAAACCCAGAGAAAGAATAATATTCAAGAAGGATATAGAAAACCAAGCACATTTAACTCAAAGAAGACTACCGCAAGGCCTTTTAAAATCTAACTCCCAAAAGTCAAGTATAAAGAAAGGAGCCTAACGCCAGTAAGACAAAAGAAACAAATAGCATACAATGGAGCTTCAATACATCTGGAAGCAGGCTTTGCAGTGGAAACCTTATAGACTAAGAGAGAGTGGCATGATATATTTAAAGTGCTGAAAAAGCTTTTACCTTAGAATAGTATATACAGTAAAGATATTCTTTAATCATGAAGGAGAATTTATGATTTTCCCAGGCAAACAAAAGCTAAGGGATTTCATTTATAACAGATCTGTCCTGTAAGAATTAAAGATAATACTTCAATAAGGAAGAAAAGGACATTAATGAGCAATAAAGAATCACCTGAAAGTAGAAAACATACTGTCAATAGCAAGTATATGGAAAAACACAGGTATTAGAACACTGTAACTGTGGTATGTAAACTACTCTTATCCTACGTAGAAAGACTAAATAATGAACTAATCAAAAATAATAACTACAACAACTTTTCAAGACATAGTCAGTATAATAAGATATAAATGGAATCAACAAAAAGTTAAGAAGTGGGAAGATGAAATTAAGGTGAGTCATTATCAGTGTTCTTTTTGCCTGTTGCTTTGTTTATGCTAAGATGGTTAAACTGTTATCAGGTTAAAATAATAAGTTATAAGACAGTATTTGCAAGCCTCATGGTAATATCAAACCAAAAAATACAATGGACACACAAAAAATAAAAAGCAAGAAACTAAATCATATCCCCAGATATGATTTCACTAGAGGAAGACAGGAATTAAAAAAAAAAAAAAAAAAAAACAAACAAATAAGAATCAATAAAAAAAAAAAAAAGGAAGAGAAGACTATAAAACAACCAAAAAACAAATAACAAAAAAAAAAATGGCAGGAGTAAGTACCTACTTATTAATAATCACATCGAAAGAAAATGCACTAAACTCTACAATCAGAAGACAAAAATTGGCTGAATGAATGCAAGGGCAAGAACCATTTATCTGTTTCTACAAGAAACACACTTCATTTATAAAGACACATAGAGCCTGAAAATAAAAAGATAGAAAAGATTTTCTATGCCAAAGAAAACACAAATGAGCAGGAGTCACTATACTTACATCAGCCAAAATGGATTTCAAGACAAGTTAAAAAAGAGACAAAGGTGGTCACTATTTAATGATAAAAGAGTCAATTCATCAAGAAGATATACCAATTTTTAATAGTTTTGCACCCAACATGGGAGCCCGAGATGTATAAAGCACATATTATTAGAGCTAAAGAAAGAGATAGATTCCAGTACAATAATAACTGAAGCACTCACCCCACTTTCAGTATTTGACAGATGTTCCCAAAAGAAAATCAACAAAGAAACATTAGACTCAACCTGCACTATAGATCAACGGATCTAATAGATACTTACAGAAAATTTCATCCAAGAGCTGCAGAACATATATATATTATCCTCAGCCTATGGATTATTCTCAGTGATAAACCATATGTTAGGTCACAAAACAAGTCTTAAAACATTCAAAAAATTGAAATAATATCAAGTATCTTCTCTGACGACTTTGAAATAAAACTAGAAATTCTTAACAAGAGGAATTTAAGAAACTATACAAATACATGGAAATTAGACAATATGCTCCTGAAGTATCAGTGGGTCAATAAAGAAATTAAGAAGGAAAGTGAAAATTTCTTGAAACAAATGATAATGGAAGCACAACACATCAAAAGCTATGGGATACAGCAAAAGCAGTACTATGAAGGAAGTTTATAGTTATAAGTGCCTGTATCAAAAAGAATAAGAATTTTAAATAAACAATTTAACAATTTACCTTAAAGAACTCGAAAAGCAAGAGCAAACCAAACCCAAAATTGGTAGAAGAAAAAAATAATAATAAAAATCAAAACAGAATTAAATAAAATTAAAATGAAAGAAACAAAAGATCAATGAAACAAAAAGGGTTTTTATGAAAAGTTAAACGAAATTTGCAAACCTTTAGTCAAACTAAGGAAAAACAAGAGAAGATCCAAATAAATAAAATCAAAAATGAAAAAGGAGACATTGTAACTGATAGTGCAGAAATTCAAAAGACTGTTAGTCAATGAGCAACTATGTGACAATACATGGTAAAATCTAGAAGAAAGTGACAAATTCCTAGATACACACAACCTATCTAGATTGAACCTGGAAGAAAACTAAAAGCTGAACAGATCCATAATAAGTAACAAGATCAAAGCCATAATAAAAAGTTTTCTAGTAAAGAAAAGCCCAAGACCTGATGACTTCACTGCTAAATCCTACCAAACATTTAAAGAATTAATACAATCCTACTCAAACTAATCTGAAAAATAGAGGATGCGGGAATGCTTCAGAATTCATTCTATGAGACCAGTATTACCCCGATACAAAAGCCAGACAAAGACACATCACAAAAAGAAAACTACAAGCCAATAGCTCTGATGAATGTTGACACAAAAAGCCTCAACAAAATACTAGCAAACAAAATTCAACAATACATTAAAAGGATCATTCGTCATGACCAAGTGGGGTTTATCCCTGGGATGCAAGAATGGTTCAACATATGCAAATCAATCAATATGATACATCATACCAACATAACTAAAGATAAAAACCATATGATAATTTCAATTGATGCTGAAAAAAGCATTTGACAAAATTTAACATCCCTTCATGAAAAAAAGCCCTTAAAAACTGGGTCTAGAAGAAACATGCCCCAACATAATAAAAGCCATATACAACAGACCCATAGCTAGTATCATACTGAAAGAGGAAAAGCTGAAAGCCTTTTCTCTAAGATCTGGAACAAGACAAAGATGCCCACTGTTACCACTATTATTTAACATAGCACTGGAAGTCCTAGCTAGAGCAATCAGACAACAGAAATTTGTAAAGGGCATCCAAATTGGAAAGGAAAAAGTCAAATTATTCTTACTTGCAGATTATATGATCCTATATTTGAAAAAATCTGCAGACTCCACAAGAAAACTATTAGAATTGGTAAACAAATTCTGTAAAGTTGCAAGATTCAAAATCAACATACAAAAATGAATAGCATTGCTATATGCCAACAGTGAACAATGTGAAAAAGAAATTTAAAAAATAATCTCATTCACAATAACCACACATAAAATTTAATACATAGGAATTAACTAACAAAGTGAAAGATCTCTATAATGAAAACTATAAAACACTGATGAAGGAAATTGAAACAAACACACAAAAAAATGGAAATATATTCCATGTTCATGGATTGGAAATCGTCCATACTACCCAAAGCAGTTGACAGATTCAATGCAATCCTATGAAAATATCAATGACATTCTTTATGGAAATAGAAAAAAACAATTCTTAAAATGTATATGGAGCCTGGTACAGTGGCTCACACCTGTGATCCCAGCACTTTGGGAGGCTGAGGTAAGCAGATCTCAGGAGTTTGAGACCAGTCTGACCAATGTGAAGAAACACCACCTCTACTAAAAACACAAAATTAGCTGGGCATGGTGGCGCATGTCTGTAATCCCAGCTACTCAGGAGGCTGAGGCAGGAGAATCGCTTGTACCTGGGAAGTGGAGGCTGCAGTGAGCCAAGATCGGGTCATTACACTCCAGCCTGGGCAACAAGTGTGAAACTCTGCCCCAAAAAAAAAAAAAAAACAAAAAGTATAAGGAATTACAAAAGACCCGGTATAGCCAAAGCTATCCTAAGCCAAAAGAACCAAACTGGAGGAATCACATTACCTGACTTCAAACTATGTTACAGAACTAAACTAATCAATACATCATAGTACTGGCATAAAAACAGACACATAGACCAATGGATTAAAATAGAGAATCCAGAGACAAATCCATACACCTACAAGGAACTCATTTTTGACAAAGGTGACAAGAACACAGACTGAGGAAAAGACAGTCTCTTCAACAAATGGTGCTGGGAAAACTGTATAGCCATAAGAAACAGAATGTAATTAGATTTCCATCTCTTGCCATATAGAAAAATCGAATCAAATGGGTGAAAGACTTAAACATAAGACTTCAAATTATGAAACTACTACAAGCAAACTTTGGGGAAAATCTCCAGGATGATAGTGTGGGCAAAGATTTTTTGAGCAATACCCCACAAGCACAGCAAAAGACATCAAAGCAAAATTAAACAAATGGGATCAGATCAAGTTAAAAAGCTTTTCACAGCAAAGGACACAATTAACAAAGTGAAGAAATAACCCACAGAATGGGAAAAAATATTTGCAATCTACCCCTCTGACAAGAAGTCAATAACTAGAATATATAAGGAACCCCAGAAACTCTATAGAGAAAAAATCTAATAATTTGATTTTAAAAACAGGCAAAATATTTAAATAGACATTTCTCTTAGGAAGACATACAAATAGCAAACAGGCATAGGAAAAGGTGCTCAAAATCCTTGGTCATCAGACAAATGCAAATCAAAACTAAAATGGGGTATCATCTTATTCCAGCTACACATGCACATAGTAAAAATGGCTTATACCCAAAAGACAGGCAATAACAAACTCTGGTGAGGATGTGGAGGAAAGGGAACCCTTGTACATGTTGGTGGGAATGTAAATTAGTGCAACCATTATGACGAACAGTTTGAAAGTTTTAAAAAAAACTGAAAATAGAGCTACCATATGACCCAGCAATCCCACTGCAGGGCATATACCCAAAAGAAAGGAAGACAGCATATCAAAGAGATATCTGGACTTTTATATCAGTTGCACCCTGTTTACAACAGCTAAGATTGGGAAGCAAACCTTGTCCATCAATAGATAAATGGATAAAGAAAATGTACATATACATTATGGAGTAATATTCAGCCATAAAAAATAATGAGATCTTGTCATTACAACAACATGAATGGAACTGGAGATCATCGTGTTAAGTGAAATAAAGCAGGCAAAGGCAAAGATCACACATTCTCTCTTTTTGGTGGGATCCAAAAATAAAATCAATTGAACTCATGGACATGAAGAGTAGAAGAATGGTTACTAGAGGCTAGGAAGTATAGTAGAGGGCTGAGGGGGAGGTGGTGATGGTTAATGGATACCAAAAGATAGAAAGAATAAGTAAGACCTACCATTTGAAAGCACAATAGGGTGACCATAATCAATAATAATATAATTGTATATTTGAAAGTAACTTAAAGAAGGTAGTGGGCCGGGCGCGGTGGCTCAAGCCTGTAATCCCAGCACTGTGGGAGGCCGAGGCGGGTGGATCACGAGGTCAAGAGACCGAGACCATCCTGGTCAACATGGTGAAACCCTGTCTCTATTAAAAATACAAAAAATTAGCTGGGCATGGTGGTGCGTGCCTGTAATCCCAGCTACTCAGGAGGCTGAGGCAGGAGAATTGCCTGAACCCAGGAGGCGGAGGTTGCGGTGAGCCGAGATCGCGCCGTTGCACTCCAGCCTGGGTAACAAGAGCGAAACTCCGTCTCAAAAAAAAAAAAAAAAAAAAAAAAAAAAAAGAAGGTAGTGGACTGTTTGTAACTCAAAGAATAAATGCTTGAGAGGATGGATACTTTGTTCTCCATGATATGCTTATTTCACATTGCATGCCTGTGTCAAAACATCTCATGTACCCCATAAATATATATACCTACTATGTACCCACAAAAATGTTTTAAAATAATTTTTAAAATTATTTTTAAGTGACATAAAGATTTTTCTCTGTAAAAATTGAAACGTGTTGTTGGTTTAAGCTCTAAAAGTCGCTGTGGTTATAGTTGAATTTTAACCATACATATCTGTGTGTGTGTGTGTGTGTTTGTGAGTGTGTGTGTGTGTGTGTTAGTGTGTGTGCACTGCTGAAAAGGACACCACAGACTGGGTAATTTATATTGAACAGAAACATATTGGTTCACAGTTCTGAAGGCTGGGCAATCTGAGATCAAGGGCTGGCAGCTTGCAAAAGCCTTCATGCTATATTGTTCCATGGCAAAAGGGCAAAGACAGGACAAGAGAGAGAGAGAGAGAGACAGAGAGAGAGTTAAAAGGGTACCAAACTCTTCCTTTTATAACAAACCCATTACCACAATAATGAACCCACTTTTGCCATAATGGTATTAATCTACTTACTTTCCTCTTACGGCCTCATCACTACTTATTAGCACTCACATTTCAACACTATTATATTGGAAATTCAGCTTGACACCTGTAGTGTAAGAGGCAGAAGAGGCAGCACATTAATCTCCAAAGTGCCTTCAGAGTCATTCTTCCAGTGTCTCATGGCTAGCCTTTTACTTCATTCTGTCTATACTAATCTCATTATCGAATGGTCTCTTGGTTACATCCTTGGTTTCCTCTTCTGAAAAAGTTCTTTCATTTTCTACAACAGGGCCAGATTGAGAATCATTGAAATCCTAAAGTAAGTCTAAAAAGTTTCATATTTTTACTACAGTTCTCTTCTGAAACCTCATCAGAATCATCTTACTGCTCTGTTTATGGCAAGACAGCCTTTCTCTTGCCTGTTTCTCCAAATTCTTTCAATCTCTGCCCATTACCACCAATTTCAAAGAGCATTCCACATTTTCGGGTATTTTCTATGGTAACACTACACTTCACTAGTATCGATTTCCTTTGTCCATTTTGTGATGCTATAATAGAATACCACAGACTAGGTCATGCATAAAGAACAAAAATGTATTGGCTTGTGGGTCTGCAGGCTGAAAAATCCAAGATCAAGGGGCCAGTATCTTGCAAGGACCTTCTTGCTATGTCATTCCATGGCAGAAGGGCAAAGAGAGGGTGAGACACAGAGTAAGAGGGGGCCAAATTCTCCCTTTTATAATGAATGCACTTCTATGATAATGAATGCACTCTTGTAATAATACGGGTTTTAATTCATTCACTCCACCATCATGGCCTAATGGCTTCTCATTAGGCCCTACCTCTTAACACTGTTGCATTGGGGATTAAGTTTCCAACACGTAATTTTGGGGGAAACACATTCAAACCATCACAATATGTAAGTAGCAAATTAGCATATTTTATAATTTCTACATTAATAAATTTTATATTCTACATGAAAATTGAGAGAATCCTCAGTTAGATACCCTGACCCAGAACACCTAGACTCAGCTATATAAATTCACTTTGAGAAGAAGTCATAACAGCTTGAAATCCTTTGAGCTTGCTTCAGGCTAAAGTTCTGTTTCTGACTCCTACTGCACTACATATTCCTGTGTTCAAGCAGTAGCGTTGAAATAAACAATGATACCACAGTGATTGCACAGACTAGAAACAAAATTTAGGTGACTTTAATATGTCATTGTATGATGTTTTAATTTCTGTTTACAATTCTTCAAGAGCAGAAACATTTAGAGGCTTTAGAATCAATTACACTATTGAAAAAGAAACAAAGTTATGGGTAGTTGCATTTTCTGAAATTTATTATAAAATGTAATTGTTATCATCTCTGCCAAATGTATCTTTGTGTTTAAGGCTTTACCTATTTTGTATATGTTGCTTCATGTTAAATACATTTTCTGAAATGAAACATAATCAAATGTATTATTTGATCAACTATGAATGAAATGGATTAAAAACTCTAGCTAGACTATTTTGTTTTCAGGAGTATGGTGAAGATGGTTGATTTTGATGAAGTCATCAACAGTGACAAAAATTAAGCCTCAAACCAAACTAATGTAATTATTCATTAGTGTAAGTGACCAGTATGAAGGTATACATATTCCCCTTTGTTCAAATAATTGTTAAAGTAATTCAAAATATTAATCGATTACATTGTATTTCCTTTCTGGTCCGTTTTATTGTTATTTCTTTTACTTTAGGGTGAATATTGAAAATAATTTTATCTTATAAGAAGTGTGATGTTAAATAAGATAGGATCAGCTCTGGGTATCAATTATGCTAGATCTTTCATAATACAAAGCACTACCTTCACCCCAAACTACATTCTCATGATTTGTCAGATGTAGGTAGCAGATTTTCAACTGTCCTGCATCGGACTGAATTTAGTGCCTGCTTATTATCTACAATAAAATTATTTGCACTGTGATGTTTTCCCAGTGATCCCATTCCCAGAGAGGAAGACAATAATTATCTCCTTGGTTGATCCTGTTGCACTTTGTCCACAAATAACTATGTCATGAATAAACAGATGACTGACTTTCTTAGGAGACATGAGCTCCTATGAAACATGGAATGTGCATTAATTAATTTCTACTATGCTTCAGGTACTCAATAAATTTCATTGAATAGAAGAATAAATGCATGCATGAAAGAATAGTGCTCTCATCTGTGAACATGAATGCATGCAATTTATATTCCTATGAAATTAAATAGATACATTTAAAAGGAATGGTACTTTCAAAGAGCATCTTCTAATCTAATATCATTGATATCGCTGAAAAATCAAAACTTGTATTTATCAGTAAATCTGAATAAATTATTTCAAAATTCTCAAATAGCCAATCAATGAAATGAGAGCCCAAAATAGTCTAGTTTCCCAAACATCAATCACTGCATACCACTTCATTATTTATTTATTTATATATGATTATTTAGTAAATATTTTTGCTCTAGCTATTCCTATTTAAAATAAAAATCTTGAATACATACCTTATCCCTGTTGTAAGAAAGAATATCCATGAATATTAGGGCTTTATGTGCCTATTACATTTTTTAATGCACACTAAAATAAGTGCATAAATATTGAAATATATCATGTCTACACTACTACTATCTAAAATCACCTTGTATATGCCATGAGAAATTCTAGCAGAGTGGAATAAACACAGGCTTTGGGGCGAGATGAACTGGTATTCATCTTTGCCACTTCCAAGGTAATATAACCTCTTTATATGAAGCAATTATATCAATGATTCATATATAGAGAGAGATAAGACCAGCCTCAGAAAATTTTTGTGAAAATTAAATATGTAAATCACCTCATGGAAGCCCTGCATAGATTATTAGGTAATCCACATTATAGCTGCTAAAATGATACATGATACACACGTCTCACCTTTCAGAACAGACTCCACTCCCTCTTTCTCCACTTCTCACTTTCTCTAATAATCTTTTGGCCACTCTTATTCTAAATATAGCCTCAAAGAACAAGTGGCCAGATGTTTTTTGTATGTTTGTTTGTTTTGAGAAGGAATATTGCTCTGTCACCCAGGCTTGGCGCGATCTCGGCTCACTGCAACCTCCGCCTCCCAGGTTCAAGCAATTCTCTGCCTCAGCCTCCTGAGTAGGTGGAATTACAGGTGCCTGCCACCAGGCCCAGCTAATATTTGTATTTTTAGTAGAGAGAGGGCTTCACCATCTTGGCCAAGCAAGTCTTGAACTCCTGACCTCGTGATCCACCTTCCTTGGCCTCCCAAAGTGCTGAGGTTACAGGTGTGAGCCACTCGCCCAAAGTGGCCAGATTTTATGCTAAACAGATATTACTTATAGCATTGCATGGGATAAAAAATAAATATGAACAATATAGTGTAAGAGCAAGAGACAGAATTGAGGCTTCTTCTCCGGGTGCTGCCTCCATAAGTTATCTGCCACCTCAAATATATCAAATGGGCTCTCTGAACCTGTCCCTTTATTTAATAAAATTGAAGGAGAAAATTCTTTTTCTATTTAAAAAGTTAATGAAATGTTTCAATGTTCGACATCCTTTTGCTTTCTTATTTTTTCTCTCTTCAATTTTTTTTCTATTTCTTACATGAGAGTATTTGTGGGACAAGGTTCACTGTGAAATGAAAGGCCTTCTACTGAAGTTTCACAAAAGGGTTTTGCAAGTTGAAACAAGTTTTAACTTCAGGTCTCTTAACCCTTCTCCTATTTAACCATCAATTGAGACTCTTCTCAGGGTGTTCTAACCTCCGCCTCCTCTTTTACTCAGGTGGCACTGACTTGCTTATATTTATTCTTCTCTTGTTGGAGGACTTGCACTCTCAGAGAGAAAGTCAGTTAAAAACAAGAGCAGAAATCAATAGCTGGAATCTTACCAGTGGACAGGAATTTTAGTTTACTTTTTTTTTTTTCCATAGGGAGAAGAGTGCATAGAGTTTTGATTGTATGGTAGAGACCTCTAAAGCATTTAATTAAGATGTCTGAAGCAGATAATAACAAATTTAGAGGGCTCCATGAATGATCATCCAGCAGACATCCTGGAGACAAACACACACCAAAAGCAAAAACATGTTTCTCCTCTGCCTCTTCATCCTGTGGACTCAGCAGGATGACCAAGCATGTCCCCCAGAGGTCAGTCCACTGTGGTTAGAAGAACATAGATTCTTCCTTAAGGCAGACCTGAATTATTATCCCGGATCTACCACTATCAGTTGTAAGACTAAAAGTTACTGAAGTTCTCTCGCTCTCAGTTTCTAACTATAAAAATTGAGTTCAGAAATAAAAATAAGATCCCCCATCCCCCAACCCACTGAACAGACTCCCTCTTGGCCAAGGCAACTCCAGAGAAACCTTCAAAACGGGGTTCCTGGCTGTAACAGGACCAGAGGTTTGATATGTCTCAGTATGCCCCTTCCTTATTAAACTTTAACCAGAATTCTTTCTTAAGAAGTAAGCAGAAGCAAACTCTGGAAAACTAGCAATAAAGGATTCATTTCTTTATTGCCTTTAGTTAGTCATCTCAGGCTGCAACTGGACGCCCTATCCCTCTCTGTGGTTGCAACATGACCGCTCACTGGTTTCACAATGCATCCCTTCCTAAAAACTGACACCACTATCTCCAGACTGGTTTGGCTGGCTCACAGAGGATGGACAGCGATGGTTTTCGTGTCCCCTGCTTCACCTTTTGATGTCAGAGGGCCAACCCAGCTCCCCCACATCCCTGCTGCAGATCATGCTAAGGCTGCCATTTGTTAAGCATGCAACCCATGAAGAGGCATGAAGCTCAGTTGTGCATGCCCTTGTCTCTCCTTTCATAAAATATTCATGACTTCTCCTATAGTCTATTGACTATGTAAATTCAGCCACGGCTCAGCATAAATTCCCGTTCCCTTTACCCCTCCCTCAAAGTGCTTGCTCTCATCTTCTGCCAGAAGTGATGCTTCCCTGTAGGATGACCAGCCTGCAGACTGCAACCCTTTATGAGAAATTAGGCTCTCCCTTCTAAATGCATGAACCTTGTCATCCTTCAGCTGTCAGAGATGATGCAGAGTTTTATGGTTTACTAATCAAAACAGTTTACTGATAAAGTGTTTCAATTATTTATTACTACATAACAAGCCACTCAGGAACTTGGTATAACAATGAGTATGTTATTATGCTCATGAATTTTTTGTGTTAGGAGTTCAGATGACATAGCCAACATGGCTTGACCATACTCCACAATGTCTGGAACCTCAGTTTGGAAGACTCCAACTTGAACGGCTGGAGGCTAGAATTAACCGGAGACTTCTTCACCGTCAGGTCTGATGCCTGGGCCGGGAGGACTCACAGCTAAAGCTCACTGGCATCTCTCAATGTAGTCTCAGGGCTTCACCTTGTGATTTCTCCTCCAGGCCTCTTCATCATGTAGACGTCAGGGTGGTCAGACTTCTTATATAGCGCTCAAATGCCAACAGTGAGTGTTTCAGAAAACAAGGTGGAAGCTGAACAGCCCATGATAACCTAGCCTTGAAAATCACATAGCATCCTTTTTACCATGCTTTATGGGTCAGTGCAGGTTCTAGCCCTGAGATTCAAGAGGCACATACATACTATATTTGAAAGCATCAGTCTCACTACCTGGAATACTGTTGGAGTTCCAGAAATGTTATAGATCATATTGCCATAAACCAATTCTCTGTTGTAATAATACTGTAATAAATAAATCATAAAATATGTGAGCCTATACTTTATAAGGCACTTTTACATTCATTAACTCATTATGTCACAATGCTCCTCTCTGGCCAGATAAATCTTTTTCCTTATTTTGGAAATAAACAAAATAAAAATCAAGGAGGTTAAATTAGTTTACTAGAATCACGACAGCTAATAAGTGGTGCCATTGAGGACAAAACCCAGGATTTCTGTGGCAGGGTGTGGTGGCTCTTGCCTGTGAGTCCAATGCTGTGGGAGGCCAAGACAGGGGGAGTGTTTGAGGCCAGGAGTTCGAGACTGGTCTGGGCAACATGGTGAGAAAACATTTTTAAAAACTTAGCCAGGTCTGGTAGCACACACCTGTCATCCTAGCTACATAGGGGCTGAGGTGGGAGGTTTGCTTGAGCCCAGGAGTTACAATGAGCTATGATCCTACTATTCCAATCCAGCCTAGGCAACAGAGTGAGATCCTGTCTTTAAAAATACCACCACCAAAAGCAGAAACAGCAACAACAAACCCAAAACAAACCAGGATTTCTAATTCACGAAGCAATCTGCTTCACTTTGTAGAGTGAAAGGTAAATAAAAATACATGCAGATATGTAAGTATACAGTGTCTTATATTAGGAAGATCTGGTAATCATCGACAATTTCATCTCATCAACTATAAAACCTGCTCTTATGTGTGTGTGTTTACTTATATATAATGCAAGTTCTTTTTATTTACGTTTCTTTTTACTAAGTTGTTAGAAAAATAAAGAGGTAACAACTCACATTTGTAATATGTGACAATATGTTCTGTGAAAATATTCTTTGGCTAAATCCTCTCCTTTTTGCATTACAGGAGATAAAAATTCCTGACAGACAGCCTTCTAGAAACCATTAATGGTTATTTATATCTCAACACAAATTAGTTTCTCAGACTTCCTCTCGCTGTGAGTTATGTACCTTGAGGGTGACACTCAGTCGTCTATTCCTCTTCTCCCTCAGTGGGAACCGATCTTATATCAAGGTGTGAAACTGATGGGTAAACATTTAATCCCGCCCTTCTTATTAAAGAAAGTTTCAGGAATGATCATATGACCACATTTTGGCTAAGAAGCAAGAGAAAGTTTGTTGGGGCTTCTTAGAAGGTTTTCCTCTTTTGAGAGACTCATGGGAATTTTCTTTATCTCTTTTTTTATTTTTTATTTTTTGAGACAGAGTCACCCAGGCTAAGTGCAGTGGAGGATCTCAGCTCACTGCAACCTTCACCTCCTGGGTTCAGGGGATTCTCCTACCTCAGCCTCCTGAGTAGCTGGGATTGCAGGTGGGTGTCACTACACTCAGTTAATTTTTGTAATTTTAGTAAAGATGGGGTTTCGCCATGTTGGCCAGGCTGGTCTCTAACTCCTGGCCTCATGTGATCTGCCTGCCTTGGCCTCCCAAGTGCTAGGATTAGAGGAGTGAGCCACTGCGCCTGGTAGACTAGTAGGAAATTTAACACTCTGACTCCCTCAGGATCTGCATAAGAAAAGCAGGTTTTCCAGGTGAGAGGGGAAATGCTGAAGATAAAATCCATGCATAGAGAAGGACATGTCCAAGACAATCAGAAAAATGCAGCCATATTAGATGCTGCGAGTGCCTCACCCTGACCTCCTAACGAATTAAAGCATACCGCTGCTAATAGCTGTTCTTCCCGCCCAAGAATTGCTCCCTTTAGATAAGAAGCTCGACTCCCCTCTGCTGGAAGTTGCGCACCTCGTTCCTCCCTGAAATAACCCTCAGCAAATGTCTGACTGCCACAGGAGTACAGAGGACCACCTTCCTGTTTCAAGGTGGGACTGACTTTGTGGTGCAATTCGTGCCCCGAGTTCCCTGTGGAATTAGGCAGAAGCCAATTCCAGTTGATAGCACATCTTTGCTTCACTCCTTCTCTGCCCCATCCTGTATTCCTCACTCCCTTTCTTCAGACGGCTTTTCCCCCACAAACTACATAGACCCAAATACCTGTCTTAGAGTCTTCCTCTTGGGAACCCCAACTTAAGGCAGTGCCTGAAAGCATTATTCGGCCATGCATGGCACCTGCCCTGTCTGTGTTCTGCCAGTTGTGTGCATTAGTACAATTTCTTGTGTTTGAAGACAGTATGTATAAGGTTTTTCGGTGACTTGTAGCCTGAAGTTTCCTAAGGAATAACACAGAAGTGAATGGTCTTTGACGGGGAAATCTGAGTCAGAAAAGGTACATAGCATGAGCTAGGTATAAAGGACAGGATTTGACTTTTAGTGTAGAACAGAAGAAAGAATCCTGCACTCAGTGAAGGGTAAGGATGTTTCTGAGATAAATATTACTGAAGGTATGCAAAATATGTGTTTCTGTGAGGTAGTATTTGCGTGTACACCTTAGGAATTCTAGGAAGTCAAGCCAAGTCATATCCACTAATGAAACTGTAAGACAACTGAGAGAAATGAAGCAGGAGGAGTTGACTCAAATGACCAAATATCATTGCCACTATCACACATTACAATGAAGAGACAACTTAATCCCTAAAGGGGTTATTTGGGATATGGAATTTTAAGGACTGATCTTGAGTCACAAGACCCATGTCCCCATCTTTAGGGTGTAGATAGATGTAAGATCTGGGCCTGTGCTGACCGATACAATTGCCATTCATCACAGGTAGCTACTGAGTACTTCAAATGTGACTTGTCTGAATTAACATGTACTGTAAATACAAACTATAAATGAAAATCAAAGACAGTACAAGAAAATTAAAATATCTCTAATAATTTTTTAGTGATTTTTCTTTTGAAATTTTAATGTTTTGTGTATATTAGGTTAGATATTATTGAAATTAATCTTATGTTTCTTTCTATATTTTTTAATGTGGCTGCTAGAAATTTTTAAATTACAACTGTAGTTTACCTCAAATGGCTATTAAACAGCACTGATATGAATAGTTTAAGGCACAAGTCTGTGTCATGTCAATAACATGAGGTTCAGGTCTGCATCAAGATACTAAAATTTCCTAAAGAGAAGCAGCTTGTATTTATAGGTAATATTAGCATGAAGACATAATGATTAAATAGATAACTAAAAGCCAAACATCCAGGAAATCTAGTGAAGATTAAATCATAATATGTTCAGTTGAATACTTTACAAAATGACGTGCAATACGTATAAATGTGTCTTTTTGTGGCACAGTAAAAATGGCTGAAATAACATCAAGGTACAAGGTAGCAACAGATTAAAAAGCATTTGTCAGTAACTTACTCAGAAATTCATAGAAGACATTGCCAAATGTTAGAGCAAATCGCACAGTGTAGGAAGATGATTTACAAGCTGAATAAAAATACAGATGTGTTAACTCATCTCTACTAAGATTAGTCATTAAATTTCCTTTGTGCTGTACCAATGCCTTGAAGAAATACATTTTGGAGATTGTTAAAAGGAAAGATGTGCATAGAGGAAATAACATATTCTTAAGATATTTTAGCAAAGCATTGTGACTGCTTTGACAATTAATAGAAAAAAACAAGATTCTGAAGCAAAATGGCAGAAACAGCATTCTCTTCTTCTGTGATAGCTGGATAATCTTCAGCTAAAAGATTATATTCCCCAGTCTTCTTTACAGCTGTGTTATGGTCAAGTGATTAGATTCTAAACAATTAGAAGTTATTGGATGGAACCTCTGAGAAGTCCCCTTAAAAGGGGAGAACACAGAAATAGGATCCTTCCTTTTTTCCCTTCTTTGGCCCAGATATGATGATCAGGGCTCTGGTTGCCATCTTATCACTTTGAAAGGGGAAGCCATATGAGAAATATGGGGACAGAAAGGTATAAGGAGCTTATGACACCATGGAGCCACCATATTGGCCCTAAAGGTCTTATTTTATATAAGGGGAAAAAGTTTGTATTGTCACATTTTTTAAACTGATAAAGGCATACAACCAAATATTTTTGGAGATCCCTGGCCTCTGAGAAAGCATGGAGCACCCGTGATTGGTGGTAAGGACTGGATACAGCAAAGAGTGAGTAAACTAGGTCACAAGGGAATAGGAAAAAGTTTAGGGAGGAAGAAAAATGCCTTTTAGAAGTGCACCAAGCTCCACTAAGGCAATAATTGAACCTGAAAGCCAAGGAGCTCTCCTTTGCTTAGGTTCCTTCAGAGGCACACTAGAGCTTTCTTGAAAGAATAAACTTCTCCATCAGCCTCGGTCATCACTCTGTTCTCATTTCCTGCCACTCCCCTTCCTCTCTTTTGCTCCACCATTCCTTTTGAAGACTTGTTCAAACATTAATTCTTCATCAAAAGGGCAAAGTCCAGCGGAAGAGTGAGAGAGATAAAAGCAGATAAATGTAGATAGGCCACATTAAAATCATTAAACTACAACTTATGATCAAGACCAAGTAGTCATATTATTGCCTGACAGTTAAGTTTTGATTGTAAAAGGTTGTAAAACTCAAGAACCAAGGCACATTTTTATACAGACAAATATAGAAGAGTCCATTCATTTCAATGCATTGTGACACTAACTTCAACAGAAGTCTCATGGCTATTGAACTCACTTTCAACATCATAGTCAAAGAATGAGTTTCTGTACTTTTCTCTCGATTCCTTGCCTGTTAACAATATATGGCATATGGTTTCAATTTTTGAATCAGAATATTTAAGTGCATCTCCACTTTTTCACCTTCAATAAATAAATTTTTCCAAAAGCAGATTTTCCATATAACAAATTGACTTTGAGTCCTTTTTGAACTCCTTATGAAATCTTACCAAAAATCTTTGCCATATTTATTCATTCAACAAACGTAAGGTCAAGATCTTAAAAGCTCAGACTTGTGTCTTCATAAAGAAAACATAAATCTCATAATCATAAATATATATATACATATATATATATATGCACACATAGATCATTTCACAAAACATTTCATTTAAGGAAACTGAGCTCGTAGGGCTATATGATTTAAGTTTACACAAGGATTGTCATGATTTCAGAGTCCTAGCCTTAGCTGTAATGAAACATTGGTCTTGTTTCCTTTTAATACAAAGGATTTGTATTTATACTTAAATCATGATTTAACTGACAACTAAAAGCAAATTAATTATACAGAGACAAAATTTTCTTTTTTCTTTAATATTCACATTTACCACTTCCTAAAATTATTAAATGTTTTGTAGCAAGCAATGTAATATTAGATATATAATTGTCATGCTTTAAGAATGTAAGTAAAAAGGAACATATGTAATCAATGCTGTTATTATTGCTAGATAATGCAGACTGGAGCCTATAGTTACATTATTTGCAGTGTGGCATTTTATATAAAATAGATTTTAATTTAAAAAGTAATTCAGATTTTATCAGTAAGGACCCTTCATATGCATGTTATAGAAACCCCTATTCAGATTGATTACTATAAGGAAATGTATTGACTCATGAAGTTGAAAAGTTCAGAATTAGGGCAGCTTTTAAGTTTGACCCAAAGGTCCACAACGTCATCAGGTCTCATCTTCCTGGAATTCTCTTAGCTTTACTTCCTCTGTGTATTTTCTTCATCCTTTAGCTGGCTTCCCTCATGTCAGAATGTGAAGAAGAAAGCTGCCAGTGACTTCTAGGCCTCCTTTTTTGGTGGAGGAGATTACTTTTACCACAACCATCAATTAAAAAATCACATGATTGGGCCAGGCACGGTGGCTCACGCCTGTAATCCCAGCACTTTGGGAGGCCGAGGCGGGTGGGTCACGAGGTCAAGAGATCGAGACCATCCTGGTCAACATAGTGAAACCCCGTCTCTACTAAAACTACAAAAAATCAGCTGGGCATGGTGGCGCATGCCTGTAATCCCAGCTACTCAGGAGGCTGAGGCAGGAGAATTGCCTGAACCCAGGAGGCGGAGGTTGCAGTGAGCCGAGATCGCGCCATTGCACTCCAGCCTGGGTAACAAGAGCGAAACTCCGTCTCAAAAAAAAAAAAAATCACATGATTGTATCATCCTTCATCATATTATGACTTTCAAACTAAAGATGTCAGAAAAAAAGATGGAATTATCTTGATTGACTTAGGACAATTGCGACTGCTAGAGTTAGGGGTGTAGTCAATCTCATAAGAACCTTATGTCTGTTATTTGGGGTAAAGAGTGAAACAAATCTTTAGATGAGAGAGCATGAGAGACCATCAGAATGCTTCCTGCTAAGGAGATAAGCAGTATTTCTAAAGCATACTCTTTACTTGCCCTAATATTATGTCCAGTCATATGAAAATATGTGGTTCTTACACTGGAAGAAATCACAATCTAGACTGTATAAATTTTACCTATAAGGAAATTACAGTCTAGGAGAGGAGATAGTGAAGTGATCAATAAATGCAATATTGTGTGACAAGAATTGCATAATCAAAACATAATCTTGGAATTACATCGAGCTTTAACTCAACCTCTGCTATACTACTGTAATTGTGAGGCCGTAAGCACATTCCTTGTGCTATACTGGTGTTTGCCTTCAGTGTTACCTTCATGTTTGCCAGATGGCTACAGGGGATGACCTATCTCTTCAAACAGCCATGTCAACAGACCTCAAAGAGAAAGTTAAGATGTTAATTATAGGGGACAGTGGGTGGGGGTGGGTATATGGGAACGCTTTGTACTGTCTTTTCATTTTTCTATAAATCTATAACTGTGCTAAGCAATAAAGTATATTTTTGAAAAGAAAAAAAAGGAAGGTATGCATCTCTTGTTAAGAGCAACAAAATTCTGTCAGAATCCACCTCTCCCATTGACCCACTATTAGTCCCAAGCACACAGTAGGTATACAACAAATGTTCGTTGACTAAATGAATGACATACCCTAAATAAGTGGTAGCAGTTTGCACTACAATTAGATTCACTTGGGAAGGTAACCAAAATACGTCCTCCTAAACCACCCTCACGGTTAGTGTGTGGAAGGATCTTAGCATAGTGTATAGTAATGCAAGAGCTCAATCAATGGTTATTAATGTTATCTTAAAAATATTTCATCTGATCAGGGAAGCTTTCTGCAAGATGAGTCACTCTGACCATTGAAGACAGAGGCAGTGTGAAATTTCCCAGTTGAGAAATGACAAAAGAAGGAAGCCAGAATTAGTGAGTGTGGGGAAGGTAGACAATTAAGAAGATGCTAAGTATTTAATTTCCAGTTTGACATCATCAGGTATAGAAGAGGAGTCTAGAAAGACCTCAAGCTTTCTGGCATGATGGAACTAGTGTTGGTAGATGTTGGTGTCATTTGCTAAGAAATGAATGCCAGAGAAGTGTCTGGTTTGATTGCAGAGGCAGAGGTGCCAGTCCCGGGAGGAACATGATAAATCAGAGGTGTCTGCAGGACACTCTAGTGCAGATTTAATTGTAGTGCAAACTGCTACCAGTTATTTAGTGTATGTCATTCATTCAGTCAACACATATTTGTTGTAAACCTACTGTGTGCTTGGGACTAAATTGAATCATTGATAAGCCTTCTCTTTCGTAATTTTTGCGATAGTTGGCCAGTGACCTCCAGCCATCACTTTTGAGGCCAGTTTTGGAATCCATTCACTGCCACATCATTGATAACAGTTAACTGTCTTGTTGGCAGCAACATCCTCAGACACAAAGGCCACATTACATGTGTTAACCCAGGAGTGTTTTTATCTACCTCTCATTATAATTAGAATCAGGCCTGCATCCTCATTAACTATTTCTCTTTCCATACATGTTGGAGAACCTGACAAACAAATGCTTGAAAATGCACTGAGTGCAATTGACTGATGAAATATCATATTCAAATACCTGTTTTAAAAGCTTAATGTTATATACACACACATATATAAAACTTTTGTTATATACATGTATGTATGTGTGTATATATATATATATATATAACTTAATATGCATCCATGCTTTACAAGTTATACAGAGTTTTCATAGATATGATCACGTTTGATTTTCAAGAAAACATTGACAGGCACGATTTTTAAATTAAACTTTTATTTTGAGATATTTTTAGATTCACATATAAAGAAATAATGCAGAGAGATTCCGTGTACACCAACTGAGTTTTCCCTCAGTGATAACACTGCAAAATATGCAGTGCCATATCACAACCAAGATGATGATATCCATACGGTCAAGATACAGAACATGCCTGTCACCTTAAGCTTCCTCATGTTGCCTCTTCGTAGTCACACCTGCTCCCTACTGCCATGCTCCTGCCTTAACTCTTGACAACGACTAATCCGTTCTCCATTTTTATATTTTTGTAATTTCAAGAGTATTATAAATAGAAGCATATAGCATGAAAGTTTTTGCAATCGGCTTTATTTTGTTGGCATATTTCTCTGGATATTTATCCAGGCTGCTGGTATCAGGCTGCATGTATCAGTAATTCATTTTCTCTTATTGCTGAGTACTATTCCCATGGCATAGATGTATCACAGTTTGTTTAATCATTCACTGGTTGAACAACATTTGTGTTATTTCCAGTTTGAGGCTATTAGAATTTATCTGCTATAAACATTCTTGTCCATTTTGTGTGTGTTGGGGGGGGAACACACATCTTCATTTTTCTGGAATAATACTTAAGTCTACTTTTGTTCTCCTATTTCTTCCGGTTCTTAGTACTCTGTTTACATTTTTCTCCTTCACTCAAACATTTTTTACAAAAATTATATTTTGCCTGGTCTATAGCATTTTGAGCACATTTCTTTGTACAGCTTATTTGTGGTTTTACTGGATATATACATAACTTACTGCAGTCTCCTGGTGCCACTATTTCATCAATTTGAATGACATATAGAACTATCACTTGTCTTTCTATCGTTAACCCTTTGTTGCAATAATTGTCTTAAATATTTCGTCTACATACATTTAAAGCCACATCAGACAGTGTTATATAATATGACTTAGAAAACTCTAAAGGAGAAGGAAAATTTACTGTGTTCACTCACATTTTTACTCTTTGTATTGTATTTTTTCCTTTTCTGATTTCCAAGTTTCTTTTATCATTCTTTCTGTTTTAAAAACATTTTTAAGACTAGGTCTTTAGGCAAGACATTCTCTTAATTGTACTTCATCTATGAATGACTTGATTTCCTTTTGTTTCCTAAAGGATATTTTTATTTAATATAAAATTCTGGGTTTAAATTTTTTTCTTTGAATGCCTGAATATATTATGCCACTTCCTTTTTACCTTCATAGTTTTGGAAGATAAATCTGCTATCATCCTTATTTTTCATCTATAAGTAAGACATTTTACTCTGGCTGCTTCAACATTTTTTTTTTGTCGTAGGCTTTCAAAATTTTAATTATCTTATATCCTGACATCAATTTATTTAGCCTTATTATTTTCAGGCTTTGTTCAGCCTCTTGAATCTATAAGTTTATGTCTTTTCCAAAAGTGGGGCGTTTTCAGCCATCATTTCTTCAAGTATGTTTGCGGTTCCTCCCTCTTCCTCTCCTTTCAAGACCCTGGTGTCATAAGTACAGACATATTGTTATAGTCTCACAGGCCCCTAAGGATCTGCTTTTTTATTTTTCCTGCCTATTTCTCTTTTTTTGCTCAGATTGAACAATTTCTATTGTTCTGTCTTCCAGTTCATCAATTCTTTCCTCATTCCTCTCCAATCTGCTTTTCATTCCATCAAATGATATCCTTACTTCAGTTATTATATTTTTCATTCTAAATGTCCATGGGTTTAATTTTTATACTTTCTGTTTCTTTGCTTAGATTTTCTATTTCTTGGTTGAGGTTGTAATTTTGTTCCTGGCATTGGTCCTAATTGCTTGTTCAAACATTTTTATCATAGGTGCTTTAACATTTTTAGCAGATAATTTTAACATTTCTGTTTCTTGGTGTTGAAATTTATCGGCTATCTCTTTTCGTTAAGTTTGAGATGTTCCTGGTTCAGGGTATGATGAATCATACTCTATTGAAACCTGGACATTTTTGCATCATGTTAACATGATTTATGATTTATTACAAACCATTTGTTTTAATAATTTTGACACTGCTTCAGTGAGATGGGAGGCACCACTTTTTTACTGCTTGTAGTGACCACCTTGTTACTGCCAGAAGAGGTCTGGGTTCCCCCCTTGACATCCAATGACACCTGTGTGGTAGAGGCAGGGAGGAGAGAAGCATCTCACTATTTCTGAGTACAGGTTGGAGTTCCACCTCCCCACGTGGTCTCCACGGATGTGGTAGTGGCTTCATTACTCTAGGCAATAGTGAGAGTCCTGAATTTCCAATAGGTCTCTTCTGATACCACCACAGCGAGGAAGGATAGAGATACCTCGTTACTGCTGTATGTGGTCCAAGCTGCTCATGTGGACTCCACTGGCACCAAGAAAACAGAGGGAAGCAGAGTGGGGATGTCATTACTGGCCAGTAGGGATGAAAATCTTTCCTTCTAACTTGGCCTTCTTTGATGCTACCCTACGAGAAGTGTTAGGGGTCCTCATTACAGACTCAAAGGGTAGAAACCTAGGCTCTTCATATGTCTTTTACTGATATAGATAGGTGTGAGGCCACAGTATTTCACGTGGTATTTTGTTGGGAGAACTTATGCTATAAAACGTTTCTGTCTTGATAGGTTGCCTTTTTCCCTAATGTTTTGGCTAGAGAGAAGAGGCTTTTGTTGGAGCTTAAATTTTATTTACTCTTGCCTCTTGTGTTTATAGGTTTCTGGCTTCTTCAGCTTCATGTCTGAGATATGTGAAGCAAATAGGAAGCCCACAACAATTACTGCCATGTGCTTTCCCTCGGTCCAGGCATCCCAAACTGGCTTGTCTTTATCTTTCCTCCTTTTCTCATCTTCTTCCATTTGCCTAATACATAATGTCTGGGGTTTTTATTGTACTTACCAACAGGAATAGGAAAAATGTTCCTATGCCATCTTCATGGAAATGAAAGTCTGGCATGACTATCAAAAATAAACTGGACTCAGGAATGTTGAGTAAATTGCTCAGGGTCACCCACTTAGAAAGTGAAAAATCAAGAAAGAAGTCAATAATGAGCATGCTAGAGTGCAATGGCCGGAGTTTGGATTCTAGATCTATCACGCACTCTAAATATTATTAGCACATTTTTTTTTGACCCCAGGCCCCTTTGAGAATAGGGTAAAAGCTACAATATTCTAGTTTGAAAAACATACTTATGTAGATACATATAACAATTTGCACTTCATTTGAGTTCCTTCCATGAATCCTAGGTTAGGATCCCCTGTTTTGGAAAAAAAAAAGCATATTATAGGCCTGTAGGTAGGGAAGAGAGAAACCACATTTATAAGAACAGGACAGAGAAACATTCTGAAAGGCAGTTTCCTGGTTCAAGTGTGGCTGTCGGAACCAAGAGGCTCTGAGGCCTTGAATGAATGGAGAACGACCACAGGGGCATCAAGCAGTGCCAAGAGCAGTGGTTATACTACAAGACGCTGTCCTCATCCCCGCCCCCTCAGCGGTGATTCGCCTGACCAGGCGGCTCCACTGGGCTCCTCTGTATGTGTAGATATCATCTGCTGACTGATGATTACCAAACTAGAGAAGCTGGAGCAATGTGCTCAGGGCACCCTGGCTCCAGGACACTTCTGGACCCTTTCTGGATAGGAAGCAAATGATATTGCTTGGATACTGATATTTCTGGATAGGAAGCAAATGATTTTGCAAATGGACTTAAGCACACCAGTGTACCCTGAGCTGGGGACAGAGATAAAAGACTGGCATAGAGTTTGACATACAGGACAACAGAAAAGAAAGTTTAAGAAAGCTATGAGGAACAGAGGAAAGAACAGTCAGACAATTTGTATTTTGGCATTTACTAGCTAGGTGGCCTTGGACAAGCCACTAATGTCTTTGAATATCAATGTCTTCATCTGTAAAATGTTGATAACATAAACAATAATAATTATATATTAATAATTTTCACATCATATGTTTTTTTTTTCACATCACATAGTTTTTATGTGTAGTAAGATCACATACGCAGAGCTTCTTTGTGAATTGGAAAACACTATACCAATATTATTTTCTAGGTCTAGCCAGAGATTGTATACTTCATCCAGGAGCAGAATTTTATGCACAGAATTGTTACCTTTTGTAAGATATTTATGTAAAGGATTGATATGAAAACACATAACAATTCTATGGTAAAATTGTGATCTAGTTTTCTCTATTTAGAGAAAAATGTCCTAGGGAACATGGGTGCTCCCCATAAAGAAAAAATATGTTTTATTGGAGCAGATGGCTGAGGAAAAAAAAAGTAGAGTGTAATCAAAGCTATCTATAAAATTAGTCAAATAAAACATTAAGTGTTACAAACATAGTTCAATGTTTTAAATGTCTTTTAAGGGTTTTACATGTGGAGGCAAAACGATGATGATGAATATCAAAGGTAACCTCTTTGAACTATTTTCTCTGCAATCCTAAAGAACTGGCAGCATTCTAATAGTCTTTAGGTGAGGAATGACTAAGCGAGGAACAGATGATTCAGTTTTATTATAAGTTGGAGACAGGCATTCACCATGGCAATTCTAAGCAATAACCAATGAGTCCTTTGTCAGATTCAGGAAGGAGGTAACCCTTTGAAATGCCTGAAGGCAAAAGTGGCACAGGGTGTTCAAATGATTCTGTGGGTTAATAATTAAAAACCTCTTGAGACTTGTGCAAATGATTATGCAAGAGCACCTATCACACTGTGCATTCCTAACCTCTGACACACTAAAGCATAAGTGTTTTGTTACCAAATAGTACTTGCGATCTTTCTTAGCCATTTATCTAAAGTTTCTGCATTTCGAGAGCTGTTGTGAATTGACGAAAGTCAATTTGTCATTGATAAATATTTAGTTAGCTTTTGTAGATGGGAGGAGTTAGAAATGGATAAGAACTGAAGGTCTCCCCACATCCTTGATACCCAGGTAACGTTTAACTATAAAAATAAATCTCAGATTGAATTTTCTACATGTACAAATGGTTATTGGCAAGCCCACATGGACCTCTTCTGTAAACTAAGTGAAGACTTTGCTCTTGATCCTTCAGCATGCTGTGACAGTATTTTGCAGGAAATCACCACCGTAGAAAAATGTGAAAAATGTTGAGAAGTAGGATACAGTTAGTCTGAGATCAAATGACAGACTATTACAAAAATGGCATAAGACAGGACTAGATGCTTAGGCCTAGATTACTCCAAAGGATATAAGATTGTATGCCCTATTCATGCCACAGGAGGCGTGCCTGTACAATCCTGTAAGCCAGTCTATATATTTTGAGCACAAATCATGTCAACAATGAAAATTTATTTCTGACCTCCCTTATGCGAATTAACAAAGTTTCTGAAGTTAAAAAAAGAAAAGGATTGGCTGAAGCAACTGCAGAATCTTTCCAGGGGTGCAGACTTTTGAGAAGACTTTCCCAAATGCTACCACATCTTTGAAATATTTATTTTGGATTATGGTACAAAATTTCCAGTAAATCTGAAGTATTTGTTGATTATAATTAATATGCACTCATTGTATATGTTTTAAGATGTATAGTATCATGAATTTGAAGTACATACCCATTAAATACAACTCTTAAAACTGTTATAATCTTTTCTCTGATAGCAACTAAATAAATCCACCATTTTTAAGTCCATTAACCTACATTGGTAAGTGGCTTTGTACTTTTGAGAAATGAATAATTAAAACAATTTGTTGTAATTAAAGGAATTAATTATGTTTGATGAAGTGTCTGACTTCCAAGGTTTGCAGCATAGTTTGTTCAGTAGCTATTAAACTGAATGACTGTGGCACTTGGAATGTAATGTCCAAATGGGAGTGTCATCCAGTATTTTTAAGGAAGCACATATTGAGTTAGAAAGATTGAAACTGTTTGTTGTAATATTCCTTTTTTAAAAATTAAGAATTTGAGATGAATGTTTTACCATGATGAAATTTATTAACATAACTATCAAGGATGTAAATTCTCTCTCTGGAAATGAAATCTGTCTTCATCTGCTTGTGCCATTTTCAATTTTACAAAGCATATTTCAGCATTTTAAGAAGTTTTGTGCAGGTGTTTAAATTCTGTGATGAGCATTATGACCCTCATTTTGCGATCAGGCATTGTGGGGCCAATCCAGATTTTATTTCTGAAATTCACAACTTTCAAAGTCCCAGTTCTTAAATATTACAAATGCAATATCAATTATTTCTCATAGTTCTGCAAAGTGGGATCATCTTGCTAGTTCTCCTCTCCCTGGTATTTGCTGGGGCTAGAAAAATCCAAGATGGTTTCTTCACTCACATTTCTGGTGCCTCAGGTAGGAGGCCTAGAATGGTGGGTAGCTGGCCATTTCTCCACGTGGCCTCTCAAATGGCTAACTTGGGCTTCCACGAGCCATGATGGATTCTGGGTATTCAAATTTCTTATGTGGTAACTGATTATATTTTTTAAATTGTATTTTGTTTATTATTATTATTATTATTATTTTAGATACAGGGTCTGACTATGTTGCTGAGGCTTGACTCGAATTCCTGGGCTCAAGCAATCCTCCTGCTTAATAGCTCCCTAATAGCTGGGACTCCTTAGTCTCCCTAATGGCTGGGACTATAGGTGCACTCTGCTGCATCTGGTAAAACTGGTTTCTGAGAGAGGAGGTCTCTTTTTGAGGCCAGTCCCAGAATTGGCACTAATGGTCAGTATCACTTCCACTATATTCTACTGGTGAAAGCAAGTACAAAGCCAGCACAGATTCAAGGAAAGGGAAAATAGATTCCATTCCACCTCTCATTGTGCAGAACAATGTGTGAGTACAGTGAAACAAAGAGGAGATGGTGGCTATCTTTACACACTATCCACCATACTCAAATCATGTCTGTATTGAGGTAGTTGCTGGTATTGATTCAGTGGTTCTGCGCTGATACTTTGGCCTTCTTCTCATTGTTGACAGGTGATTGGAGCATCTCAGACTGTTTTATCCCTTGCAATTATGTTCAAAGGTAGGAAACAGGTGAGGGTGAGGGACAGAGTCCTTTTCCTTAGGCACTTCTTTTTGAACAGGTAGAAAAAGAAATTTCCCATGAGCCCCCATCAGATTTCTTCTTGCAGCTCACTGACCAGAACTGGATCATACATCCACCCTTAGACAAGGACGGGGCATTTCCTTAAGAGAAGCTGTTTCCAAATCCTAAACAAAATTAGTGAACTAATGGCAAGATGGGAGAGAGAGTGGACTTTAAGTAAACAAGGAAGGATGTTGGTCATACTCTTTAACTGTATATATAATTTAATTTGTAGGTAACCCTAAAAGTCTAAATTGTAGTCCCACTGCCTTCCTTATCTTCAGCCCCCACTAACAAACCTCATGGTAGTTCTTGTCTGCAAGAAGCTTTGTAGTTTTACCAATTGAAAATTATTTAACCTTGCTTTTCTATGATTCCTTACCCTTTATATCCCTTATATCTCTTAGTTATTGCCTCGAAAGTTCTAGACAGCAAACCAACCCAGATTTAGTGATTTAAACAGCATTGACTTATTCTTCCGCAGACCCCTATGGATGGGCTAGAGGTAGGCTTGAGATTGGCTGATGGAGGTCTGGCTGAGATTCAATCAGGAGGTTGGTTCACATCGGTTCCACATGTCTCTCATCCTCCCCGCATTTGCCATTCTTTAATTGCCTTCCACTGAAAATAATCAGTATACCAAAGCAGCGTATTCTGGGGTGGCAGTTCCTGAAATCCTTCACTGGTCAGGTGGCAAAGATGAACTATCTGATCAACTTGTTCTGGAGAGTGGAACAAGTCTGGAGCTAGACAGGACTAAGTTCAAATCTGGGCTCTGTTCTTTCCCTAGCTATGAGACCTTTGCCAAATACTTAATCCCTTTAATCCTCAAATTCTTCATTTGTAAAGGGAAAGATTAGAATAGTACTGCAATGACATGCTCTAAAATTTAACAAGGATTATCTTTGGATAAGAGGGTTAAGAATCCTTCTAACTTCTGCCTTAAAAAAAAAAATCTATATTTCCTACCCACAATTAACATATATTATCCTTGTAATTTTCAAAAAGCTATTTTTTCAAAACATACTATTAATGCTTTCTGTACACATGTGACATAATTGCAAGTTCTATTAATATCTGTGAAGACCTGCAAACAAGAGAATGGATTAGGAAAGCTGATACTATTTTTCTCTCTGTTGAAGACAAGAAACATACACTGACTATTATCTGTAGAGCACTGAGTGTGGTTCTATGTTGAAAAAGGAATATTTTGTGCTTTCAAAAACTTTACAATTGGTATGGAAGTATTCCAATAAATAAATAAATAACAATAATGCACTCCATGTTAGAATGGGGCAAACATTAAAAAAAAAATGGCTGAATAAACTAAATGCTCCCTGGATTATCCCTGGGAAAGGAGTAAGCATAGTAGGTGAAGCATCACAAAATACTTCCTGGAGGAGCTGGCATCCTGGATGACCCACAAAAGGTGTATGACCCTCACAAGCTAACTACAGTCTCAGTAGCTTATTGGTTTGCTTCACAATAAAAGGAAAACTGGTCAAGAGATAAGGGCTGAGAATGAGACTGGTTAATTTATAAGGAGAAGACTCTCCCTGTTAACTGCGCTAGCTGACAGTAACCTCAACAGCTACATGACAAAAAGCTCAGAGAAGTAGGAAGTCCTTCCCTTATCACAACTGAGAGATGCAAGGTTTAAATAAACCACACTTAGATGCAGTTCAACTGTGTGCGTGCGTGTGTGTGTGCACGCGCACACGGGTGCGCACAGAGTTTGTAAAACTGGTAAAATAAAGATTGCCAACTTTTAAAATTTCTGTTCAAATTGATATTTACTGTTTTTCAACTCGTTAAGGGCTTAAAAATTATCTTCCTTGTTTTTCAAACCCTGAATCAGGCTATTATTCTTTTGTCCCCATTTGCAAATGGCCCGGTTTTTTACATGTACACATTAACTGCTGATACGAATGCACAAAATATTACACTAAAGCCTTATGTGGGAAAACAATGTCTTGATTGAGGGTATCAGACATTCATTTCAATAAGAATTTCAAAAGGAAGGGCATCATGACACTTTCTTTTTCTTTTTTTTTTTTTGGTTTTGTTTTTGAGGCAGGGTCTCACTCTGTCTTCTAGGCTGAAGTGCAGGGGCACAATCATGACTCACTGTGGCCTTGATCTCCTGGGCTCAAGTGATCCTTCCACCTCAGCCTCCTGAGTAGCTGGCCCTACAGATACACACCAACATGCCTGGCTAATTTTTTAACGTATTTTTAGTAAAGATGAAGTCTCACTATGTTACCCAGTCTGGTCTCGAACTCCTGGGCTCAAATGATCCTCCCGTCTAGGCCTCCCAAAGTACTGGGATTGCAGGTGTGGGCCACTGCACCCAGCCTGATTAATTTTTAAAATTATCAAATTGCAGTATACCTGAGTTTACATCTCTATTATTTTTATTATGATGATTTTCAAAAGACTAGTTTGCACTTGGCAATGCTGAATTCTGATTCTTCTTAATTTCACAGGCGATTAAAGATTAAATCAGAAATGTTAAGGACAAACAAAATCAAAACCAATGTTAATGATGTACGATGACAAAGAACACCAGTTAAACATTCTACGATGGATTCAAATACCTAGCGTCCAACAATGTAAAGCATCTGTCTTTGTGAAAATTATGGAAAGGAAAGCCTTTGGAACCCATTGGACATTTAGTTGCCACATTGCGTTTTGAGAAGAAAGAAAGTACATGTATGCAATCCAGAGGAACTTGGGCAAATGTAAGAAAAAACAACAAAAACAACAAAAAAGAAAGAAACCCACATACTTCTCCATTCTTCAGAAAAGGAAGTAATGGTGACATCATTCTCGGCTAAAATGCAGTCTGTTTATATCTCAAACTATTAGGTAACAATGTCTTCTCCAGAGTTATGAAGTAACTAGAACGATCAATTTCCTTCTAAATTTTCTTCTAAATCTTTATTGCTTGATTCATTTATTCATCTAACATATATTTATCAAACACCGATTACATGTTAGATGCTTAGGAACACAATAGTAAGTGGAGGGAAAGATATATCTGCCCTCAAGAAATTTGGAGTTGAGCGGAGGATAGGAATAGAAATTAAAGAATGACACAAATAATTATAAAGGGACAGCTGTAGTAAGTGCTTTAAAAGAAAGGCATATGGTGCCATGAGAACCTAAAATAAAAGATCTACTCATGGAGGTCAGGGAAAGTTTGCCCATCAGAGAAGTTATGATTCAATCCACGAAGACCAGGAGTTGGCTGGGTGAAGAAAACAAGGACAGAGGAAGGAAGTCCATACTGGGGAAGGCTCTGTGCATAAAGAGTAGGAGGGATACAGAGACACATTCATGGAATTTGGAGAAGGCTTTCAGCAAGCAAGGAGAAGCCAAAGGAACGTTTACAGGGGAGGTGGAGGCTTGAAGGCACGTTCAAGTATCTGGTTTTTATCTTCTCTTTATCTCAAGAGCAGTGGGAAGCCATTAAATGATTTTAATCAGAGGGTTGGTATAACCAGTTTTGTATTCAGCTCTGGTTTGAGAAACTGAGTGAAAGAGCCCAGAATGGCCGTGGCTGAGGGTGACTGGTGAGAGGCTCCTACGCAAGGGATGGTCGTGACATGGGCTGGTGGCAGAAGCGGCAATAGGGAGAAGATCTGGAACTCAGTCTTCCTCTATTGCCAAAGTCACACCAGCCTTGGCAAGGCAATGAATTGGTGGGAAAGAAGATGCCTAGCCCTCCTGATTTCACTGCACTTTCTGCATCTCCAACATGAGAGCTAGGATGTGTCAAAACAAGCAGAGGCAGCTTGTGTGTTAGGTGGAGCAAGAGTTAAAATTCCAGGATGAAGCAAATGAACTCTTAGAATCACAGGGAAGATTTGGGAGTCGGCTTTGGGGGAGGGCTATTTACCTTTATTCCCTGGAGACCGTGGCACAAACCCTGGCCTCTTAGGTAAAGGAATTCATTGAATGAGTCGCCAGAAGATCTGACCAGAGGGCTGTACAGAATCATATATTTGAGAGCTGGAAGTACGTTGATCACATAGTTTATTATCCAGTCAGGATGTATCTGAAAGAGAAAGGGGGTTCTATTAACATTTAAACTATAAAACAAGTACACAGAGGAACGTCTTGGGCAAATCTGGTTGTCCTGGCAAGAAAGGAAATTGGAAAGTTTATGCTGTCCCGCGCCCATGTTACTCCTTTTGCACAGAAGGGGCTAAGTATTCTCTTTCTTGACCTGTATTAAGGGAATAAAAGCACCAGTATTCAGGTGACTCCCAAGCCACTTTTAATTTTACAGTTTCTGCTATACTGCATACATTCTGAAAATTACATTTTCCACCATTATTGCTTCGTGATAGGTGATCATGTACAGTTAGCCCCAGGAAGAGGCGGTGCAAAGTGGGAGGCTCTATCCAGGTGCTCATTAGAAAAGCAGAATCTCAACCTGCCTCCTAGACCTACTGAATTAGAATCTGCGTTTTCTTTTAACAAGATTCCCAGGTGATCAATATATACATTCAAATGAGAAAAACCTCTAGACTTTGACCTACAGTAAGAAAAAATTTTACTCCTTGACAGCGTATGCACATACATGCATGGCTAGAGACACAACTGAAGCAAAAGTTTAATGAAGTCATACTTACCGTTACTATTTTATTCGGGAAAGAAATGTGCCCCCGACTCACTAGATTTGAGTATTCACTGCTGGATCTCAACGTGTCATTTGAAAACGCATCTCTCAAGCACTTAGGGGCAGGGCAGGCTGCAGACAGCTGAGGGGAGGCGGCCGATGTTCTGATGGACCAGGGAAAACGTGGACGTTTTCTGGTGTTACTTTGTGACCTACGTGCACTTAGTCACTCCTGAGTAAATCCTTGGAGCGAGGTGCTCCTGAGTGGGGCGGGAGGGCGGTGAGGGGCAGCGGAAAGTCGCCAAAGCGCTCGCAGGGGCTGGGCTAGGAAGCATGATTGGCAGCTGCGAGAGCGCCGGGGCCGGGCGCGGAGGAGCGCAGAAGGCCGCCGGCGGAGCGAGGTCCTGCCCAGCTGTTGGCGAGGAGTTTCCTGTTTCCCCCGCAGCGCGGAGTTGAAGTTGAGTGAGTCACTCGCGCGCACGGAGCGACGACACCCCCGCGCGTGCACCCGCTCGGGACGGGAGCCGGCCTCCTGCGCTGCTTTCCTCGGCCGCCGGGGGCCTCCCCGCGCCTCGCCGGCCTCCAGCCCCTCCTGGCTGGCGAGCGGGCGCCACATCTGGCCCGCACCTCTGCGCGGCCGGCCCGGCGCGGGGTCCACGGAGGGCGCGGCGCGGGGGCGCAGCCAGGGGTCCGGGAAGGCGCCGTCCTCCGCGCTCGGGGCTCGGTCTATGACGAGCAGCGGGGTCTGCCATGGGTCGGGGGCTGCTCAGGGGCCTGTGGCCGCTGCACATCGTCCTGTGGACGCGCATCGCCAGCACGATCCCACCGCAAGTTCCGAAGTCGGGTGAGTGGCCCCCAGCCCGGGCTCGGCGGGGCGCCGGGGGTCTTCCTGGGCTCCCCGCCCCTCCGCCGCGCTTGACAGGCGGGCCCGGCCACCCGGCGCCCGGGCGGAAACCAGGAAAGTTTCCCCCGCGGCACCCGCGCAGCCGGACTCCCGTAGCCGCGGGGATGTGTGAGTTTTTCTTGAGAAAGAGAAGGAAAGTTCAGCTGCCAGGGGCGCGGGGCACGTTCGGTCCCCTTTGTGCGAGCAGGAAAGGCGTTGTGCGGGCCGCGTTCGAGGCGAGCCCCCACCCCCGGAAAGGGAAGTTTGAGAAGTTGGTTATCTGAAGGCGGCCTGGAGCCGCGGCGCGGGGCGGCAGCCTGAGCTGCCAAAGCAGCCAGCACACCTGGGCCCCTCCGCCCGTGGCGATGCCGCGCGCCCACCCAGCTCTTTCCCTGCCGCCCCTTCCAAAGGCCACCTCCTCAGTACTGAGCGCCTGGACACGGCCACGCATGCCCTCAGGCCCGCTTCTTGGCCCGGAGTTATTGGATACAAGTTTCAAGAAAATAAGCGATTTCCAAAGGAAAGTTAGCTGGCTCCACTGACGCCTTGGCAGCACGGATGGGTAGGGAGTGGAGACGCTCGGGGAAAACCGGGAATCCTTCACTAAATGCCTACTGGGTGCTAGGGGCTGGAGATTTTGCCTGGAACAAGACAGTCCTGTCTTCAGGGAGTTGATGGTTCGCTGCAATGATCGTTTGTTGGAAACCGAAGGGTTAAAAATCCCAACTAGGCTACCCACCTGACCGCTGTCCCTGAAGGTTTTGAAGAAAAAAACACAAAAAACATACATATGCAGGAAAGGGTGTTCTTAATGATTTGTTATGGCAAGTGTAAAAACTCCTAAGACTTCAAAAGTTAGACTTTTTTTTTTTTTAAAGATTGAGTCGCCAGGCTGGAGGGCAGTGGCACGATCTCGGTTCACTGCAACCTCTGCCTCAGAGGTTCAACCGATTCTCCTCCCTCAGCCTCCTGAATAGCTGGGATTACAGGCGCCCACCACCATGCCCAGCTAATGTGTGTATTTTTAGTAGAGACGGGGTTTCACCATGTTGGCCAAGATGGTCTCGATCTCTTGACCTCATGGTCGCCTCTGAGTCCCAAGGTGCTGGTATTACAGGCGTGAGCCGCCGCGCCGGGCCAAAAGGTAGACTTTGCAGCTGTGAGCCATATAACAGTATCTGCAGCTGGTCCGCGTAACCGCGTATTTAGGCAAGTCATAGAACTTTTTCTAGGCCTTAGTTTCCTCATCTGGAAAATGGCAAGGTTAAATCTGAGTAATTTTACATCATCTTCATGTTTAATATATTATGTGTCGTGCCCCTCCCCTCTTTTCCTCCTGGCACTTCTGGTGACTTGGAGATGAGCCATGTAGACTTTGGGTGAAATGGAGAGGAGCTGATAGTCCACATCACCCTGAGGTGCTCATTTTATCTACCCAGGGGCAGATTCATCTTTAGGTTTGTCTAGAAATGTTGTAAATTTCAGAGTACATGAAGTAGATTGAGAGCTTTTTAAAAATTATTGCTTACATTAAAGGTGACATGGAGATGGAAGTTTTTAATCAAATTATGAAGAAGCACTATTGCAAGCAAAAAGTCTTAACGCAAATTTGAGTCGTATGGTTTTAATAAAATCTGAGTGTTTTGTTCTTGGCATTTTTCCTACATTGTAGTACCAGAATGTTCAGCTGTCTTTCATTTTCCTCTAGACTCTTAAAATCTGAATTATATTTTGCTAATAAATATTTAAAATGGCACCCTTAATTTTCTGTGAATGTTCAAAATCATTAAAACGTTTGTTCCAGTTTATAAAAGAAGGAAATTAGCAGGCCCTGATGTTGTTAGTTAGGTTCTGTTTACAAGGATAAGATTTATGATTTGCAAATTCCAGACCCAATAGTCATGAGTCAGTTTCATTTCATCTGTATACACACTTTTAAACAATTAGCTTAAAAGTGTGGTGGCTTTTTATATGGGTTTTTACACAGTTTTGCAAGGCCAACAGATTTCATATTTTTATAGAATTGACGTTTCAAAATGGTTGAATTAATGAGTCATTTTTAATTTGTATTCATTTGATTCAAAGTAAACTTTCAAAGTTGGCTGAAGGTTAAAGACAGATATATTGAAGACAAGAAACCTAATTCTACTTACATTTTAATTTTTCACGTAAGGAAATAGTTTTAGATTTTTTCTGACAATTGGTAAACTGAAAACGTTTTTCAAAATATCTTAATGCAAGATAAGATGTGAGGGAATGAGACTGTTTATAAAACAACAAGCTCCTTTTATGTCACCTATAAAAGCTGAAAACCTGTCTTCTGTTTAGTAACTTGACAAGTATGCAGAGGATTTAAATATAAGAACAAATTTCACTAAGAAATATATCATAATTTTTTTTTTATATTTGTTTTTGACTTTGTTTAGATTCACTCTTCCCAAGTGATCAAAAGTGAGAAATTACTCCTTTGGGGAAAACTGTAAAGTGTACAGTAACTCTTCAGGACTGAAAAATATGACTTTTACTTTTCAGCTTCCTAAAAGTAGATTCTTATTGAGGACAGAGAATTTGTATAAGTGTCATAGAAATACAGGTTCTTCATGCTATTTTTTCAGGGGAAGAGACTAGACATCATTAGGCCTCAAAGCTGATCTTCGGTCTACTTGTGCTTGTTTTTCCCCCTCATAAAATACATTTTCACCTTTAGGCCACTTCCTTTAACAACATCTTATTTTTAATGAGTTATGGTGTATACAAAATACTAATCACGTTTTCAACTCATTGCCTTCCTTTCAATGTAGCAGCTCCTAATGATGACTGTTGTCCGTGTAGTCAGCATAACTGCTACATGTTTTCTACTCAGTTATGAACATGACTTTCTAATTTTTTCTGTAAGGTTAGTTTTTAACTCTGGATCAATACGGCATCTCATCGATATCATTGCAAAAAGTGGCGACTTTTTCTTCTACCTTCTCAGTCGTATTTATTGAGTATCTCTTGCCAGGCAGGACGCTCAGACCTGGAATGTCATCTGATGGTGAAAAAGACAGACCTGGTCTTTGCCTTCATTGAATTTAGCAGCTGGGAGCATGTTATAAGCAAAGAAAAGGATACATGTTTTAAACCTTTTATCCTTGGAAGCATTATCGAATACTTGTGTTTTATTTTCTACACCTCATTTTCAAAACCCTGCTTTTTATTGTTGCTGTATACACTAGGAGGATGTACATGTTGAATGTTTCCTTCTTGGTACCCCTGAATATATTTTTGAATCCATTTATTTTCAGTTTCCTATCCCTGCCTTATTATGGAGCCTGAGTTGAGCTGCCTTTAATTGCATTCTCCATTCTGTAGCCGGCATGATGGACCCGATGCGTTCATTAATGGTTCTCTTTGAGGATCGTCTGGTGGTAGAAGAGTGAAGGGTATAAACTTTGGAATCAGGCCGTCCTGGTTCCAAACCCACTTCCCGTTTACTGGCTGTGCAGCCTGTTGTAGTTACTTTACCTACTAGTTGTCCCTGCTCTCATTTGTAAAAGAAGATTATGGGCCGGGCGCGGTGGCTCACACCTGTAATCCCAACACTTTGGGAGGCCGAGGCAGGTGGATCACGAGGTCAAGAGATCGAGACTATCTTGGTCAACATGGTGAAACCCCGTCTCTACTAAAACTACAAAAAATTAGCTGGGCATGGTGGCGCAT
>NW_016107336.1:6414024-6431130 GCF_001604975.1 Cebus imitator
AAAAAAAAAAAAAAAAAAAAAAAAAAAAAAAAAAAAGAAGATTATGGAGTTATGGTGAGAACTAAATAAAATTTTGTTTTAAAATGTTTAACATGGTGCCTGCAACATAGTAAGTGCTCAATAAATATCAGCTTTTGTTATTACTATTATTATTAACTCCTTAATTGGGCTTACCAAGGGTCTCCAACCTGGTTCTGATTTGACTGCTGCTTGACATCTCACCACAGCTCACACTTTCCCAGTCCGTTTGTGTCGCTGTACATATACATAGTGTGAGGGATTTAGGCAGCTATGCCTTTGTTCAGGATGTCTGGAACTCCTGCTACCTGGCTAACTTTCACTCATCTTTTGAGAGTTAGTTCAAGTGTCATCTTCTTGAGGGTACCTGCTTTGAATGCCCCAGTTTGAGGTAAATATCTCCTATGAGATACAGACCTCTCACTGAGCTGGTAACGATATCAAACTGAAGTCATATCTTTACGGAACTCTCTTGCCCATTAAACCTTTAATCCTCTCAATTTTATTCAGTTCTCTATCTCCGGGGTCTTCAGCAGTGCCTGACACATCATTTAGCGCCCAGGAAATGCTGAGCTGAGCCTCCGCTTCATCCTACTGTATTGAGGGCGAGCATTGAACTAAGCAGTCACTGTTTATTAGGTGTTTTTACTTTCAGTTAGAATAGTTTTAGCTCTGATCACAATGAGTAGTTTGGCTGTTTTTGAACTATGGAATTGGTTCTTGTATTCCGATGAAATATGGAAAAAGATGTTTCAACTTCTGAAAAACATGATGGAAAGCTGCTAGAAGTTTTCATGCAATTCTTTTAGCCATAAATTTTGAACTACATAGGACCTTGAAAGCCACTGCAGAACGTTAGATAAATTCACCAGAGAAATTATCCAGTAGCTACTGATTTCTCTTTTATTTTTATTTTATTGTTTTCTAGAAGGATGTCGGGGAGAGAATTTTATTACTAATGAAGTGCTGCAATCTGAATTCAGTTTTTAAGTTTCTTTCTTCGTTGGGTTTTATGTTTTGGTTTACAAGGGTGAAGCAGAGATGGGTTGAAGGGAAGTGTGGTCTCTAGCCACCACTGCCTACTCTAGAGTAGCGTGGATATTACTTAGGTCTGATGCAAACCACCAAAACAGTTTTAAATAGGGTGCAGGGGAAACATACTTTCTGGCTACAGCCATGGCATTGTTTGGCCAAGTTCCATGTGAAAGCATAACTCTGGTACCTTGTTAGCATCTACCGTCCAGGTCTTTACCTACAGCTTCAGCAGATTTAGGTTGTGATTTTCAGTAGAACAGATATGCATTCGCAGCAGGAATGCCCATCGCTTATTTTGCAGTCTCTACTTTCCTGGTAATATTTTGCCCCACAGATACTTGTTGCTTGTGACTGAGGCAAGATAATGACTCTTAGACTTCTTTGCTTGGCATGCCAAAAGGGTTTGGAATGCTGTACCAGCAGATTGGCTCTTCTCAGGGAGAAGTCAGGGAGAAGGAAGAGAAAGAGAATTGACGTTTGAGAACCTACCCTCAGCCAGCCACTTCACATTACTTATCTAATTTAATCCTAGGAAGAAACCTCCAAGATAAGTTTTATTATCTTTATCTTATAAATGGAAAGATGGATCCTGCTCAAGCTCTCTCTGGAGATTTGCGTGGTTGTATGTGTGTGTGGCCCAAGCTTCTCCGGCTTGTGTGCTGCTAGGTTCTTTTCTGTCGTCTCTCTGTGTGTATGTGTTAGGAAGGAGGCTGAAGAAGGGTGAATGGATATCAGATTTGAGAGCGGGGAAGCTTCCCATCTAATGTCATCAGTTCAGTGCTCCTGATGTCATTGATTTGCTTTGCTTGCATCATCTGCCTCCTTCCTGACTGTCTTTGTACCACAGAAAATCAAGATAAGGCAGAGTTTCTTTGCATAAGGAAACGCTCCACCCCACAGTTTGATAGTTTGATAGTCCTTAGTGGCAGGACTCATGGCAGGGGGCCTGTGGTTTAGCCACTTACAGCAGTTGGACATACCCCATTTGCAAAGATGTGTATTGTAAACCCCAAATTCTAAGCATGTAGGAAAATCATTTGTGTACAATCACATGTGTACAACTGCTGATGAGGGCAAGAAGAGCCATATCAATATAACAGGAAGAAAGGGACAGTTTGACTTTTGAAGGGGACAATTTGAAGACTTGTAGTAGGTTAAGATCCTCTTCCTTACCCATGACATCAGGATTACTTCTGCCCTTTACTTGCCACAGTCAACTTTTTAGGTCTTAGCATCCAACAAGGAGCAAATGTCCTCTTGGATGCAGTCAATTTAGTCTACTTATGGCCTCTTGCTTAGACTCTTAAGGGTTCCCTAGCATCTGTGTTTTGTTTGGAGGTTTGAAGCTATCATTATTAGAAGAGATTTAGTTTCAGGGCCCGTACCTATGACTGGGGAGATTCTATCTGGGAAAGGTCAAGACATGCAGCTCTTTTCTTTTTTCTCTCTCTCTTTTCTGATGGAATATTTTCCTCCAATTTCTTTCAGCTCTACAACTAAAATACAAGCCTATTATATAAACACAAGTGGCCTCTGTCCTGGGCTTTAGATGGCACTCTGCTGTCATTCTTCTCTGGTCAGAGCCGTGCCTATGGGGTGAGGTGACTTTTGGGCCTTCCAATCTGACTCTCTTTTTATTTTTAGACTATGATTTGGTTACCTGGGAACCCAAATCCCCTACGCAGAAGCCCCTGAACTGGTATCTGCAGTTTGCATGGATCCTTGGAGCCATCCTCCTGAAGGCCTTCATTGCTGCTGGTTGAGCAATCAGCAGGCAGTGGAGAGGAAGGCAGATTGATTATCAGGGCGCAGGATAATGTCTCTCTTCAAACCGCCCATTTCTCAGGAAGGACTAGGAATATTGTAGGAGTTCTAAAGTTGTACCTGGTCTTCCAAGCCACTGAAAAGACAGATTTGTCAGTCAAGGCAGAAGGATAAAACCTATTGTATTGAGCAGTTTGCTAGCTTGATTTGTAACTTTAAATGTTTTGACTTGTGGTAAATGGGCCTCTGTTTGCTCACTTGCCTTGGGCCTTCCGATGTTGGGGGTGGGTCTGCAGCAGCAACATTCCTTTGCAGAGATGTTAGGTAGAAATTAGTTTGGTTAATTGTATCATTTTTTTGCCTGGAATAGACAGCATTGAACATTAAAGAAAAAGATAATGGTTACTTTGTAGACAGTGCTGTATTTCCTTTGGGAAATATAGTTTTTCTTAGTTAGCGTTTTGATCTAGCTGCTGTTTCACTGATCTTTTTTTTTAATATTTCCTAGTGTCTTAGTTTCATTTCTTTGTGTATTGAGACCACGAGAGCAAGGCGAAGTTTATCTGAATGTTTTTTCCTCCTATTGTAAATATTTTATTTGAACCATCCATGGTTCAAATAAAAAAGAGGCTTGCTTCTTCTCAAGCCTCTTTATAGAAAATAAGGAAAAAGTCTTCCCAATGCTTTAGAAGATGTAAGATTGTCATTGCTTCATTTTAAAGAACTAGGGACTTGGCTGAACTAACATGAATGCCTTTGAAAGAAGATATGGGTTGGGTACATATTTTTAGTATATGATGTAGCAGCTCTTTTTAAAAATATAAATCATTACAAAGTCTTCATTTCCTGTGGGGGGCGGTAACATTGCTGCTTTGCGGATGACTACCTGTCATGTCCAAACTCTGCAAACTTTTCTTCATAGGGAAATGGAATTGGCCTTATGCCCCCTGTAGCTTTATTCAATAGACTTCATGGACTAATTTCCCAATAATCATAGTAGCTACCACTTAGTGAGATCTTGCTACTGCCTGGCTCATGCTGAGTACTTCAAATGTATTGACCCTCAAAACAACTCTACAAGGTAGGTTGTATTATGCTTCTTATAAATCCTCCAGAGTTGATAAGCTTGCCTACATCCACCTAGTTAGCAAATGAATAGGCTAGGATTGGAACCAAGATGGTCTGTTTGGGGATCTATACTCCTAATTGTTATACTGTACTGAAACTAGTCTGCCTTAATTGACATAAACTACTTGTCCATTATAGCATGGGTATTGGAAGACTAGGGGTTAAGAGAAATAATAATATCCAACATTTTTCTAGTATTTTAGCATTCTTCCTGTATTATCCCATCGAATTTCCTTAGTGTAATAAAATAGCACTTGGTTCATACACCAGGTAGTCAAGCGTCGTGCCTGTCTTGTGACCTCAATGGGAAAATGAAGTATATACCTCAAGTGATACAGTCTTGGCTGAATCATGGAACAATTATGCCATCAGGGAGTTCCGAGTAAAACAGGCGATTTATTTGAAAGAACTGGGAGAGTTCAGAGATGCATCAGATATGTTGGGGGTATATATGCTAGGGTCAGGTGGATTTGCTGTGAAGTGTTTGAACTTAATCTTCAAGGCTACCTATAGCTTGATATAGGACTTTCTCCTGGTTCTCGGGGAGGTCCTGGCAATGTGCTTAACAAGTGTCATCAAGTTAAACATTATTTACGAAATCTTGCAGTGCTCTGAATCTTACAGCGCACCTCTAAAATTAACCTGATAAAAGTTTTCCAAATTTGGAGTCAATACAAAAAGTTTATATGACATTACCTTCAATGAGTTATGAGGCTAAAAGGAACGTTTCCAAATTATTCAAGAATAAATTACAAATTCTGATCTACAGTTCTAAAGAGAAGACAATTATTTTTCTATTCTCTCAATAGAGAATATCTAAAAATGTTATTGGAAGAGATGATCTAAGAGTGTGTAACCAAAAAATATAGGAAAAGTACTTCAGAGGTATGTCAGTCAGTTAAAAATATTTGTTTTTAAAACCCTTCATATTTGTAGTTCTTACAGCTTTTAAAAATTTGTTTGTATGACACTATTTTATTTTTCCTTTTTTATTTTATTTTTCCAGAGATGAGATCTCACTCTGTCACTAAGTCTGGAAAGCAGTTGCGTGATCATAACTCACTATAGCTTTGGATTCCTAGGCTCGAGTAATCCTCTAGAGTAGCTGAGACTAAAGGCATGCCCCACCATGCCCAGCTAACTTTTTTTATATTTTTTGTAGTGATGGCATCTTACTATATACCAAGGCTGGTCTTTAACTCTGGGGCTCAAAGGAATCCTTCCACCTCTGCCTCCCAAAGTGTTAGGATCACAGGCATAAGCCACTGCACCCGTCCTGTATACCATTTTGATTTTAAATAAAGATTAACTTTATTCTTAATTTTGTATTCTTCTTAAAGAGTGCCCCTGTAATGTGCAAGCTTCAGATTCCAAAGACCTGAGTCTTTGACTAATGGTAGGATTTGTTTGTTGGTTTAGAAAATAAATGTTAAAAGATGCCTCCTCCTCCTCCCCCTGATCACAAACAGATACTGAAATCTGCATTGTTATTTCACAAAACCAAAATATTTTTCCTCCAGGTCTAGCTAAACCCCTCATCATTTCCCTGCTTTAGAGCCCCTTGCCAAGTAGAAAAGAAGATGCAAAGACGTAATTATCACAGACCTTCATCTTGGATGAAAGATAACCTAGCTCTGACCCTTAGTTTGAGACTAGAAAGACTCTATGCAGGAGACAGCTGGTAAAGACTTAAGGTTGTAATGGGAATCGAGGTATCCAGGTGACCAGGCTGTCTTTCTTCCTTCTGGGTTTCCTTTTCCTTCTATACATTGACAAGAATTGGACTAGATAAGAGTTCCAGTATTTTCTATTCTGAAACATTTTTCTTTCTCTCTCTTTTTTTTTTTTTAAAGAGATGGGGTTTCACCATGTTGGTCAGGCTGGTCTCGAACCCCTGACATCGTGATCTGCTGCCTCAGCCTCCCAAAGCGCTGGGATTACAGGCGTGAACCACCGTGCCCCGCCTTGAAACATTTTATTCACTCTTCGCCCTCTACTGCTTTGTTAGTAGAATAAATCATTGAAGTTGAGTTAGAAAATCTTTACTTAACCTTCAGCTAATCAAAATAGAAAACTAACAAAAGTCCTATCGGGTCAGAACTGAGAAATACCACAAACTTCCACTGGTGTTTGTTGGTGATGACTACTATTAAAAAAAAGAAAAGAAAAAAACCATAGCTATTTTGAGAATTTCCTACTACAGGTGTCTGAGCATACATCCTGACTAAATAGCATGTTTACTTCAGCTAGAGCTCACTCCTTGCTAAAGAAAAGGCTTAACTTGGCTTCAGTGGTAATATTATTTCTCTTTGGTTAATTATGGTGTTTTCATTCTCCCCTTCCTCTGAACTGGTAACAGTGTCTGTGGAAGTTTTTCCTAAGGTAGAAAATTATGAAATGCTCTGCTATGCTTAGGAGAAATAAGCCTAAAGGAACTTTTATATTGCTTGGGAAAAAAAGGGAAACTATCCATTATAGCATGGGTATAGATATAATTAGTGTTCTGTTGCCCTTCAAATATTTCTCCACCACTTTTCTTAAAATATTCTCAGAAAAGACAGAATTTGCAGCAGATTGGCAGCTTTCAGACTGCTGTTTTAGGCAGGGGAGTAGCTGCTGGATCCCATAATGGCACTTCTGTAGAGTATTTAGACGCTTGCTAGCATAGACTGGGAATCTTTCAACTTTTGCTGTGAGTGACTACCCTGTTACTACATGTTGGATTTTCATCCCATTCGCTAAAGTTCATAGTATTGGCAGGAGGGGGAAAGAAAGAAAGAAAAGAAAAGAAAGAAAGATATAATTTGTCCTTCAAGTATGTGAAAATGAAAAAATCTAATAGCAACATATTTTATATTCATTATTTTGCAGTTCCTTAAATTGCGTTGTTGTAAAATCTAATAATCTCAATCCCTTTGGGTATTCCTACTTGTATTTTTATAATTTATATTTTTAGAATAAATTTCTGTTCTCTTAGGCCTTTGTTCATTCTACCTTCTTACTACTTCAGGAGCCTCCTTCCTTCCTGAGTATTACATTTCATGAGTTCGTATATGTATTGAGGCCCAAATCTTGAGCTCCAGCATTCTGACCCTGAAAATGATGGTTTCCTAACATCTTCTGATAACAGCATCTGAAGATGTTTTAATACCTTGCTGCTCCTAGGAGATCCAGGGACCAGCAGCATCAGCATCACTGATGATTTATTGGAAATGAGAATTGTGGGCCCCTCCCTGGACCTCCTGCAACAGAATGTGTGCTTTGACAAGGTCCCCAGGTGATTCCTGTACACATTGCAGTTTGAGAAATACCACAGTAATAGCGTTAAATCATGTTCCAAAGAGTAATCAAATGATATGCAATGGTTTTAGTGGATCACATCAGGCTTGTTTCTGTCTGTAAAGAAGAGAAGGATTCAAGGAAGAGTTGTACTTATCTTTATGAAAGTCTTTTGACTCCTCCTAAGCTGTTTTAACTGTATGGTAACTGTTGTAACATGCAAAAGCTAGCAGAAGACAGAAGGCCCTGGTGGCAAGTCAGCCAAATGAGTCAGTTTTTAACCAGTCTGTTTCCCCAGTCATTCTTCATGAGTCTTTTGTACACTGATTGTCCTTCCCTTGACCATGGTGAACTGTAGAACCCAAGGACCCATTTCTATGCTGAACTCACTGCATTAATCATGTTTACCTCATTAGGCATTTACTCACAGATTGCCTTGACATATGTAGGCCTTAATTCATTCCGGAGCTATTAGACCTCAGCATTTCTTAAAATACGTAGCACTCTGCACCATACAAAGTAGGTACTCAATAAATTAGTGATTCAATGACAGGTTTTCAGGAAGTGGTTTTTCTCTTCAACATTTTTTAATCCTTCTCTTTTGTCTTGAGGAACTTATTTGTCTGATGCCGAGGAAAGACTCACTAATTCTTTCTTGAATCGCTCAACATTTGTTTTAGACTCTGCTGAGAGTGCCACTGTAGGCTTTTTCATTGATTTGCTTCTTTATTTTGACACCATAAGGCAGCTTTTTGTGCCTTGGTTACTTTTGCCTTACAGAATTATGGGTCCCTGTCAGTTACTAATGCTCTTAAGTAACATAGTGGCCACCATAACCAGTCCTTACAGGCAGTTTCTAATGTTTCCAAATAATTTCATTTTCTGACATTTTTTGTTTTGCGTTTGACATCTGAACTATACTTGGCAAGAAAAAAAAAACCGTAAAACTTTCCATTGCAACTCTTATCTCATGTTGCTTCCTGTTGCATTAAATCTCAAGTTATTCATCAGAAAAGTTACACAAAACCATAACCATTCGCTTTTATGTTTGCCCTTGAATTATGCTACAGTAACAGAAAGCTGAACTCTTATTTTTGTCATCTGTAAAAGTCACCTAATTGGTTTCTGCTTATGGACATGTTTTGTTCCTTCTCTGTCAATAACACAGGCATTGCCATCGGTTAAATCTCCTCCTAGACAGCATTCTGAATAGCTGGCAGCTGCTAGAAAGCCTTCCATGGATCCTATGAATCCTAGATCATCACGGGGCCTTCCCTTCCTCTTTGAGCATGGGGGCTGCCTCAGTGTCCCTTGGCTTCTAAGAGAGTGCCTTGTGCAGATGAGACACAGGACCAGTTTGATGACTGCACGTGCAGATGAAGCCATACATCTTACCCATCATCTGTTCCACCCTTGGCATCCCTCATGCCCTGGTTCCACTTGAACCCAGCTGCCTCACGCATCCTTTTTGCTTACAAATTTTCTAGCTTGTGACCATTCTCCACCACTTCCCCTGAGTTTTACCATTCTCTACCTGTGCCCTACAACAGCTCCACCCTTTGAAATAACGCCTTGTCTGAATGTTACTTCTTTACTTTACTTTCTTGCATTGTGTTACAGAGCTAGAAAATTTTATGTATGAAAAATGATAATAGCCTTACACTGAGTACAAATAATACTTAAGAGCATATGAAGATGTGATCATTTGTGATGTTACTTGTAAAAAAAAAAAGTATGTATATACATATCTTTTGAAGTGTTGAAATGAGTACTTTATATTCTTTATCATACCACTTTTTGTAAGTGTTGAATATATTCCTGTTTATTTTTCTATGTTCTGTTTTGTAGCCTTAAGAAGTGTTTCAAACATATCTGAATGTATAAAATAAGAGTAAATGCCCTACATGGTGTGATGCTGCATTACATATAAAACTGTGTGCATATATTAAATTTTGTCTCTTGAAAAAAAAAATTGGGTCTTCCTTGATTATCCATCCCACTGCGATTCTTTCTCCTGCCCATGGCCTCTCTAACAAGTCTTGCATCCTCATTCATATGACCTTGCTTGCCAAGCTACCTGCGCTATCTCTGCGTGTTTTAAACTCTTATTAGAATGAAAACTCTTTGAAGGAGAAATGTCTGTGTGATTTTGCCATAGCTCTTCATACACATTCTCACTAATTGTGTTTGTTTATGTGCTGTGTTTGTTGCTGTTTGGAATTCATTGCTTTTAAAGGCCGAGGAAACTTGCTTTTAGATCCAAGCCTAGGAGTGCTACCTTTTTTTTCTCCTAGATGGCTTACCTCACCACCAAGTGTGAATGTCGGTGGCTTAAAGCCACCTGTGGCATTGTTTGACAGAACCGTAGGCTTGTGGAAAATCTCGTGTGATCTGCTTTGTGCAAATTGCTCTTTACAGTAGAGACTTGCTGTTTCTGCAGTCTTTAGTTTCTGTGAATTTTGGGGAGCTGTGGAGTGTGGGTGTTAAGCTTGATTTTCTCTCCATCGCCAGCTCCACCTTTGATTCATTTATCCTCTTATGTGTGAATCCTTTGCAGAAGGCTCAGTGCATTATGACTACAGAGGCCAGACAAAGTCATAAAGTAAATCACACCATCTGACACAGGACAGTCTTTTGCCACTCCTGCCTTTCCTCCTTATGAATCATAGATTATCTCAGTCCTTGGGATTGCTGGAATAGGAATGGCTGAAGGGGTCTTAGTGCAATGGAGAGTGCCTGAAGATACTCTTCTACCTACCTGAGGGTAAATAATCCCATGTTGCAAAGGTGACCTCCGGTTGTACTTTTTGGAAAGCCCTATTAAAATGACACACGCTAAGGAGACTTAAATATGAAGCCTGTCTTACATGGGTACTTAATAAAAGCAGGTTTCCAAAGAAGGTCTTGAAGGTGGCCTTCGGCCTTTTCCTCCACCATAGTCTCCATCCATCCAGAATAAACATGCAGTATAGGTACCACAAGTAGTGTTCTCTAACGCAAGCAGAGCTTCCAGATATGTCTCCTGCCTCCCTTCCAGCCAGATTATCACCCATGTAGCCCCTCCTCTACGGGAATTCTGGAGCTACCACTGATATCATAACGTGACATAGATTTGGACTGGCAATGCCCTACCTTCTCTGTCTATAGAGGAAAAGGAGATGAAATAAGAATTTTAATTTTTTTTTTTTTTTTTTTTTGAGACAGAGTTTTGCTCTTGTCATCCAGGCTGGAGTGTAATGACATGATCTCAGCTCCCTGCAACCTCTGCCTCTCGAGTTCAGGCGATTCTCTTGCCTCAGTCTCCTGAGTAGCTGGGATTACAGGCGCCCACCACCACGCCTGGCTAATTTCTATATTTTTGGTAGAGACAGGGTTTTGCCATATTGGCCAGGCTGCTCTCAAACTTCTGACCTCAGGCGATCTGCCCACCTCGGCCTCTCAAAGTGCTGGAATTACAGGCATGATCCTGTAATTGTAATATTCTTAAATCTTAATATTCTGTAGCACTTACTGGAAATGGTTGAAATATAATGCTTTTAATTTAGCATGTCATTGTAGGTTTCAAAACTACTGAAAGCACTCAACATTTTAATGATGATGTTGGTGAGAATATTTGTGGTAATTAGAAAATTACTTAAATTTATTCAGCACTTTACAAAGCATTTTCACAAACTCTGAGTATCCCGTTACCAGTTTATTAATGAGATGCCTGAGGTGTCTTCAGGGGACAGGAGAGAATATGTTAACTTACTAAATAACTGCTGTAGCTGTAGTTAGCCACCTATGAGCCAAGCCTATGGGCTTTGTTACTCCCAAGGTAGAACTTATTTCATATAAAACCAACTTGACTAAGTATTAGATGTCTGTGTAAGTCATTTTCTGCCAGCCAAAACCAATTTTATTCTTCTTTATATCTTTTTTCAGATGTATATCTTTAATAAGTTCTGGGAAAGGAAGTGCAAAACAATGCCTGACCTCTGATACAATGTACTGTTTTGATTGTGATCGGCACTTTAATAAAATTTATCATCAAGAAGGTCTTTGGAGCGAGTCCCTGAAAAGCTTGGGAAAGTGATCGATAGGGTGTCACTTTTCTTAACTTACCTTCCCATGTTGCTTAAGATGACCAGGGAGGCTAACTTGGCTCTTGTGCTCTCTAAATTGATGTGTCCTGAAGTTATAAGAAAATGAGGTGATCAGACTCAGCAGATTGTGTTGGTTGAAAGCAGCCACTTAGACCTCAGTTTGCTATGGGCTTCTGTGTACTTTATTCGTGGTGACCAAGATGCAATGAAAGGTCCTTATTTTGTCCACATTGCTGCCCACACCCTTTTTCATGCATACCTTTTGGGAATATATAAAATGTCTTTCATTGTTAAAATAGCTATTAGATAATATTAAAAGCAAAAAAAAAAAAAAAGTCATGAAAACAGTCATTTGTCTACTTCTGCAGGCAGATGGAAAATTAGTACCAGGAAAGCAGAAAAGAGAAATGATTTGAATAAGTTTGCTATGATTGAGACATACGGGTGAAAGAGCACCAGAGGGAAAAATGTCTAGTCTGATAACTTTCAAGAAAACATATTGACCCTGTCTAGTTATAACAATCTTTCAATAATCTCACAGTAATGGAGAACTTCATTATTTCCAAAACAATTTCACTTGCATGCCATCTGTAACCTTAAAAACAACTCTCTGAGATGGATATAATTATCCTGTTTTACAGATGTGAAAATGGAGCCCCTGAAAGATGAAATCATCCGCCCAGGCTGTAATAGGACTGCCCATCCACTGGCACATAGTAAAGTATCATTAATTCATCTTTTCATGTTTCTATTTTTAGTCATTGTGCTCCCTCACTGCTTCATTTGTAAGTAAATGTAAGATAAAAATCTACTTTCTCCTCGAATTTTCATAGCTAAATTGTCAAAGAGGTGGTTGGTGGCAGTGTAGTCAGCGGCGGACCTTTCTTGCCTCAAACACTAAAAGCCCTATTTAAGACTAGAGAATTTCCTTTTTGAGGGTTTTGTCCACTAGTCATAAGAGAGTTCAGACTATGTAATGAGTCATTGTACTTTTCCCCTTTTCTTATGGGCACCGCTTCTCTTTTGTACACTGTGTGGTCTGTCCTCTTGGAAGTTATGTCACCGTTGTCAATAGACAAATGCTGCCATAAAAGGCTGCCGTAAAACGCTATGCCAGTTCAGTCCTGTAGTTTTGCTCTTCACTAGAACGTCAAGTTGCCTCACCTAATCAGAGATCTGGACATCTTTACATAGGAAGTGTACTTCTTCATCATATAGACATAGAGGTCCGGTATTATTATCTTTAGCTTCCTTTCTCAGAACTTCTTAAACATGAATGTCTGAATAAAGATACAGAGAAGAGACTAGGCGTGGTGGCTCATGTCGGTAATCTCAGCACTTTGGGAGGCCGAGGTGATTGGGTCACTAGAGGTCAGGAGTGCGAGACCAGCCTGACCGACATGGTGAAACCCCGTCTTTACTAAGAAATACAAAAATTAGCCCAGCATGATGGCAGGCGTAATCCCAGCTACTCAGGAGGCTGAGGCAAGATAATCGCTTGAATACAGGAGGCAGAGGTTGCAGTGAGCCAAGCTGGCACCATTGCACTCCAGCCTGGGTAACAGAGCAAGACTCCATCTCAAAGAAAAAAAAATAAAAAAAGAATCACTTTGATTAGCAGAAAGTGTGTTTGGCTTGCCATCTCAGAAAGCTAAGCTATACTTATGCTTTTCTACTACTAGCTTTATAGCTTTATATGAATGTTATTTTTCCCCACACCGTGAAAGAGAAATTGGGTCATGTTGTTTTATTTAATTTTTGTTAAAGAGCACATTAAATTAGCTCTCATATCGTGGTATGGATGTCTTTCTCTTTTCCACCAGTGTTCTTCAGGGTGATTTTTCCAGTGGGCTTGGTTGGGACTGTGTGGATCCTTGTGATGCTTTGTTCTCCGCGGGGATTTTCCAGCAAAGAGGAGCTTCGTTAAACGATGACTGAGTTCATGGATTTATAATTGGAGTGATTTTCTTCAACTGTAATAAATTTCAGTGTTACCTTTTTCTGAACATCCTTTTTAAAAGGGATTCCTTAGCAAATCTTCTGGAATAATACCTTTTATATAATCCTTTAAAAATTGTCATTTTTGCATACTGATTCCTGTTAAGGCAGATGTTACTGCATCAAGAAAAGACTCAAATTTTGAGCATATTAAAAATAGTGTTTCTTCAGGCCTGGTGTGTAGGTGATGCTCAATGTATGTTTGTTTAATGGAATAAAAAAGAAAAATATCACAGATCCTAGGAAAAGAAATTAAGTTGCAGGGATATATTGTTTGTGTAATGTCTGTTTAGCATTGCAGTTTTCTGAAGGGAAGGCTACCCACAACTGTTAATTCTGATCTAAGGAACTATTTGCCTTCTTAACGTCTTTGCTAGATTATCTAAAGGGAGATATGTGTTCTCACATTTGTTTCCTTGAACTCACTCCTCATGTTGCCTTGTAGGGTCAAAACTTTAGAAAAACAGCTTTCTCAGGAAACCTGCTCCTCGGATCTTTCAGACATGTCTTCCTTTAGGCTCATTGTCCCCTTGGGAATTGGCAAAGGATTTCTACCCTTTAAAAAGATAGGAGCTTATACACTAAAAAATAATCTAAAATTATTTTTCAGGAAGAATTTATACAATCACAATTAAATGCCCTGCAGCCAGTTATGTTTATGATTCCTGCCTCATCTCCAAATGATGTTAGAGTTTGAGTCATATGTGAAATTATTTGGGTTGGGCTTGATTGTACATGCATGCAAACATATATAATAAGGTTGTGGTTGTAATGCAGTTCGCAGTTTTTCCAGTTACTGCTCAAGGCATAGATGAGAAGCATCCCCTATGGGCCTGACTGCCCCTGTCCAGTACTGCCATGCCCCATCTCTAACTACTATATTTTTTCCTATTGAGTTCTCCAATCCATGTAGGATAAGTCCCTTCCTGAACTCAGTTTGTTTTTCTAACCCTGGCTGCATGTTAGGATCACCTGAGAAGTTTTAGAAGAATTCCAGTGCCTGAGCCAAGCACCTAGAAATTCTGACTCATTGCCCTGGGTTAGGACTTTGGCATCATCATTGTTTTAAAAGATCCCCAGATGATTCCGACATGGAACCATGGAGAGAAACACTAATCTAGCCTAAACAAGTGAGGTTACAAATGAAGAATTTAACCCAAGATGTCAAAGTACTTGATTTCCCACTGCAAAGAAATGCCATTTATTGGGTTCAAAACTCCCATCTATTGACTTTAAATCCAGTATAACATACAGGAGCAAGATTTTAGAAGGTTTAGGAAACTTATCTGCAGAGCAGAGTCAATAGAGGCCCATCTAAAAGGACATCTCACAATAAAGATGGTTAAAAACAGAGGCAGAGCACTGTTGGTGGGGCTGGTGGTGGCGGGTGTGGATGACTTTCCGAAAGAGAAAGCACTTGACCTGGGTCTGAAAGGCTGGGTGTGATTAAAGGCAGGCACCATTGTTCACTTGTTAGCCCCAGGGCCGTGCTACTCCACTTTCTTCAAGGAAACAAAGGGAAGCTGGCAAGTGCCTGCCTGGGGTATGTGTCTACCAACCATGTAGAGGCAGTTCTTCAGCTCTGTCAGCCATGGCCAAGCAGGCAATATTTGGGCCACCTTGGACCCCTCCTGAGGGGCAGCGTCAGATACCAGGCACCCCCTCAGACATCATTCTTGGAGTCTCTTCCCTCCTTCATGTAAACCTCACAGCCATCAGTGAAGGCACTGAACTCTTTCCAGGGGCTGGGTAGGCTGCCTCGGGGATGCTCTTCTTGACCTTAAAATCTACCTGCTAGGTCGGGTAGGGGGGTAGAAATTTTGGTGATAGGAAAGCCAGCAGTTATCAGCTCAAAGGATTTCTGATAAAAGAAGTTTTGTTCAGCAGAAAGGTAATCAAATTATAGGAGCCTTAAGTGCCAGTTTCGGCTAAATTCTCGGAATCACTGGCAAATTGTAAGTAGGGGAGTGACGTAGTAAAACCACTGGAAGGCCTGGAGTTTGTGATGGGAAGGTGTGCAATCCCTTTCTTGTTTTCCCATATGGCTCTGCAGTTAGGCGAAGGCAGAAGACTTTGTGCATAAAGGCAGCACCTGAACCTTCTTATTTCTGATCCCCCACAGTGGGTCTAACGTTGCATCATCAACACGTTATATTTGTTTAAAAAACAATAGTTCCCTCATTGAGCCTCTAAAGATGTGTGGGGAAGCTCTTAAGAGTATCAGGACTTTCAGTATCCCTCAATTTATTGTTAGGTTCCGTCCAGACCTACACACAGTAGCCTAGGGACATGTCTGGAACAAGGTGTGACAAAAAACAAGGAAATACATTTATTAATTTCAGAAAATGCCTTCTTATTTTTTTTTGAGATGGAGTCTTGCTCTGTCGCCCAGGCTGGAGTGCAGTAGTGCGATCTCAGCTCACTGCAACCTCCGCCTCCTGGATTCAAGCAATTCTCCTGCTTCAGCCTCCTGAGTAGCTGGAAGTACAGGTGCGTGCCACCACACCCGACTGCTTTTTTGTATTTTTAGTAGAAATGGGGTTTTACCATGTGAGCCAGGATGATCTCAATCTCCTGACATCACGATTAGCCCACCTCGGTCTCCCAAACTGCTGGGATTACAGGCGTGAGCCACCGCACCCAGCCAGAAAATGCCTTCTTTTTCCTAGGCCTCACTCATAGATATTTTCTTGACAAGTCCCTACTTCAGATTTCACAGAAATATGCACCATCCTTTGGAATTCTGAAGAAACTCAAGTTTCAATTGAGCCGAGTCTCAGTGGCATGCATTTTATTACATCTAATGCCATTGTAATATGTTTGAAACTGGGAGATGAAGACAATTGGTCCTTACGTATAAACCACCACAAAGAATTCACCTGAGTGTGGAAGGGAGCCGGTAGCCTAAAAACCCTGTATTTTGGAGGCTGTTACTTTATAATCCCTGTTACAAAATTGGGAAAACTGATGCAGTTACTCTCTAAGATGGTCTTAGATGCACAGTTCAATAGAACTTTCTGCAAAGATGAAAATGTACCTGTACTGTCCGGTGCCATAACCATTAGCTACATTTGGCTTGAAATGTGGCAGGACAGATAAGGAACTTAATTTCAAATACAGATATAATTTTATTTCAGTTAACTTAAACTTAAATAGCTACAGGTGGCTGCTAGTTATCATCATCGATAGGACAGTTATAGGGCATCATTAAAGTTCCCATTCTTCTCACATCCCAAAGAGGTACATTGAGTTAATCTCTTAGCACCTATAATCATAGTGGGATAGATTAAATTACTTGTACCTCTCCTTTCCTGTGCTTTGGAATTATAGGCTGCTTGTCCTGGAAACCTGGCAGGCTCATGTTTGTGGAAATACTCCTTAGTAGTGCACTATAATTATAATACTTTATTGTGGGGGGATCCAGCCAGGCCTTTTTTTATCATCTGTGTTTTTAGTTTTAATCTTAAAAGGATTGTAAAAATAGTCCTGTCTTGTGGGAGAAAAATATGCTTAAAGTCTATGAGCATGAAGTGATAGAGATTATAAACCACTCAAAGTTCTCCTGGAAATTCTGGGGGGAGGGAAGTTAAAGCATAGAAATCTCCTAAGAGAAAACTTGTCCTGAAGGTTTGCTTTTAATTGGGTTCAGTTTTTATCAGAAGAACCCTGCAAAAGTGGGTTCCCTGAGGGCATTTGGATTTTCCCCTGTGAATATATTCTGCCCACCTTGGTCACCTCTGTGCTGTATTCTCCTAGAAACTCACCTTTATTTGGCATGCTGTGATTTAAACGCTCCCCC
>NW_016107336.1:6431197-6549299 GCF_001604975.1 Cebus imitator
GAGACCCGTGAGTCCAACTGGAAAAAAGAAATTCAGCCAGTTTTTTTCTTTTTTTTTTTTTAAAATGTTAATTTCCTTTATTTAGGCTTGTGTGGGCTTTGACTGGAAACTTAATCTGTGCGCCTGGGCTCTGCATTAGGTTTCAGTCATTGAAATAGGGCTTAATAAGAATTACTTGATACCATAGGAGCCAGAGGAGCCTCACTTTTATCTTAGGCTCAGGGATTTGCATTTTGAGAGGTTGTGCCAGCTGACTTGAGCCTTTATAGGTGTCAGCTTGTTGCAAACCTAGTTGGGTCCATTTCTCTCACTTCTGAGACCTTTTGCTGCTGCCACTCAGAGCTAACGGATTTTCCATGGAACGCTACTCCTTGTCCCTAATTGTCTTCTCTCCCTGCCTCAGCAGTGACACTACAGACAGCCAATCATTTAATACTAGATACATTCCTTAAGAAGTTGGGATAGAACTTTAATTACACAAGGCGTCCAGGCCAGCAGTCATGGCCCTTTCCAGTGCGATTACTTTTCTAGCTCTGCTCTGCTTCTCCTTCTAGGTCCCTCTGGGCCTTCATTTTCAGATCTCCTTAGAAGTTGAGGAACTCAGGTCCTTTTGAATTTCTTTAGATTGGTGTTGTCCTGTAGCACTTTCTGCAGTGATGAAAGTATCCTGTCTCTCTTCCTGGCCAGATGTGGCTATTAAGCACTTGAAAATGGTTCATGTGAATTGGAAGTGAATATTTGTTTTCATTTAACTTTAGTTAATTTAAATTTATAAATGTACGTGTTCTCATGGCTATTGTGCAGCTCCAGATTATGCCCTTGACTTTTACACGGTGTGTCTTAGAAGCGTTCTCTTGGCTCTGGCCCTCCACTTTCATGAACCAGCTCCTCCCAGGGCGGAAAGAAAAACTCTCTTTGACTTCAAAATTGACTTCCTTTTGTTGCTAATTTAGACAGGCTAAGCCTCGAGCCTTTTCTCTTTCAAAGTCTTCACTGACTGTTTATACCCTCCATACCTGGCTTCAGCATGTCCTCTTTTGTTTTTCCCCGGTCCTATTTTGTCTGTGACCATATCCTTATTCTTTATCCAGCAACCGCAAACATGCATTCATTTTCTGCAAATACGAAGGTTTCCCCTGGAACTTCAGGGTGAGGTACAAAAGTTGGCTTTGGAGGACTTAGGGATAGGAAAGCTCTCAGTAAGTGTTTATGGAGTACCAGCTACTGTGTGCCAGCCGATGCTTGAGATTTGGGGAGTGCAGAACAAATTAAACAAAGTCCATGCACACAAGCTAACAAACAAGATTCTATCAGTGTGTCAGCAGATAAGTACGGTGCAAGGGTCTGAAAATAACAGTAGATGCTTATAATTTTAGAAAGGGTTGTCAAGAATGGCATCTTTGATAAAGTGATATTTGAGCAGTGATAGGAATGAAGTCAGGGGCTGAAGAAGCAGATATCTGGGTTAAGCTCATTCTAGTTGGAGGGAACAGCAAGTACAGTGTCCTAAAAAGAGACTGTGCTTGTCACTTCCTCCCCTCCTCCGCCCTGGTTTCTCATTTTTGCTTCTCCATGCATTTTGCATTGCATGGCATGTTACCTTTCTAACAAGTGAACGCTTGTGTGGCGTTTTTACTGTCTAGAAGATTTTCACATGTGCTTCAAGCATGCTTGCTCTTCATCATGACACTACATTTGTAGACATACATTTTTACACTGGACATTACAGGAAATTGAGTCAGTTTGCAACTCCACTGGTGTTGGTAAAAAGATTATACTAAAATGGATAAAAGACTATGAAACATAGTCAAAATGTACTTCTCAGTCACTTCTAGCCACAGAATTTTTTTTTTTTTTTTTCAGGCAAAGTCCCACTCTGTCACCCAGGCTGGAGTGCAATGGTGTGATCTCAGCTCACTGCAGCCTCCAACTTCCAGGTTCAAGTGATTCTCCTGTCTCACCTCCCGAGTAGCTGGGATTACAGGCGCACACCACCATGCCTGGCTAATCTTTGTATTTTTAGTAGAGACGTGGTTTCACCATGTTAGGCCAGAGGATTTTATACATCTGGGTTCTTACCCCAGAATGAGAAAGGTTTAATAGATAATATTCAGTGTGGAGCAAATTTAAGGTACCAAAGTTAGGTACATACTAGAACTTTCATAAAGAGTTGTCTTAAGAAATACAAAGCATTGTAGTTTGACTAGCCAAAGGTAATTCAAAACATTTCAAAGTTTAGGTCACTTATTCCACTCTTATCTCTAGAACTGAATGTTATTTCAGCACACAAATGTGGTCATTCCCCATGGATGGAAGGAGCCAGCTGTGTTCCAGAACTATGTTGGAAGATTGCACCTTGGATACTGTGTGCATGGTTCTCATTTTGCATCTTAAAATCACTGCTGGAATCTATCTTGACTTTTCCATAGCCCATTGACAACTGTCATCATGTAAATACTGTCCTTTTTTCTCACTGACTACCATGGCTGATGTCTCCCCTCCAAAATTTGTGTTGAAACTTAATCCCCATTGCGGTGGTATTAAGAGGTAGAGATTTGGGGGAAGTGATTAAGTCAGGAGTGGATTAGTCCCACGTAAGAGGGCTGGAGGTAACCAGCCCGGGTCCTTTCGCCCTTCCACTCTCTGCCATGTGATGAAACAGTGCCGATCCTCTCTAGAGGATACAGCAACAAGCTGCCATGTTGGAAGCAGGAAAGGGGGCTCTCACCAGACATCAAACTTCCCAATGCCTTAATTTTGGACTTGTCAGCCTCTGGAACTATGAGAAATATGTTTCTGTCCTTTATAAATGACCCAGTCTCACATATTGTATTATGGCAGCCAAACAGACTAAGTCACCAACCTTAGTGGGTTCGGTAGTAGGACTTGGAAGGGAGTAGATTTTTTATTGTTTTTTGTTTTGAGACGGAGTCTTATTCTGTTGCCAGGCCGGAGTGCAGTGGCGCAAATCTCAGCTCCCTGCAATCTCCACCTCCGAGGTTCAAGCAATTCTCCTGCCTCAGCCTCCCAAGTAGCTGTGACTTCAGGTGTGGGCCACCATGCCCAGCTAATTTTTGTATGTTTGATGGGGTTTCACCATGTTGACCAGGTTGATCTCCATGTCTTGACCTCATGATCTGCCTGCCTCGGCCTCCCAAAGTGCTGGGTTTACAGGCATGAGCCACTGCGCCCGGCTGTGCGTAGATATTTTACTCACAGGATGGTAGCATTGTGAAAGTTGCAGCTACTTACCACAAGGAGACCTTTATACTGTTTACTGCAAATAACATCAAGGTCATGACAGCAATGAGTAATGCAGAGGAAAGGCAAAGATCAACCTTACACTTTTTCATCTAACTGCACTGTGAGAAAACAAGCAAAATTGCCCAGTTTAAGGGCAGATTCTCAGATTTTGTTTCAAATTTCCTGCCCTTTGTTGTCCTTTCTAGAAGCTTTAACAATACTTGAAACCTATTTCTTTTTTTTTTTTTTCACTTCCTCTGCTTGAAAAACACAAAGGGGGCGGTTTCAAAATGTTTGGTGTTATCTTAGAAACCAAAGTGAATCTGAATGTGCCTTTTTGTCCTTTGGGTGTCATTTTTCAAAATGAAAGGGACCTTTAAGTTCATCATGGCCAACCCACTTGTTCGACTGGTTAGCCAACAGGCACGGCGTTGGGTAATTGCTCTTGAACACAACGACAGCTCATGGTCAGTTCAGGGCCTTCTCTACTACAATCTGCTCCCACTCCCAGTGTGGTGAATTCTCCTCCAGTAGAAGTCATACAGCAATGTTTTATAATTAACTTTTACATGAGCAAATGAGCTCCAGGAGAGAAGATTAAGGAATATTGCTTTCCATATATCTGGATGGCCAGAATACTTTTTAACTAGATATTTAAAAATCTAATACAATTATTGTTGCTCATCTTTTTCTGTAAATCTTTCATCAGCTGTGAATCAAAGTATACCAGTTTTATTTCCTTGAAAAATAAGCCAAACGTAATTTTATTTCAACATTTTAGAATTCTACAATCTTAAGGTGCTTCGTTGCCTTCCCATCTCTGCGTGTCAAACTTTCTAATTTTATTAGCATGTTATGAAATAACACACTAAGTGTCTCAAAGCCAAATTAGATCAGCCCTCACCTGATGAATGTGCAGGAGTCAGCAGAGGATTTGAAAATTGAACTTGATTCTCAAGTTACTGCCTAATTGCCAGACTTATGCTAGTTATGAACAATATTTCAAAAACAGATGATTTGGTTCTAGATGGGTTTATTAAAGATCCTAAAAACACTCTTGGCAACTTTATTGTAACAGTGATTGATTCCATTGTATCTTTGAAAGCTTCAGGGTGCAGTGGTAACAAAAAGTTACTATATTTCATTTTGTCTATTCATTCATATTTCCCAAAAGGTTTTTTAGAAGTTATCAAACTGCTACATTCTAGTAATGAGTAGGAATAGATTTACTAAACTCATACTTATCTTGTCATTTCTTTCCCGCAATTTTCTTTGGTGTGAAGAGAACACTGAATGGAATGTTACCATTCTAACAAGTGAACGTTTGTGTGGCGTTTTTTTTACTGTCTAGAGGATTTTCACATGTGTTTCAAACATGTTTGCTCTTCATCATGACCCTGTATGGTGCCATTTCATAAATCAGGAAATGGAGATTTCAAGATATTAAGTGGCCCACAGCTAATACACTAAGAGCCTGAACTCACACTCAAATTTTTACCTTAAAACTCTTTGGCTTCACCAAGCTGACGTTATTATATATGTCTCCTAAAATAAGTGAAGTAATTGCAAAGAACCAAAGCTCTTGTCTAAGAAACTTACTGCTTCCCTGCCCCCTGTATACTTTCTTCAACTCCTAGTGGCCACACCCATGTATTTGCCTTGTACCAGAACATGTGTAAAGTTCTACTCTTGAACGTTTATTTTGGAATATCTATTTCATTGTTGACTGTCAGGAAGGACGAGGGTGTATGTGTCACCACTGGCACTGTCTCTTACGGCTTTCTCTCATTGACCTTTGATAAGTTGTTTCATCTCTTTGACCCTTAATTTCTCCATCTATAAAATGGTAATGATACAATTATATGGTGGTTGTGTTAAGTAAATGAAATAATCATCATAGTACTTAGTACTGGACTAAGTATTTGGTCTGCATTCAATTAATTGTGGTAATGGTAATAATAATCATTATCACATAGATCTGATTTCTAAAGTAGATGGCCTCTTTCCTTGAACTGAAATGTGATTATCCACATAAGAGCATTAAATGCATGTTAAAAATATCCATATTAGAGAGTTAAATCGTGACTTTTTACATTCTAGTTAAACCCTAATATTAGAAGAGAGAATTGAATAGGCAGATGAAATAATCATTCACTGTAAAAAGTCAGGTGGCCACAGGGGCCAGGCGGGGAGTAGGTGACATGAAGGAGTGTCCCGGAGGGGGCTAATTTGAGGACACAGACACCTTCTCAAGAGGAGCGTCACAGCTCATTGCCAGCCGACTGTTACCATGGGATGAAGTAGGCCCACTGTTGTCTTTTTGTTTTTTTAAGTGGAATTAAAAAACCAGCTTTGCATGTGAAATTTCCAGATTTTAAAACTTGGTTTGTGTTTTAGAAAGAGTTCAGGCCAAATGGAACACATCTGTGTTCTGTATCCAGCTCTTGTACCCACTGGAGCAATTTCTGCTTTAGCTTCTCAGTCTGTGCCCAGGTTATCTGGTTGGTAGAAACCAAGTACCTTGGACCTCATTATATTACCTTTTACAGGGATGCCTTTCCCAAATATGGTAGTATTCTGGCCCTTTTCTAGAGAAAATATGGAAATCATCTGTTTTGAGCAATATTTTCACATATTTAATAAAACCGTAATTGAAAAACCTTTTGGGTACCAGGCATGCACAAGAATCCTGCAGCATAGTTTGAAAAAATAGAGCAAAAGCCTCCACAGAGAAATCTATCAGTAAAAATTCTGCTCTCACAGGAAATTGATATTCGGACGAAATTCCATGCTTAGTTGAGGCAAATGGTTCATTTTAGGGACTGATTTTTTTGATTCTCTAATAGTCACTACCTTTTAAAAGTCTGTTCTTACAAGATTTTGTATTAGTTTCTTCATTTGCCATTAAGCTACCTCAGTACTTCGAGATAAAGAATTGTTTAAATCCTAAATGAATAACTTAATTAAAAAATACATCTTTATTTAGACCTTTCTTATTTCCAAAGCTTTTTTGAAGAAAATCATTTTGTGCATTTTAAAAATTCCCTAGAAGGACTTAAACATCTTGAGGAAAGGACCAGGGTTTAGCCTGTCCTCCCTTTCTTCAAGGGTTAAAATACGAGGGCTCTCACAGAGCAGCACATTTTTGTTTATGTTGACTAATTTTGCTCGTAACAAATTATATTATTTGAACTGGAACGTTATAAAACTCCATAAATCGTGTGTCATATCTTACCTCTCTCAGACTGTGCCATTTACCAGTGTGGTTTTGGATGTCACCAAGAGAGTTATTTAATTATCTTTTATTTTCAATAATAAATTATTTTCCTGTTGCTACAGCACACCAAGTCCTATCGACTGAGGGAGAATTGTTTTCTCAGTTGCTATCACTTTAGGTAAAGCACCAGCTTTAAAGCACCTCTCAGCAGAGGCATAAAGTTATTATTTTGACAGTTCTTGAAATAGTGCCGCATTCTACTCTTTCATTTGATGTAATAGACGATTTGCATTTGTGCAGCTTAATTTTTTCAGCTGGCTTCCTCTTTTCCTCAGCCCCAAATCCTGTATTCTGGTTTTCAGCTCATGTCGTAGTCCCTACAGTCAGTCTTTGCCAGAGAAATCCACTGTTAAAATGAGCTTTATCAATGAGAAACTTAAAAATGTCACGTATTGATGTCAATATCTGCTATAAACTGCTTGCTTCTCCCCAGCTTTCAGAAATGTATTTTATTCACATAAGTCATATTAGAGATGAAAAAGCATGCACGATTGAGAAAGCTAAAATTGTTTTAGTTCTTTGAATATGGCACAAGTGGTCTAAAATACTGCCTTTGGCAATGATGTAGATATTTCCACCTGCAAGAGTCATTTAAAATGTTTAGGTTTTGTCTCCTGTTATGTGGCTGGTATCTCAGACAGATCCTTTGCTACTAAAAACAAACAACAGAAAAATAAAAATTCAGAAAGTATTGGGGGGACTCAAATTGTACTTCATTCCTCGCTGATACAAATAAGCAAGAAAACCAAGTATGTGTTTTTAGGATTTATTTGGAGTCATTGGGGCTGGGAAGTGTTAAATAGGAAAGGATGCAACTGAAATTCCAGCTCAGTTATTTTATGTCTGTCACTGGAGAAAGCCAATTATTTTTCCGTTCAGCTGCAGCTTGTTTCATTCTGTAGAAGACTTTAAAAAAACTTCCTTGTAGATTACATTTTAAAAATTTTGAGTGTAAAGATACAGCCAAGATTTCAGTTTAATGTACCTCATTGGATGAATTCCTTTGAAACAAGTAATAATTCCTTAATCCCTTAATTTAATTGTTTGGTAAATACAAATTTATGTTTATGCAGTTTTCTTAAAGCAATCGTAGCAAACTACTAAATTCATGAGCCAAAATGCTAGTGAAACTCAAACCTACAAAGCTAAATTCCCTCGGCTGAACAAGTCCAAACGGGGATATCACACACATAAACACATAAACACACGCACACACTTCCTGTGTCAGCTGTCTCTCCATTTCTGACCTCATGTTTGCATTTAAAGGCGAGTAACTATTCACAATTCACAGGAGGCTGCAGTTGTTAATTTTGCCTCTCAGACTAGAACATAAGCCACAGGAGGGCAGGGACCAACCTGGTGTTTGTTTTAGATCTCTTTGTTGTGTTGAGGGTATCCCAGACATTTGATATCCTTAATTGTTGGCCTGACAGTAGGCAGTTTCAGTGTGAAAATATATATATATGTGTGTGTATATATATATATATATATATTTCTCACTAGGTTTCTTTACTAGAATTATTTGCTCCTTCAAAGACATTTTAGAGTATTATGTCATTCTTGAAAGGTTTTAAAAACAATATTAGTATTACAAAAACACGTGCATGAATAGGGAAATGGATGCTTCTGAGCTTATCTTTATTTTCTGCCCAGGTGGTGGTCTCCCTATTAGGTATGGTTTCTCTACTTCCCATCCTGGTGCCCAGAGGCCATGTGGAACTGTCACTTGAATGAAAGCTGCTTGTATCTACCATGACAGAATCTGCCTTGAATTGACTTATTTATAATGAAAACAATTTTTTTAAGTACAGAAAAATAATAGAAAATTCAAAAATGACAGAGGGTATGAAATAAAATGTTGCTTCTCAACCTCAGATTTCTGACCATTTGTTTTCCTTTTACAGGGTCAAATAATGTTTGATTTTCATGTTCTTGCATCTACTCCCAGAGGTAGTCTACATGTATAAGCATGCATGTGTGTGTGCACCTGTGTGTGTGTGTGTGTGTGTGTGTGTGTGTGTGTGTGTATTCTTTAATAAGCAATAATAAAACAGAAAGTGGTGATGTGTCACCCAGGGTTCCAGTTGCAAACAGATGGCACCCTCAAATTAGGGAGATTTAAGGAGAGTTTAATAAAGGAAGTACTTATAAAGGTGTGGACAGAGTCAAGGGAAACCACCACAAAAGGGGAGAAACCATAGTGCAGATACAGATACTTGGGATTAGTAATTGCTGTGTTGACTTGCTAGGCCTAAAGGCGCAAGGAGAGAGAAGAAATAAATCTTGGAAGTGACCTCCTCAAGGGAACCTGTGATCTCCAAGTAAGGGACTCAGCCAGCTGGAAAACATTCTACAGAGAGGGAGCCAGAGCACAAGTACCCTAAATGTGCTCCTCATTGCTTCTTTTATATATTGCTGGGTCTCCCCATTGGCCAAACTTAATGGAGACTGAGGGCAAGACAGCTGGTTGATGTAGTCCATAAAGATGAGCCTCCTGGGGCAGAGAGTCTGGTGACCAAGGGTGGAGAACAGATCTCTAAAGGCAATAGAAGACACCCAGCCCAAGCTTGATACATTGGTCTCTACCTTGCTTTTTTTTTTTTTTTTTTGAGTACCATAGGCTGGGCTTCAACACTTACAAAGATAGCCACAGGGAGCTGCCCACTGCTTTTTAATCATTCCTTTGTATTCCTTGTTTGGATGTGTCTAATTTATTTTATTACTTCTCTTGATGAATGGTTAAAAAAAAAAAAAAAAAAAAACCTATTTGTCCTTACAAACAACACTGCAGTGAATTTATCAATGAATATCATAAAGTTTTAGAAGTGAAAGTGCTAGGCAAAAGGTCATTTGCATTTGCAGTGTTGATAGATATCAATAACATGTACTCCTGAGATGTTACACCAGTTTACACCCCATCATTATGAGAATGCTTGTTTCCCCGTACTTTGCCCAGCTTACTGTGTTATCTGACTTATGCATCTTTTTCAATATGAGTTAGGTGAAATATGGTATGCATTTTTAATTTGCATTTCTCTTATTAGCAATGAGGTGACATCCTTCACTTTTAGAGCTTATTCTCTGGTGGCAGGGTCAGGAGGTAATATTTAAAGCAGCATTTTTTTTAACACAATGTAGAGAACTTATGTGATATGTTATTTGTTTCCAGTAAGCATTGATAATGATTTTAAATTGCATCCGTTCTTCTGGCACTTGTGAGTACTTACTATTTAAAAGCAAGAATTGTAAGGCATTGCCATTTCACAGAAATTTTAGAGTATTAATTATGTCATCCTTGAAAAGTTTTTAAAGTATTATTACTACAAAAATATTTACGTAAGAAGGAGAATTGATGCCTTCAGGTCACCTGTCTCTGTTTTCTTCCTGCACGCATCATGGCCTCCATGTTAGCTAAATGATGGTTTCTCCAGTATTGACCCTGGCGCCCTGGAGACCATGTGGACTGCCACTTGAAGGAAAGCCCTGCACCTCTCTTTTCTCAAGGTGCTTATAATTACAAAAAGCATTAGGGTTCAAATACATTTTTAAAAACTAAAAAGAAGGTATTGTATTAGAAGTGCCAATGGCAGTGTGCAATAGATTTTCAGAGAAAGGAAATATTCCTAAAATGTTCCTATCTTTGGCTTAATCACAAAGTGTTTTTGTTTCTTTGGTTGGTTAGATGGTTGGCTGGTTGTAGTAATTGGCCAAGGTATCTGATTGGCTTTTGAATGTCTTTCTTTCCTGAAGAATTATACAGGGAATCCTCCCAGATTGCTTGACTTGCTTCTTTGTTCTGGGTGGGAGAAAGTGTGTGACTGGCCAATAGCCTTGTCCTACCTCGTCTCAAGGGTCAGGGCTGCTGTTACCAGCATCACAGGCTATGGCGCTGTTTGCCAGATGGCTGCCTCAGTGTCTGACTCGGAAATGCTGGAGGCAATTAAAAGCCTTCTTTCGGAGAACAAGGCTTTCAATTCTGGTCCCATATGGTGATCAGGGCCTCTGAGCTTGCAGTCATTTAAGAGGTCAGGCTCAAGAGAAAAGCTTATGGAAAGAACTGGCAGATGAGAAATGCTTGTAAAAAGTTGAATAATAGGTACTTAATTTCACTTAACTGCCGAAGGAGTGGAGAAAGGGAAACGACCAAAAACTGGGTTGTCCACGGCCTTCCCACTCAATACGTGGGGGGCTGGCAGTAGGGTATCACCCAAGGCACAGCACCCTTCCTATCTGTGAGGTCAGTTTTGTGTGTACGTGGCTAGGTTCTGGTACCTACTCATCTCGATGTTGCTGTGAAGTGTTTGTTGCAGATGTGATTAACAACTAAAATCATTTGACTTTAAGTAAAAGAAGTTACTCTCTATAACGTGAGTGGGCTTTATCCAATCAATTGAACAGCCTTAAGAGCAAAAACTGAGGTTTCCTGAAGAAGAAATACTGCCTCAAAACAGCAGCACTGCTTTCTGCCTGAGTTCCCAGGCTGCCAGTCTGCCCTGTAAATTTCAAACTTGCCAGCCCCCACAATACCACTACGCTACACCTGCAGGTTAAAAATATTCCCAAAGGATTTGTGTGTATTAATATTTGAGAAGCAGTGCTCTAAAACAGTAAATTCTATTAACCAGTTGCTATGGATTATTCTTTGAGACGATACATTTAATTTTCTCAATTTCAGTGATCTTACTATGAATACATAACACTAAGCAAGACATCCACAGGTATTTGTAGAACAAATAAATTTCTAAGTTTCCCGTACAAACATTCCAGAAAAACAACAGTAGGTAGATACATGAATTCAGTGATACACAGATGCATGAATTCAGTGACACACGAATACATTTCTGACAAAGTGTTTAGGATTATTTGTTAAACGTTTAGATTTTACCTAGTGGTTCAACTAATAATAAACACCATTTCAAAGATTAGAACTAAGGTCATATTCGGAATTCCTAATATTTATCTGAAATGAGTCTAAATCTTATTAGGCTGCTCATCTGACCCTCAAAGACAATAGTGCTGTCCCAGAAATAGACACAGCTAAGCAGTCAATTCATATTCTTAAGACCTGGAAGCTCTGTCCGTAGGCAGTGAGCTTGGGGAAAATGTGAGATAAAATGGGGAAGATGCTATGACCCAGAGTGAAGGTTTTGATATTATTCAGGGCCTATTTGAAGAGAAGTGAAATATTATGGACCATGTGATACTATCATGTGCTGAGACACACTACCCATGTTCACTTCCTTTCGTGGATGACTTTCTAGGTGAAACACAGTCTTATTGGAACCTCTTTTTGGAGAACTTTATGAATAACAAATTTGCCTGTTAGGGGTAGAAATTTCTCTAAAGATGGTTGGTTGCTCACAGAGAGTAGGAACTGAAGTACAGTTATCTCTCAGTGTCCGTGGGGGATTGGTTCCAGGACTTCTCAAGGACACCCACGTCTACAGATGTTTAACTCTGTTATGTAAAATTCTGTAATATTTACATGTAACCTACACACATCCTCCCATATCCTTTAAATCACCTCTAGATAACTTGTACCTAATACAATGTAAATTCTATGTAAACAGTTGTTATACTGTATTGTTTAGGGAATGATGACAAGAAAAAAAGTCACATTCAGTACAACCACAACTATCTTTTTTAAAAAAAGAAAAATTTTCCATCCACAATTGGTTGAAACCACAGATGCAGAACCCACAGGTACAGAAGGCTGAATATACACTGCCTTAATATGAGAATATCTTAACTAAAGAGACTTCAACTAATTTAACAATCTGGATTAACAGTAATTGTGAAGTTAGTTTAGGGTTTGCTGTAGGGTTAATTAGGTGGGTTTCCTATCGTTGTTTAGAGGAGAATCTTTGTTCCTAGCTAGGCACATGTATGCATTTACTTTCCTTCCCATCCCTTTGGCTTTTTAAACATTATGTATTAAACATAAGGAGATGTTGTTTGATATGTGACATCGTGACTGATAACATCTTTTCCTGTGGATTGGAGTGCACAGATGCAATGCCCCATACAGCAAATGACCATTACCCTCCCCTCCCATGGGCTCCCATCCCACTCTGACTAGCAGTATGCTACTTAGCTCGTAATTAGTGACGATTGAGGATTCTGGGGTTGGCTTGAGATGCTTTAACTGGAGCTTATGGGCCTCAGAGATTCTGCGGACCCTCTCAGATGATCTACAAATGTTGTACTTGTTTCTCTTCCCCTACTCCAAAGTGCATTCATAAGGCTTGTGTCTAACTTAAGTGACCCCAGCAAAGGTTAAGAGTAGCTTTGCCCTCTGAAGTTAACTACCTGTTCTACCAGTACATGTGGTATGCATGGAAGGACCTGAGGGCCTCTATCACATAGAGGAAAAGAATACTGGTTTAAAACAAAGGTTGCAATGTATATGACCTCAAGGGCTGGCTGGGATTGTTAAGCTTGGGAGCCTCGTAGGGTCAACTAAAAGGGAGTCGCTGACTAGTGGTGAGCCTGTCCTGCACACAGGCTTTGCAAAAAAATTCTAGTTAAGTTGTAGCAGTGGTGGCTTTTGGTAGCTTCTGCCATAGCAAGGAGAAAAATGTGGCATCCCTGGCTGGATCCTTGTGAAGTGATATGCTGTATCTTTGGCAACTTTTCCTCATACACAGTGGGTGCTCAGCATGTGTAAATTCTTACGGTATGCTGCCCCTCCCCCCATGTGCCTATGGCTGTATTGCAGGACAGTTGCTTGTTTGGCTTTTCTTCAAAATTCAATGGAGAGGCTTTCTCTTGTTGGGTCTACCCATAAAGTGACATGTACTGTATCTCTCCCGGGTGCCCATTACAGTGGCACGCCTGGAGCTGTGCAAATTAGTGGTCCTTCTCTCTCTCTCTCTCTCCCCCACATCCTTCCTTCCTTCCTCCCTTCCTTCTCTCTCTCTCCTTCCATCCTTCTTTCCTTTCTCTCCCTTTCTCTGTCTTTCTTTTGATGGTCCTTTTTTCTCTTCCCTGTTGATTGTGTTCTGCAAGCATCAGACCTAAACCACTTGCACTTGTCAACACATCTGTGGCCACCCCTGCTCCAGCCCCCATCTCATCTGTTTTCATTTCTGCCTTATCACGGCTCTCTCCTGTCACTTTTCTCACATTTCTAAGCTCTTGCTAGAAAAGGGGTGGCCGGCACAGAAAAGAAATTCTGTCTATCTGAGGTGTGAGAGAGCTAATCACCTCTCCTTAGATACATGTTTTTCACAAGGGAACTTTTTCCAGCTTCATCCAGGTGCTGTTCCCTCAGCATAAGTTGTATATGTACTTGCAGTGGTGGGAGAGAGGGTTGCTGTTTTGGTTTTTGCTTATTTTTTGTGTTTTTTTTTTTCAACTAATTATAGGTCAGGGTTCTCAACCTTGGTTGCACATTTAGAATCATCTGGGCAGCTTCTAAAAATCCTGATGCCTCAGTTACCTTCCAGTAAATTAAATCAGACTATCTGGGAGTGGGACCCCTTCACTGTTTTTTAAATTTCCCCAGGTGATTGATTTCAGCATGCCCTCAAAGTTGATAACCACCAATCTTAGCTAAAATTCTAAAATGTTGGAAGGCTGAATTTCAAGTCATGCAAATTCGATTTTATATTTATAAGCAACAAACCTTCCTAATCAGCAAATAGATGCTTGTCCAAAGCATACTCTATACAAAAAATACATATGTATGAAATAAACAAAATGTGGTTTCACTTTTTTTTTGCTTTAACAATGGTAAGGAAACCTAAGGGGTTAAATTGGTTGTTTCAAAAATTGATCCAAATATAACCATTTTAGAAGAAAATACATATTCATTGTTGTGTTTCTCCCAAATTTAACACACAGTTCAGAGAGCATTTCGGCCTATATTTTTAGCTAAGCATAGAGCTCTTGGTCTGGGAGACGCTGAGAATTTCAAAATAGCTTGTTACCTAAAAATATACTTCCTGAAATGAACTTGAGGCCCGAGAGGGATGAATGGCTTTATTTTTTTCTTCTATATTTACTGTTACCACAAGAAAGCAAATCTTACATTTATATGTGTTGATATTTTTAGAGACCCAGGAAACAGGTGCTATGCCCAAGCTACAAAGACAGTTGCAGGACAAAGTTTCTATGACAGGAACCTAAAATTCATAGGACAGTGAATGACTGTGGAAGGGCATTGAAAGTGCTCCTCTCTAGGCAAGAGCGTAGGGAACACGAGGCTTTGCTTATGCCTCTCTAAGGGTTGTGCCTTGGAAAAGTACCTCACAACGTTCTGTGGCCCAGCAACTCCTCCAGCACCCCATGCAGTCTAAGTGCTTCATCCTTCTTAGTCCAGCCTATAAGTCTTATTCCTGTTTGTTGGTTGAGTGCCTAGTAGCCTTGTCATACTTCACTGACTGTCCAAACTAATGTCTTTAGTTAATAACATCATGATCTCATTGAGGAACAAGATGGGGAATGGGGTGTTATACCTTTTTAAAAATTGCCCTTAGCATACAGCATGTATTTTGCAAAGAATAGCCTGTCTTCCATATTTTATTGAATGAATGTGAATGAATATCACATTTATAATCACACTCCTCTCTAAGATGAGTGAAGAAGCTCTATATCCTGTCCTACTTCACATCAAGGGCCAACCATGAACTGCTTGTGTTCATCCTGTGTTCACTCATTTATCCAGTAAACATTTTTGTATGTCGTCTGTGTGACAGGATCTCTTCTTGGCACTGGAGGCGTTGTAGGTAAATGGGTTGGATTATTAGCAAGTATGCGATGCGGATAGTTCGTGCAGACAATAAAACAGAGTCCTAAGGTAGTTACTTGCAGGTTGCTATAGGATGAAGAGGTGGCGTTTAATCAGAGACCAGAAAAGTGACAGGAATCTCAACAAAGGGAATAGCAAGTGGAAGGCCGGAGGAGGGAATGAACATGGCTTCCTCCCAGAAAGGGGCAAGAGGCTGGCGATGGTGGTGGTAAGGGATGAGATCAGAGAGGGACAGGAAGCAGATCCTTAGGTGGACTGAGTTTTTATTTGCTGTGGTCATAACTCCAATGCCTCACCAACGCTTGGGACTGTGTCTAGGAGACACTCAGTAAGTGCCGGTTAATCAACTGATTTTCCTAAAACACAGAGAGAAGTCAGTAGAACTAGTCCCTTGAAAAGAAGACCCTTATAGCGCTTTAAGGAGTTGGTCAGGAAAATGGCGGCAAAGTCTTGTGCCTTCTTCTGCGTTGCACTTCATGGCTCTGTGAGGTTATACCCTCCCTGCCCAGCTGGGCGGTGACACTCGCCTGGCTCCCACATCCTCTGTGCTGCCCTCTATTTTGGGTCACCCTGACTTGGTCTGTTTCCTGTCTTATTCACCCAGCTCAACTATAATTTCCTTAAGGGTACTTTTATTTGTGAGCCCAGCGCTCTGTACTATGCAGTGGGGCCATCTAGGTTTCTTTATTGAATGATGAGATTTCTGTAGAAAGCAGGCCTTATGACAATCATTGACAAAAGCAAGTGGCTACTCAACCATCCCCACCCCTCACCACCGTACAATGGATTTGATTACAAATTGCCTACATGAGGGAATTCTATTCTGATGTGAAGGAAGTATTTTGCCTTTCTCATGACATCAAGTTCGCTTAAAATTGCATAACATCTTCAGGAATTCATTGGCAGGCTGCCTAGCAGTTGGACAATCATTTAATGTATCTTTCTCTTCCCTCAGTTAATAACGACATGATGGTCACCGACAACAATGGTGCAGTCAAGCTTCCACAACTGTGTAAATTTTGTGATGTGAGATTCTCCACCTGTGACAACCAGAAGTCCTGCATGAGCAACTGCAGTATCACCGCCATCTGTGAGAAGCCACAGGAAGTCTGTGTGGCTGTATGGTAAGAGAGCCTTTTAAGAAGTTATTCTTTCTTTCCCCGTTTTTACATAATGTGTCTCATAGTACATATAGTCAGTGCATCTCTGTCCCCTAAGTATAAACATCTGTTCCATCCCCCTTTCCTTTATAACAGCTCTCTTTCGATTATTAAATGTACTTTCCAGGGCTGTTATCTGCATGGATGTGTACGTTTATGTGGATATGTTATGGTATATAAAATGATTTTTCATATAATAAATCTGGAAATTGTTCCTTGTATCAAGAAGAGGGATTTGCCACTTAGTAGTTGTTTAAGTGACACCTCCTCAGTCCCCCATAGTGATAGCAGGAGCTTTGTTCTCCGGAGGCAATCTTAGGTCTGGAAGAAGAGGTGACGAAAGGTTGGCTGTTGGAAAAAAAAAAAAAAAAACACCTGCCAAAAATGGGGAATCTACTTGGAGAGCCAGAAAAACAACCTGTTTTTTTTAGTCAGAAATCCTGGTTATTTCATTCATATAACCATTGGGATAGATATGACTTCTTCCTCTTGGCTCAAAACAGCATCTTTCTTTCTTTCTTTCTTTCTTTTTGTTTTTGTTTTTTTTTGTTTGTTTTTTGAGATGTTACCCAGGCTGGAGTGCAGTGGGGCAATCTTGGCTCACCACAACCTCCACCTCCTGGGTTCAAGTGATTCTGCTGCCACGGCCTCTTGAGTAGCTGGGATTACAGGTTCCTGCGACTACACCTGGCTAATTTTGGTATTTTTGTAGAGATGGAGTTTCACCATGTTGGCCAGGCTGATCTCGAACTTCTGACCTCAGGCGATCTGCTTGCCTCTGCCTTCCAAAGTGCTGGGATTACAGGCATGAGCCACTGCGCCTGGTCAGAACTATATATTTCTATTTGATCACATTTTCTCCTCTCTCTCTCTCTCACTTTCTCTTATTCCCTCTAACCCATACACATATCTCAGATAGTTATACATACACAGCGAATACTCATGAATCATCTGGTTAATTCATGGATATAGATTGTGAGCATGAACAAGAAATAAATAACTTTAATCTTTAGAAGAGTTGTAATTTTATAAAAGTGCATAAATTTATTAATGGGATATGACATTTTGAAGACTTATTCTGATGTTTGGAATTTATTGGCCATTTAAAAAAAAGTAACTTCTGTGGCTCCTTGCTAGTTGGCAAACAAGAATATAAACCCAAGTATCTCTCCCCCTTTTTTGGGAATTAGTCATTTGACACCCCCAGACCATGCAAAGCCAGCCTTGATGATAGATTTGGAAACATTGAAAATTTCGGTACCTACCAGGGGATGAACTGGTTTCTTAAGAACTGAAGGAATGTTAACAGCAAATACGTCATGACATACTTGCCAATATGATGTGGTACATATCCATGTCCACTTCTAGGTAACACTTTCAAAGAAGGGATTTGGGCAAAGAGTGTCTTCAGGGGAAAGAGACCATTGTGGTTAGAGGCCTAGGAATCGTGCTGTCTGAGGCATGGCCTGGGCAAGTAGACGTGGTTAGTGCAGTGGAGACAGGTCGTGGGTTCTGCTGACGAAATGGAAGGGCTCTCAGGTAGAAAGTTTAATAAAGTTGTTCTGCATGACTCTGAAGGGTAGAGGGAGGATCTGTAACATTTACAGGAGGACGGCATAAGTTTAGAGATTTTCACAATCATGATTTCCAAACAGCAGAACGGGCTTCCTTTTCTGTAAGCACCAAGTGAAGATCAGGAGAGGCTGGATGACCATGTGTCAAATAGAGTGCAGGAGAGATTGAGACACCAGACTTCGATGGCCTCAACGCTTCCTTCCGTGGTTTCTTAAATATCTACGGTGGTGCGAGCGCTCACTTCTGCTACCCAAAAGGCTCTTTTAGTTAATATTTTTGTTTTGTTACCGATAATAAAAGCCCAAATCGTTGAGTGTGAATCAAGTCTCTCTAGAATAGAGGCTTTGCTAGCCTCAAAAAATGTGAGCATTTCAAAGAGAGGAGGCCTTCCTGTCTTTTCTGTGTCCCAGCTATAAAGGGTAAATACAGTGAACATTATTTTGACCTGTCTTGGCCAAAGACAATTCTCGTGTGATGTCGCGGTATTGATAATGAGAAGGGGAAGTATAGGGGGCGCTACAGTGCCCTCCATGATCCTGCTTCATGACCAAGGCACTCTCCCTGGGAGGGCTGGCTGTTGAAGGATCGCTGCCGAGTTTCCCCTCCAGTGATGAGAGCTGCTTCATTCACGTTGGACACTTTTCATGGGTAGCCAGCATCCCATGGCTAGTTGATGCAGAGAAACAAATTCCTGGTTATTTTGCTTTACTATGGGACATCTTTGAGGGACCTTCTCACTTTCAGAGCTTCCAAGGCATTCTCCGAGCCCTTTGCTGCAAGCTGCATTATAGCTTAGCTTTTTCCTTCTGTGCAAGACTGCTTGCTGCCTGTAGTCCCTTACAGATGCATCTCCAGAAACCTCTTGCACAGAACTCTCACAGCCTCAAGGTCTGTTTCCAGGAAACCTAAACTAAGACGGGAGGCTATTATAAAAATAGCCAAATGTGGAAACTGAAAGGCTCTACTATGATTATAGATTTCAGTGTTTTTTTAAATCAGTTTTAGTGTTGTTTTCATTCGTTCATTCATTCATTCATTTAACTAAGGTCAGTTGTGTACCCATTCCATGTAAAATGCTTCAGCTCCTTCCAAGGCTATCGGAATAGTTTAGAATCAACATTAATTTTATCATATTGGTTCTTTTTTCAGTGGAAATTGACAGCCTCTTCAATGTCTCAGAGCAAATGTCACAAGACAAAAAATGAAGTCTGTATTTACTTGCTTGTATTTACCTTTCCTATGCTCAGCTGTATCCAAAAAGGCTTTGAAAAGTTAGCTGTGCCTGGCAGGAAGCCCTGTTACAGGAGTGAGTGAAGAAAACACTTAAGGGCTTTACCAGGTCTCAAGCATTACAGTTGTTTTCTCTCTGTGAGTTTAGTTCGCTAAGCAGCTAAAAGGTGGAAAACCAGAGGCTCTGGAAGAGCTGCCCAATAATTACAGAGCTGCTTTCTTTCATGGCTCACATTTCCTTCTTTGGCCTCTATAGTCATCACAAGGAAGAGGGACCATGCCTTTCCCTGGGCATAGCATGCCTTCATTTTATTACCCAAACCAAAAACAACCTACATACACACACACGCACACCCCCCCCCACCCCACACACACAAAACGGTGGAAGCAGGGAGGAAGGTGCTCTTTGTCCCTGGCTGCAGCTGATTTTAAGACTGCGCAGTAGCTTTGGGGTTAAGGATGGGTAGATTTCTAAATGTAAATCACTTGTTGTTTGATCATGCCGACTTTCATTTAGATTCATTTGGTGTCCTGATAGCCACCCTCAGCTAAGTGTTCTGCTTGCCACTCTTCCTGTCACAGCAGGGACCAACTTAGCAAAGCCTTGCTCCTCTTGTGCCTTCTGGAGCTCTAGTTTAAGAACCGTTGAGCCCTTTCACAAGCAGACACGTGTACCTCCACTGGAGTCCACTCTGGGCTGCATGGATGTCAACACTGGCACCGTTACTCCCTGGGCTGTCCTTACTCATACCCTTGCCCTTATCCCTTTGTCAACACATTGTCCTTTAGTGTCCTTGACTTAAGCACTAAGAAGGTGGTATTGGTCAGAGTTGCTCTTTCTCTCGTGGGGATGGCCCCATGTCTTTTACAGGTGCAAACTGTGTCTTAGCTGCTGCTTGCTTCCAGCCTGCCTTCCATTTTCCTTGTTCTGAGCAGTGAGCTTTTGTGCATGGGGCAGGGAGGATTAGGGGAAAATTGGTGAACACAGGCATGCATGGGCTCATGTGTGCACTCAGAATCTTCATAGAAAATTATGCTAGCAAAACTGACTGGACCTAATTAGCCCTTCCTTCCGCTCCAGCTCTAGACAGAGAGAATGCAATTTAAGACAATAGGTATTTTGCATCTGAAAAGGACAGAGGTGAAAAGGAGGATGTCACACTAACCTTGTTGGACAGTCATCCAAGATAGTATGTTCATGAGGGAGCAGAGGGAAGTGGATAGAGAGGTGATGCTCTTTTCCAAGAGAGCCAAAGTGTTCTTTGGGCTTTTCAATTATAATAGTAGGCATTAACCATGTCGTTTTAAAATCTAATCTATACTGAGAGCTAATTGAGCACTTCCTAGGACTCAAGGAAAATTCTGTGTAAGAAATTCTCTGAGCCCTGGGCTGAATTAGTCTTCAAATATATACGAAGGTTTACTAAATGTAAAAGTAGTTAATGACAGCTTAAACTATTTCATTGAGCTGTAAATGAAGAACACCCTGAAATCCTTTCCCATTTTTTTTTTTTTCTGATTGTGCCTTTCTGTAATTTGGGAAAGACTGCAGTTCTTTATCTGGAATGGTTCTTCCCATTTTTCTCAGCAGAACCAGCTGTTGACAAGGAGTATGCTCTTCATACACAGTGCTCTGAGGCCCAGCAAACAAAAAAAGAGGAACTGTGACTATCTCCCCAGGCATGCTCTTTGAACACAGTTTAGCTAGACAGGATAGATTTTGCCAGTTAAACTAAGGGTGTGATGTGAGCTTTGCATCACATTCAGGATGGAAGATTTAAAACTATCCTGAGTACCTAGGAATGTTCCTTTTCCCCATGCCTTCTCCTTTAATAATTTAATTCAGACTTCAGTGTGTAAAATTCTCCAGCAGGACTGCCCCCATGGAACACTGTCTGCTCCATGTGATGTTTGTAACCACAGATAGGTTCCGAGAATAAACAAAGGAAAAACAGAAAAAAGCAGAAAAGCACATGAGACTGTAGGGCAGCCTGCGAATGCGGGAGAACAGGAACCAGGGGCCTCTGTTCGGAACAACTTTGTGAAGGAAAAGTCATCCAGATTGCCTTCCTGTATGGAGACCACAGTACTCATTTCTTCTTCTTCTCTCTCTCCCTCTTCCCTCACCCCCAATGAATCTCTCCACCCTAGGAGAAAGAATGACGAGAACATAACACTAGAGACTGTTTGCCATGACCCCAGGCTCCCCTACCATGACTTTATTCTGGAAGATGCTGCTTCTCCAAAGTGCATTATGAAGGAAAAAAAAAAGCCTGGCGAGACTTTCTTCATGTGTTCCTGTAGCTCTGAAGAGTGCAATGACAACATCATCTTCTCAGAAGGTGAGTTTTCTCCTCTGAAGGGACTGGGCCTGACATCTGTGCCAGTGTTCTGCGTTGTTGGTCTGAAGTGTCACGGAGCACGTTCCTCCCGTGGTGGATTCCGAACAGTGGATCATGAGCCCATTCCGCTGGTGGAAAGAGGGGCTTAGGGAGCAGCAGGGTTTGTTCTGGTTCTCCTCAAATCTAGTTGACTGGGGCAAACATTATTATTTGTCTTTGACAAATAGTTTCTTTCACCTAGGGCAGTGGTTCTCAAAGTGCAGCCCCTTGGGCAGCCAGCATCAGCATCACCTGGGGGCCTGTTATAAATGCAGATTCTCAGGCCCCGCTAAATCAGAAACACGGGTGAATCCCAGCTATCTGTATTTTAACAAGCCCTCCTAGTAGTTCTGTGCAGCTAAAATTTGGTGACCGTTATTCTAGAGATTTGGATGGGGTTGTTTAATCCTGGAGGAGGACTTTCTTTATCACTGAAGCTGTTTCTCGTACATCGTCCCAGGTAGGGTACTTGTCAACGATCCCATTTGAGAGAAACATTGAAATACAGAGAGGGAATAATAAGCCAGAGTTTACCCTTGGAGCCAGGAAAAGAGTAGATTAGATACTAGCCTTCGTCTTTGAAGTTCAGCATTCATTCAGCTTGAAAGGAAGGCACACACTCTTCCCTCAATTTTTAATAAGAGAAGTATTCAGTGGTTGGTTTTTAATGACAAAATTAGTATATGTTCTTTATCAGAAATTCCAAACAATCCAACAATGTGTGAAAATTAAAAATGAAAGTACATTTCCCTCATCCCCTCACTCCCAATGCAACAGATCATCTGTATTGACAATGGACTGGATGCACACACGTGTCTCTGTCATTCATTCGTATCTCCCACTCTGAAACACTCCCTCTCCTCCCTTCTCCTTCCCTCCTTTCATCCATCTCCCCATCCTTTTATCTGTCGCATCCACTCATCCATCTTTCACTCCAACTGTTTGATCATATTGTAAATGTCATGTTGCAACACTTTTTACACCCAACCACATTTACAGTTCCTTCTAAACAAGACAGAACACATAGATACACTGTACATCTTTTAATTTTAGTCTAGAATTTCATATTATCTTCTGTGATGGATCTAGTCATGACCCTGTTGATGGATTATTTTGGTATCTTCAGTTTTTCCACTTCATGCTACGTTGAATATCTTTGTAAAAATATCTCATGCATTTGTGCTAATATTTCTGCAAAACAGATTGCTAGAAGTGAAATCTCTGGTTTAGAAATATGTGTATTTTAAATTTGAATAAGCACTACTAAACTATTCTCCTCCCAAAAAAGATGTAAGCATATGAATTTCCATGTACCTTCTCCAACACTGGGGATGGATACATCTTTTACTTTTACTATCGTGATAGTGTAAATAAATATTAATAGTACTCTTTTGCTTCTAGGAATGTAAATTCAGGGAAGCCAAAGGTGGGTTTAGTCAACAATGGGTCTGATTTAATTAAAAATCTTTCGGAGCACAAGTGCTGGCACTACACCCTATCTCTGCTGCCACGTGTGTTCCACCTCCGAGAAGGAATGTGTCCTCGTGTTTCGTGTTTGGTGCTCAGCAGCAGTGCACATCCAGCTTGTTCTCTTCCTGTGTCCTTCACCTACTGCCATTCTCCCTCTTCCTGTCCAACTCCCCCCAGGCCAACTTCTCTGTGAACTGAAGGCAGGCACATCTTGTCAGGGCAACACTTTCCAGATCACTCTTCCTTCCTATGTTCCCTTCCTACAAATGGTCCATTTCTCTCATTTTCTTTCTTTCTTTCTTTCTTTTTTTTTTTGAGATGCTGTCTCGCACTGTCACTAGGCTGGAGTGCCATGGTGCAATCTCGACTCACTGCAACCTCTGCCCCCCAGGTTTAAGCAATTCTCCTGCCTCAGCCTCGTGAGTAGCTGGGATTACAGGCATGTGCCACCACGCCCAGCTAGTTTTTGTATTTTTAGAAGAGAGGGGGTTTCACCATGTTGGTCAGGCTGGTCTCAAACTCCTGACCTCAGGTGATCCACCCACCTTGGTCTCCCAAAGTGCTGGGATTACAGGCGTAAGCCATTGTGCCCGGCCTCATTTATGTGATTTGAGTTAGGAGGGAAATCTAAATGATTCAATCATACTAAACATGGTAATACCTGATATTCTGACTTACCATATCAGCTTTCTTTAGGTAGTTCACCTTTTAAAAGAAGGCCTAGGCTAAGCCAAAGGAATTAATCTCTAACACTAGAATACCCAGGCACATTTACTAGCACTGAAGAAACTTTTCTCTCCTTATGTATACTGGCTTGTCTGCAGTAGACAAGTTTATTTTATCCAAAAGGACAAAAATTGATAAATGGCCTACAAGTTGGATCTATATTTTAGTATTGAATTTCTTTGTAAAAACATCTCATACATTTTCTATTTTACTATAAGCCTTTCAGATATTAATGACTTCCGTTTTCAGAGTGTTTCAACTCGGGTGATCATCGTGGGCATCCATCATATTTTTCCTCCTATTTATTCTCAGACTTTCTTATGAAGTGAGATAATAAGCATAAAGGTGATTTCTCACTATACAGTTCAGGAAGCCTTTCACAGCTGATGACTCAAATGTCTTGGTGATTTCAGAGTCTTCTAAAATGTTCCAGGAGGTGGGTTGGTGGGGTGTTTGATGTGTAAGCATCTCTCTTACCTGTGGTGGGATATTTCTTCCACCTAAAACAGCAGACAGTAGGAGCAACATTTTGTGTTCCATTTCTCCTCTTATTGTCACCATCTCTTCTTTATACTGAGGAATGAAACTTTTTTTTTTTTTTTTTGAGATGGAGTCTTGCTCTGGCGCCCAGGCTGGAGTGCAATGGCATGATCTCAGCTCACTGCAATCTCTGCCTCCTAGGCTCACGCGATTCTCCTGCCTCAGCCTCCCGAGTAGCTGGGATTATAGGCGTCTGCCACCATGCCCAGCTAGTTTTTGTATTTTTAGTAGAGGCAGGGTTTCACCATGTGGGTCAGGCTGGTCTCCAACTCCTGACCTCAGGTGATCCACCCGCCTCGGCCTCCCAAAGTGCTGGGATTACAGGCATGAGCCACCACATCCGGCAGGAATGAAAACTCTTGATGTTTATATCTCTACTCCAAGTCCACCAAGGTGGTGAACACAAAAGCTACAAAGTGCATTGTGACTGTGTTATTAGTGGTACAACACTCTTCTTGCTGCCAGTTTTCTGATCTGCAGCTGCACAATGGATGATAATTACATACGTCTTCCTTTTCTTAATATGTAAGGAAAAAAGGGTTGGGCTGCAAGATTTTCTTTTTAAGTATAGACCTTTATTTCTAGTGCTACTATTAATGATAGTTAATATTCCAAGAAAACGCACTGTTGCTGTGTAGGGAGCTCAGCTCTTTCCAAGCATGACCTCATTTCATAGCCACCCCATGCGGGTAGGCACTGTTAGCATCCCTATTTACGCACGAGGAAACCAGGCTTGGAGAAATTTAACACTTTGTCTACGATCAGACAACTAGTGAGTACCGAAGCTCGGATTTATATTGGGATATGTAAGGCACTAAAACCTGTGAAGGTTTTCCTTTTTTCCTTCTTTCTTTCCTTTCTTCCTCTTTTATTTCCTCCTTCCTCTTTATCTCTCTATATATTTCTAAACAGATAATATATGCACATGAGAAAAAAACTCAAATGCTAGACATATTCAAACACCTACACTAAATGGTGCAGAGGTTTAACATTTTGTTTTTGTTTTTTGTAAACTAGGCTTAGTTGTCTATAAAGGCAAAGGAACATAGTAACATCTTGACATCAGAGACCGGGTACCTTTTTCATAGATGTCCATTCTTCAGAGGACTGAGGTCATGGTTTTTAGAATGAAAGAGTTAAAGAAACCTCGCTGTTTTTTTTCTTTGAACTGGGTACCTAGCGTTAACCGTGAAATCCCCCAATGGGACCTAGTGTCAGCTCCCCTGCCTCCCTACAGTGACCAAGGACAGGCAGGAGTCAAGAAGCAACTAGAATGGTGCTGGGGTGTGCCCTGCACAACTGTTCTCTCACAGTCATGCTTCCTTCCCAGTCTCTCAAGATTCCCTCCTGCCAAAACATTTTGTGTAGCATTCTAAGGAAATCAGAATCTACTCCTGTACTAACCAGCATATAAAATTCCTGTCAGAAGAGAGGGTGTTGGGATTGGTCATGATGGGTGGCCTGGTGACAGCTGTCAATCAGACGAGACCTGATGGGCACCAAGACTGAAGCCAACACAGGAGGTAGGAGAGGAAAGAATCATGAGCAAATAACCACGCTGTTTACTTGCAGATGACATCCTCGCTTTGCAAAGACTTGATGTGGTTATTGAGCTCTCAGTGAACCTGTAAGAATCAAACACAGCAACTCAGTTTATTCATTTCATAAACAGTTTCCAAGTGCAGTGAAGACATTTAATTTGCAGAACACCAAGTGAAGAGGTGATTTCTGCTGGTTTAGGTAAGAGAGAAACAGTCTAGTGGTAAGGCTCAAGAATGAGGCGATTCTCCTGGATTTAAGGCCTATTCTATGGCTCATTAGCTCTGCTGTGTTGGGTCAGTGACTTGACATCTCCATGCTTCAGTCTCTTCATCTGTAAAATGGAAATACAAAGCGGGTGGGAGGTGCTGTGAGGATTGAGTCGATTAATGCATGTAAAGTGCTTGTAGCATTGCCTGGCATGTCACCATCTGTTAGCTGTTGGCAGTAGTTGGCCTTTTTATAGAGGTTTGGGGACTTGTCCTGGTCTGAATACAGGACACCAGGCCTGTTTAGCCTAGGTCTGTTCTGACACTGAGGTTTTGTAGTTGAGTGCTGACTCTGGTGCATAAGCCGAGCATTTGGATACCTACATATCACACCACAAGGTTTTGGAGGGGCTCACTCTGCTTTAATCCCTGTTTCATCCAGTTTCTTTTTCACTCCACATGCCTTCACAGAGGCAAGGGGAGCATGCTGAGTCTAGAATTTCTAATCAAAGCTAACCACATCCCTGACATTGTTGGATAATATTACAAATTAGGCACGTTGTTCCTGTTTTGACTCAGAATCACAGCAGGAAGCAGCTAAATAAAACCGAAACAACTCACAAGTGCCTTTCACATCAGTGATTAGGGTAATCGCAGTTCTGTACTTGCCAAAAGGATTCATTCCCTCTTCATTTTTTCCATGGAAAGGTTGCTTTGGGCCACAAGGCCTTGTCTTTGAATGACTGTGCCATTATTGGTCAAGTAGTGCTGATAAATGGTACCTGTGGGTTGTTGTGGGATTCAAGGAGATGATGCTTGGGAGTGCCCAGCACAGTGGCTGGCACACAGTAGGTGCATCCTTTCTTACTCCTTCCCTGATCAAAGAGAACACTCTGTGCCAAGGCACATACCTCTTCTGAATGGTATAAACCGTTGCTACTGAAAGTGTCTAGACCAGCAGCAGCAGGATCACCAGGGAGCTTATTAGAACTGCACAACGTCAGGCCCTCTGGGGCCTATTGCATCAGCATCTGCCTGTAACAAGGCCCTTGGTGATTTGCTTGCACATCGAAGTGTGAGAAGCACTGTTGTGAACTCACCAGGTCGGGATGGAACCAGAGATGGAGGTCTTGTTAACTTCATGCTAGTAACTCCCTGAGCTAATAGGCCCGTGAGGAATAAATTGGATCTAAAACCTGGTCGTTTGGAAATGAGCATTACTCAGTCAGCTTGTATAACAGAAGCCTCCAGTGGCATATGGGTCTTTTTCAGCAGTGACAATAAAGGTTATTTTTATTTTTATTTATTTTTGTTTTTTTAATTTTTTGAAAGGGAGTCTCGCCTTGCCCAGGCTGGAGTGCAGTGAGTGTTGTGATCCAGGCTCACCGCAACCTCCACCTCTTGGGTTCAAGAGAATCTCCTGCCACAGCCTCCCGAGTAGCTGAGATTACAGGCATCTGCTATCACACCTAGCTAATTTTTGTTTGTATTTTTAGTAGAGATGGGGTTTCACCATGTTGGCCAGGCTGGTCTCAAATTCCTGAACTCAGGTGATCCACCCACTTTGGCCTCCCAAAGTGCTGGGATCACGGGCGTGAGCCACTGTGCCTGGCAATAAAGTTTATTTTTTAAATATACTCCACAAATGTTGTTGTAGTATGGATCTTAATGTAGGGAAAATCAGACACCTTTACAGTAAGCATTTCTATTGTTTCCATGATCATGTTCATGTTAGTTTATTGTATTTGTATTAGTTTATCTGTGAGACTGTCCCCTGCTATTTCTCAAAGCAAGAAGACATTTGTGAATGTTTTCAAGATGCATTTTACAAGGCATTGTTTTGAATTAGATCACAGAGGAGATGTTTGGTAGCCCTGGAAAACCCTGGAGAGTAATAGTGTGATGCTAAGAAGAGTTGGCCTGAATCAGTGCGTTCCTGTGTTGTTTGCTAAGATTATCTGCTGGAGGTGGGCAAATGGAAAGCAAGATGGTGAGCCAAGGAGGGTGGAGGGAGGCATGCTGCTGGACGACTTGAGCTCCCAAATGACTGGATCTTGGCCATCCTGCTTTTCCTGCTAACTTAGACCTGAACTGCTTATTCTAGAAAATGAAAGGCACTGGGGCCACGTAGGAAAGGGATAGCACTGGACTGAAGTCCTGGACTTTGAGTAGTTTGTTTGCAAAAGCAGTATCCTACCCTTTTCCAACTGAAATGTAGGCAAGGTGGCGGCAAGCCCATGGCCTAGGATGTGGGAACTCAAAGAACAACCATAGTGACAACCGCTGCCTTGGATTGCAGCCTACTCTGAATGTGCACATCTGTGCTAACCACTTTCAGGTGTGTTGTCTTGGTTCGTAGAATCATTACATTTTTATAATGAAGTGAAACCCGTTAATTGTCTCTTCCAGACTGTTCATTTTAATGACAAAAAAGTGGGTTTTCAGAGAGGCACTGGAATTTTCCAAGATCCCATAGGTGGTTCCTTATTTTTTGTCCATAAGAGAATCATAGACGAACCAGCTAATCCCATCTCTTCCTGAAGGAATACCCTTACCCTTCCACATTCCCGTGGTGGTGGTGTATTTGATTTTTTATCAGTCTTACACCCATGGGAGGCTGCACACCTTACATAAGAGGCTACCTTTCTGTTTGCTGAACAGCAGCCCAGACCCCCACTTAGCATGTTCTTGGCGAGAAGCACAACCTCAGGCTGATGCTGTTTCCATGTGTATGAGAAATCATGTGTATAGATGATGACCAAGAAGATGCTTATCTATTGGGAAGACAACTGAGGGCAGGGCTGAGAGCATGGCTTTCCTGCTGAGATTATGTGTGTTCAGATCCCAGCTCAGCCATGTATGAGCTCTTTGTTCTTGGGAGGACTGCTTCACCTGTTTTCCTCTCTGAAAAATGGGAGTAGAAATAATGAATACTTATAACAGGATTATTTTGAGGATAAATGTATTTATTTATGCAGAGAACTTGGCGTGGCAACTGGCATAGAGTAAGCACTTAGTAAATTTTGACTGTAAATAGTTATTACTGTTCCACTAGATTCAAATTTCTTATCTTTGGCTTTAGTCAGATGAGTGAGGAGCTTTGTACCAACGTCATGTATTCTCCTCCTCCCTGAAAATTCCTTCACCTGAGTCACATTGAGGTGCTACCCATCATAAGGAGTCCTGTGAATCAAAGGGATATGTTTACTGTAAAGAATGTTGGGGATGTGGTTCACTGCATTGTACTATTATCTTTATGAGGAAGCCAGGAGAAATTTCTTTTGGCTTTCTGTTTTAGAAAGGTGTTTTCTTCATGAGGACCTGTTTGCTTCTTATCATAAGGACGCTTTGAAGCATACCGAGCAGGGGTCAGCAGACTTCTTTGATAAGGGGCAAGATAGTAAATATTTTCAGCTTTGCAGGGGATAGAGTCTCTGTCGCAGCTACTCAGCTCTGCTGCGGTAGCAGCCACAGACAATGTGTAAGCGATTGGATGTGGCTGTGTTCCAGTACGACTTCATTTACAAAAACAGGCCTCAGGCCAACCCCTGATAGAGATGTTCATGGTTTTTATGTTTCTCTCTCAAATGCTAACTACCAGCAAAGCTTAGAGTCAAATCTGAACCATGCTTCGAGCAAATATGTACCTACACATTTAGTATACTAATATCAACCTTGCTTACCAGTTTTTACCCTGTTTTCTCACATTTATCATAATTCTAGCGTCTATCTTGATTTTATCTTCTTTCACTGTGGGTTTTTTTTTTTGGAATGGGATAGGACTGTAAGTAAATAAATCAATTATATTTTGCTAGCTTTGAAACCAGGACTTGAGAAACCACTTCTGACTCAAAGTTCAATCTGTGTGGTTAAATAGAGAAGCAGACCATAAGATGTATGCTGTCACCGAGTGGTGCACGTTGTGACTCTCAAGCTACGTGCAGGCTTTAGCAGTTGGTGTGCTAATACACGCTGTCTAACTTGAGAAGTTGAGGCAAGGGCAGAGAAGAGGACTTCTTGTAGCCACAAAGTTTCATTCCTTCTTCTCTGATTGTTATAGCATTTCTTTTAAGCGAAAACAGGCTTTTTGGTTTGCAAGCCTAACTCTGGCAAGAAGACAAATGATTTTTTTTACAGCATCAGACACACGGTTTCCTGTCTATGTTTAACTTGCTAGCAGAACATCTCAGCCAGCTGGTTCCCTCTGGACCCGTTGTATCCTTAATGTCGTTGCTTTGCGACATCCAGCAAACCTACCTGGTGTATTGATCACATGCCTTGAGCATTTTCTTGACTTCGGTTGCTTTCTGAGTAAGGGAAGTCTTAGAAATGTTGCCCTCTTTCTCCCAAATCTCATTTTGTGTTTGTTCAGCTCCAACATCAGGGAACTGGCTTCTTGGGGAAACGCTTAGTTCTTCCATGTAAGAAATGAAACGCGTAAATGGTGTTTTGGTAGCTCTGGGGGATTTTAGGTATGCTGCCTTGGAACTGTACGCTCATACTTCAAAATAGCTGGCTTTCCAGCTGTGCATTTTTGTTTCAAAAGAAACAAACCAGATTTACTTTCCGGTCTAAATGCAGACAAAAAAAAAATAAGTTTGGAAATATGGTAGAGAAAAGTTGTTAGAAGAGGAAGAAAATTATGGATTAAAGTTGCTAGTCTCATTCCTGGGAAGAGAAATCAGTCATTTGAGGTGATGACTCAGAGCTGAAGTAGCCTTTGGTTGTGAACCAGCCATGGTTAGAAAGCACACTTTGAATTCATCCATATGGCCCTGTGTCTGGCCAAGGAAATAATAAAAGATTTTACATGCTAAAGGACACTGTGACTGAGTTGAAGGAAGCTTAGAATCTATTTGAACTGACTTAAGGCAAAAGCAACTCGCTTTTCAAGATTTTTTTTTTCCCAAGTAGCAAAGTAAACAAAACTGCACGGAGGCCAGATGTGATTTCTGGTTGTGAATATTTGTACTGTAGAACCTCATTCTGATGTGAATCATGGCAGAGTAGAATCCAGTATGGACACAGATGGTCTCAAATTCCATCCACTGGATATGAGCGGTCAAGAAAGCAATCGGACACATACTGCTGGTGCTGTAGCAAGGTTCTGGTGGTTCCTCCGAAGTCCCAGCCTCTCCCACTGCGGCATCCATGTGTTCCGTAAACTGTACACCCACGAGTAATGGCCAGAAGGGTCCACTGAGACTTTTTGCTGCTTTGAAAGTATCTCAGTGTCCCACCAGAGGGAAAGAAAAAAGCTCAGGTTAGCTAACCACGGTGAAATTGGCTTTTCTTTCCACCCATATATACTCCAGCATTTGGACATCTGGGGGACTTGCCTTTGGAAAATTTTTTTTTTATTCTAAATTGCTCCTGCATGTTACCTGTTATGTAAAATATCAATTTTACCATGACAAATTATGCCTATTTTTTAAAATGAATGTTAACTTTTAAAGGAATAATGTATATTTGCTTATCTACTTTTAAAAATATACACATATATACTTTTTGTTGTCTAATTAGGATATAGTTGGTTCCACTGTCAAGAACAATTTATCTGAAATTTAGTCATTAAAATTCTTTCCATGTCTTCCATTTTCCAGGCCCCATCCTATTCAAAATACCTATTTCTTCCACCAGGCTGATGTAGTCATTCTCAGCTTTGGCTGCACATTGGAAACACCTGAGGAGCTTTAAAAACGACTCATTAACTGGGTCTTACTCCTGCAGTTTCTGACTTAATTGGTCTGGGGCCTGGTATCAGGAATTATTTTTTAATTCTTCAAGATATTTTAATATACAGTCAACACTGGGAACCACTGGAGTCAAGACAGTTTGTTCTGCCAAATCTTTTTATACTTTTCATCTTGTTCCCCATGTAAGCTGGAAAGGGACAGTAGCAATGAAAGAATGGCAACCACCACAGGAAGGAGCCAAAATTCTGCCTTCTAAGGTTAGAGAAAAAGAAAAACCAACGCCTGTTTTACCCCATCCACGGAGGAATAACAAGATTCTGTAAGAGAGGATATTATTTTGTTTTCTACAATTTACAAACAATTGCTTTAGAACAAGGTCAAGGTCCTCATTGGGAATAGGCATCTGAGAGTTTAAAACTGATTTAATTATACATTAAAGGAAAGCACATTTTAAACCTCACTGTGTCCAAAAGGTTGGATGGCAAGGTTTGGGTGCCATCACCTTGACAGAGACAAGGCAGGGACCAGGAAGGCTGTGTGTGTGGTTTTAGGAGGTGAAAAAGCTCAGGTGGGAAGGAATTGCAGAAGCCTGTGATTCACATGGAAAACCGGAGAGGGAGAGAGGTGTATTTTAGTGACCTAACAGGTATTGTGAATAATGAAATGTGCTTTTCCAAAGCGGTCTGGTCTCCCTGTTGGAGAAGATCCTAAAATAACTTAAGAAATGTATCTTGCTTTCAGGTTTCCTGAGAACATGAGGGCCCCTAGACAGAGTACAAGGTATAATTCAGACAGGCAGCCAGAAAAAGAATTATAGAATCCAGGCAGGTGTGGGGATCCTAACAAAACCTCAGCTTTCAGTAGTCAGAAGACTGTAATAACACCGAAAGGAAAATGAAAAACAAAATCTTGCTCCAAAGAACATGTATCAGGCATGAAGCTCTGTCTGTGGAGGGATAGATGTGTCATCATTTTCTGGACAAAGCCTGGTACCTCGCAGGCACCCTCCTAATGTTGCTTGCCCTCCTTTTAAAGTCAGAGCAAGAGAAGTAGCAGGAATCTGTATCCTAAGGAGGAACATGAAGGGTGAGAGCACAATGGAAGGGGTGCCTAACAAAGCAAAGGCTGAATCAGGGTTTTAATTGCCTGAAATGACCAGTTTTCCACAATGGGACAGGTAGATGTAAAGTCAGACACAGAGGTTCAAACAATCAATTGCAAAGGAGCACTTATCGAAACACTGGTGGGTATCTGCTCATGTAATAAAGACCCCAGGGCTTGGAGATGAGTTAAGGTCATTTTGAAATCAGGATGATCTGGCTGAAAGAATCAAAACAAAACTGAAAGAACAAACCATCAAGAGCCTTAAACTTCACTCAGTGGAAAGGAGGTGAGAGTCTCCCGTCATCTTTGCTACACAGATTACATTCCAAGTATTGTATCTGTGTCTAGCAAAACGCATGATGAAGAATCTTAAATAGCAAGCGTGGTTTCAGAGAACAGATCACTTTACCCTTAGAAAAAAGGTCCTGGCATTTATTGGGTGCTATATGCTGGGCAGGCTGACTTTAGGGTCTGATAAATATGTCAGACTTCAGAGTCTCATAAATACATCTCTTGAAAAGTAACTGAAGAAAACATGGCTGTTCAACCTGAAAATGAAATGATTTAGGGCATATGAATTTAATGTTCAGCAGGAGTTTAAGAACTCTCATCCCATAGAAACTGGACGCATTTGGTTGCCTTTGGCTTCAGAGAACAGTAGTAGAAGGGTCAATAATAGCAGTACATGGAGGCTACATTTGACTTAATGTAAAAAAATCATTTAAAAAATATCCCAATGTTTAGACTTTATGCCAATATATCTGCAGCTAGAAATATTGGAATTTGATTATGGAATGAGAACAAAGGAGTGGTGTCTTTCTACCATAACATTTTCAGGTAGAGATTTTACCTCTACCTCTCATGGGTATTCTAGAAGAGGTTGTCATACTGGGTTAGAATACATGCAAGGCTTTTCCATCTGGGAGGGAGGCAAAAGAAATAATACAATGGAGACTGTGCGTTGTGGTAGGAGAGGTGGGGAATAGCTTTGTTCTGAAATATGGGCAGTTGGAATAAAACAACCGCATTGATTGGTGAGAAGACTTCTTCCATCATTTGAAGAAAAAATACTCTGAAAGTGTATCCAGAATGTCAAACAATACTATCAATAGCTGGAAGTTAAATTCTATCCTGCATTGCTAGTGAGCTTATTGTCCTTCAGTTGTTTAATTAAAATGATTTTTTATTGTTTGCCTAAATTGTGTGCTTTTTACTGGGATGATGGATGGAAAATCATATCTCATTCTACATTCTTCCACCAATTAATTGACTAGCAAATTCTCATGGACCATTTTCTCATTGGCTGGTACCGAATACAGTTGTACGAAAGCTTTGCAAACAATTCCGCTAAGAAATTTTTTGTAGGAGGAAAGCATCTCTATGGCAGATTACCAAGAAACTTTATTTTTGCTAAAGTCTTTAGCAAAAATAAAATTTACCTCTGAAACTTGAATGTGTAAATGAATCACCAAGAGAACTTTTAAATGCAGATTCTGATTCAGTTTGTTGAGCACAGAGCTATGACTCTGCATTTCCAGTAAGTTTCCAGGGGATGCTGTTGGATAACAAGGTGCCAAATTATTCTTTCTGTAACATGCCAACAAAATTTTTTAACATGCAGAAAACGGTGGTGACATCTTTGAACTCTATGTGAAGCATATGTGTGAGTGCTTAGCTCGCTCTCTCTCGCTGTGTGTGTGTGTACAGACATTCAGACACAGATACACTCACTTATATACATCTAAATGTATGTTACCATCCATATTCAAATTTCTTCAGTTATGAGTCTGTTGTTTAAATTCAGAATCCAGTCAAGGACAACACATTCAACTTGATTGTTGTGCCTCTACAGTGTGTTTTTTGGTTTTCATGGCATTGACTTTGATTTGAATAGGCCAGGCCATTTATTTTATAAAGGCACTTTCTGGATTTGTCTCATGGTTTGATTAATTGAGATTAAACATTTTTGTAAAGATTCTACCAGTGTTTTTATTGTAGGAAGTTTTTTAAGAAAAGTAATTCTGCAAAAAAACAGGGTTTTCCATTTGTATTCAGTCATATTAGTAGCAAGATGACTACAGACGCATACTTGGATGATAAAAACAGTTTTAAAAAGACTCAAGGGCTGGGCGCACCTGTAATCCCAGCACTTTGGGAGGCTGAGATGGGCAGATCACCTGAGGTCAGGAGTTCAAGACCAGCCCGACCAAAATAGAGAAACCCCATCTCTACTAAATATAAAAAATTAGCCAGGCGTGATGGCGCATGCCTATAATCTCAGTTACTCTGGAGGCTGAGGTAGGAGAAGCGCTTGAATCCAGGAGGCAGAGGTTTCAGAGAGCCAAGATCATGCCATTGCACTCCAGCCTGAGCAACGAGAGCAAAACTCCATCACAAAAAAAAAAAAAAAAAAACCTCAAGAAAATGATAACTATAAAAAGTCAGGAATAGTGACTACTTTTTAGAGGAACGTAGGGATCTCCGATTGAGTTGGGGAACATGAACAGTTCTGGGTGGCCAGCAAAATTATCTTCTGTTTTCTCAGAAGTAAATTTGATTCAAAACACAGATATAGAAAAGTGCATAAAACAAGTGTCTGGCTTAGTGAATTATTGTAAGGTCAACACTCTTGTAACCACTGGTCAGGTCAGAAAATATTTTTACTGGCCACCCCAGAAGTCTGTTCTGAGAAACATTAATTTTCTCTTTCTTTCTGTGTGTATGTGTGTGTGGGTACAGACATTCAGACACAGATACACTCACATATATACATCTATATATATACATATATATATGTATACACACACACACACACACACACACACACACATTACAGTTTAAAAGTCTGTGTTTTTCAATCAAATTTAATGTATTGTCCTTGACTGGATTCTGAATTCAATTATCAGATCCATAACTTTGAAGAAATTTGAATATAGACTGTAATGTATATATATATTTAGATGTATATATGTGAGTGTATCCATGTCTGAGTGTACACAGAGAGAGAGAGAGAGAGGGTTGATGTTTCTCAGAACAGACTTCTGAAGTGGCTAGCAAAAATATTTTCTGACCTGACCAACCAATGGTTATAAGAGTGTTGACCTTGTAATAATTCACTAAGCCAGACACTTGTTTTACACACTTTTCTATATCTGTGTTTTATTTTGGAATGAATTCTTTTTCACAAGAGAGAAATCAGAATAATAATTTATGAAGGCTATCCCGTGCTCTTGGGCTAAGTATATTTATTATTTTAAATATTCTTAGGATAAAGGAAAGAGGGAGAGAGAACTAACTGTTGGAGACAGGGTCTCATTCTGTTGCCCAGGCTAAAATAGATTGGCGTCATAGCTCACTGCAGTCTTGAATTCCTGGGCTCAAGTGATCCTCCTGCCTCAGCCTCTTAAGTAGCTCAGATTCCATGCCCATACCACTACATCCAGCTACTTTTTTATTTTTATACACACAGGGTCTCACTATATGGCCCAGGCTGTTCTCAGATTCCTGGGCTCAAGTGATCCTCCCACCTCAGCCTCACAAAGTGCTGGGATTATAGGTGTGAGCCACCATGTCTGCCCCCTGTATTTTTAAAATCATCTGAGTGGCTTCAAAGCTTTTGTTCTTTCTGTACCACCAAGCTGTCTCCTTAACAATGAACCCAGAGATACATTTAATAATTCTGAAAATATCCAACCACTTTGGTCACAAATAAAGGCCAGACTTAGCTGCAGATAAGGAGCCATTTGCAAATGTCAGAGTCTTGATATATAAATATTTTTTTAAAGACAAATGTCAAATTCTTTTTTTTTCTGTCTTCCAAAGATAAATGTTAGTATGCCATAAAAAAATACAAACTGGCAGAAAACCTCAAGGGGAAATCCTATGATATACTTTCCTTTGGAGTGATTGAAAAGTAAACAATTTGTCTTACCACTTGAATATGCACGTGCACACACACACATGCACACACGCGTGCGCGCGTACACATTCTCCCAGCCTTTTTTAAGTCCTTTGTTATGCCGACGTTAGTTTCTAAAAGGAACTTAAAACTGAACTTCCCTAAATTCACTTTGAAATAAAAGTCATTTGGATCAAAAAATAAAAACATTCAATTAAGGCCAACTTGGTAAATAAAATCCTATGTGGATCAGTTAATGTGTCTTCGTAAAAAACAAATCAACATAGCCGTATCTGGGAGATAGGCTCCTACTTTAATATTTGAAGCAGGTTGGCAATTCCTCCACTCAATAAAGGAGGTGAGGGCAAAAATTTACTGGGATACTGATTTATCTGAGCAATAGAAAGGGACATGGATGATAGTTTTTCACATACCTTGGTGTATTAGTACACAAACGGGCATCGGATCCCAAGAGAGATACTTGTGAAGTTGGCAGTGAAGCTGTAACCACAGGGATGTTCACATGCCAGCATGTTCACCTAAAGCAAGAGTGTAGATGCAACTGGCTGAGATTCAAAGAAGGAAACTGTGCTAAAGAGAGATAGCTGAAGAGAAGGAAGAACTTCCTGCCTCAAGTCACTATGTTAATTATAATATTACAAGGACTGCGTTCATTTATTGAGTGCTTACAAGGAACAACTTTTACTTAGCAAGAATACTTATTTACCAAGCAGACAAAAATGTAGATGCAACCAAGACTTAGTATCCTCCTTTGTAAAATGGGGGTAAGAGAATCTGACTCTTACATAGGGTTGTTGGAGAAATAAAGTGAGATCATGTTTACAAAATAAAAGGCTCAGTGCCTAACCCAACACTGCACATTGTATATGAGTTATCTTTCTTACTGTTAGAAGATTTCGAAGGAGGGCTTCTCCTCATTCTCCACTGCAGAGCTCCCTTCCCATTCCACAGAAGCTCTGACAGCATCCAGAGTTGTCCACGCACCGGACAACAAATCAAGCCGGGCAGATCTACCACTACCTCTAGTTACCAGCTTCCAGAGAAACCCATCAATCTCACAGTCTCTGCTCTAGGACGTTCTGGAGAAGAGATTATAGCCCAAATGCCTTCACTCTGCCTTTGGAACTTCCCTTTTTGTGTGTATGTGCCATGGACTTCTTGAAGTAAGGAAGCCTGTGGACTTCTTCTCACAGTGATGTGTTTTAAATGCATAAAATAGAGCATAGAGTATTTCAGAGAAAACCAATTACATTGAAATACAGTGATCACATGTCTTAAAAATGAATTTGTATTACAGTAATATGTGTTTCTATAGTAATGCTTTAAATAACAATAGCAGATCTAAACAACTGAAATGTCTAAGTGATGAGTGTCAGTCGCATGCTGAGACATCTGCAGCAACAAAATCATAGGTCCAGCTAATACTAGGAAATATTAATTTTCAATTAAAGGTTAGAGAAAATAAAAAAGATACAATTTTTGCCCATTCAAATTCACAGACCCACTGAACTCTATCGAGGCCAGGCTAAAAATGTTTACGATTATAGCCTCATTTTTTATGGGCCTTGAAGAAATTCCACCCTTGTTTTAAATGCCCTTCAGAGCTATATCTAGTATGGAGGGTCCCAATAGTGCAACAATTATGTTTTGAGCCCTGCTAAGGTCTAGGCCCTGAGAATAGGCTCTGAGAAAAGATCAAGGTTTTAAGGTTCTCCTTCACATAAACCTTTATTTTCTGGCAGGAAAAATATGCATATTTATAGAGACACTACTAAAGTGTGGTTCTTAGTTCAGAACAAAGGAAAATAATCTCTAAACCCAAAATTTATTCCTTTAGACACATTATACAAGAATTGCCAATGTCTCTTGGTGGATGGCTATAAAATCACTTGGTCCAGGCTACACTAAAGACAAACAGTTTATCCAATTAGGTGGTTATGTAAAGTCATTCTTTTTTTTTTAACTGGGACTTGCTCTGTTTGTTACCCAGGCTGTAATGCAATGGCAGGGTCATAGTATGCTGCAGCCTTGAACTCCTACCTTAAGTAATCCTGCAATCCTGCCTCAGCCTCCCTCGTAGGCAGGACTACGGGAGGCACCACAGTGCCTGCCTAATTTTTTTTATTTTTATTTTTAGTTTGTCTAGATACAGTCTCACTATGTTACCCAGGCCGGTCTCAAACTCCTGGGCTCAAGTGTCCTCCTGCCAAAGTGCTAGGATTACAGGCGTGAGCCATCACACCTAGCCTAAAGTCATTGTCATTCTTAGTTGGTTCTCGCCAATATGAAGTTTAGAAGTCAGGCATGGGCTGGAGATTGGAAGTCTCTCCAATCAGGCAGTGCTCATTTTAAATACCAGCTTTGCTGTTGCCTAAATTTATCATCTTGGAAAATTACTTAGCTTCCCTATCTGTACAATGGGGTTTATAATAATAGCAGTTTCTACCTCATAGGGTTTTCCTGTCAATTAAATTTAAATATTCTATAAAATCCTTAGCACACAGCCAGGAACTTAGTAAGTGTTCAGTTCTTGAATTTCCCTGTAATTGGCGGCTGATGAAAAGAAACATTTCCTGTTGGTCTCCCAGTAAAAGAGATGCTGGCTTGTACACCTATGGCTGTTGGTTTTTCTAATAGCAGCCCAAGGGTTAATACCGCCCGAAGATGTGGGTGGCTCCTGTTTAGATAAAGCCACATCCCAAAGCTTCCTTCCAACCTTGGTTGCTATTGTTAGAGTTTTTCACCACCTCTTTGAAGTTTCAAGATTGATAGATGTTATTCAAGAATTCCGCCCCCCCCCCCACCAAATTTATTAAGTGCAAGTTTTCTAAGGAAATCACAGGAAATTTTAGGAGAAAGTAAAACTTTGGTTTCTGACATTGAACTGGGGATTTCTAGAATCTTCTTCAGTCGGTGCTGCACATAAGGGGATTTCTGTTCTTGTGTTTCCTTTAGGCTAAAAAGGAATTGAAATTAGCAAACAAGACTGTTCTTATAGTTAGGAAGTATAAAATAAAATTGTCCATGATGAATCAACATTTCATTTGGATGTTTTAGTGAATTAAGGACACATCTAAGTAATTATGAACTTAATATTTAAATTTTTTCAAATTTCATTTTCATATATGTGAAAAAAAATTGACTACATATTCACATTTGGCCAAAGTGAAGTCTCTCCAGATTCTGCCAATGAGGTTATAATAATAACACCTCTAGGACAGGGTCTAAATATTTTAGACTTTCTGGGCCAGATAAGGTCTCTGTTGCATGAACCTCTTAGTTTTATTATTTTTTAAACAACTCTTTAAAAATGGGGGAAAAATCGTTCTTAGGTTATAGGACTGTGCAAAAGCAGGCCATGGGCTCTTGCGCCATAATTTGCCAAACTCTGCTACAAAATATAAAAAATTGAAGAAATATTATTTCACATAAGTAATCATTAAGTGTCTAAAACAAACGTTTGTTGAACACCATAAATTGCCCCATTCCGCCCCAGGTGCTGGGTATATCTTGGTGATCAGAATAGATGGCCACTACCCTGCTTTGTCCGGAGAGAAGCAATCAGATAATTAATTGGATTTATGATTATAAGACATTCCATGCAGTTATAGACACAGAGAATGGAGACACGTGGGTACTTCAAGCTAACACATTCATTGGATACCTCAGATAATAGAGGCAGAGTTTCAGGGAGGGAGCATTGTGGAAGTGGTAAGCCTAAGTGGAAATGCCGACTGCTCGATTGGCTGTTTGAACATTAGTTCATCTGCCCCCTTGATTTTGTTCTCCAGGTTTATACTTTGCTGGACAACAGGGACAGTCCATACGTCTCCACAGGAGTGTCTTTTTTTCTTTTGCATTCAAATTGTTCTGCAATTGCTTTATCCTACCCCGTTTCTGCCCTACTCTTGTCTGTTCTTAGTCCCAATCCCAGCCTCCCAGAGTAAGAATTTATGTTTTTAAGGGTCAGTCACTGAATTTTCTCACTTTCCTGTATTTTTAAAATGCATTCATGTGGCTTTCCAAACAAATGATTTATTTTTTTCTCTTGGAATTCCCTTGCTGGAATTCTGATATCTTGGGGTTACTATTCTAGTTTATTAGACCCAGGATTTTCATCTAGAATATATACTCAGTGGAAGTTGGCATTTCTACTTAAGAACAAGTAATCATATTAGGCTTAAACCTTAAAAATTGATATGTACTAGCATCATTTCTCACTGTGTTTTGTTAAATCAAAGTATCAGATGCTGAAAGAGCTATGTTGTCTGGGGTATATAACCTGGGCTTCATCATTATGAGCCAGGAAAATTTAGGACATGAACACACATGAGGAATTTAGGAGCATAGGTTTAACAGGCAGAAGAGAAGAGAAAGAGAAACAACTCTATAGAGAAAGGTGTCTCTGGCAAGTGGAAAGGACAGGCTGGTGGTGAATGCGCTGGATTTTATGGTCCAGTTTGAGGAGGCAGTGTCTGATTTGCATAGGGCTCACAGATTGGTTCGATCAGGTATGATGTTTACATAGTATGTGGGGAAGGCTGGTCACCCCACCCTAATTTTATTATGCACATGGGCCTTCCACTTGATCGGTGCCTCTTTACCGTACACATGGCTGACAAAGAGAAGGGAAGATGGAGTCGCCATCTTGAACATGTCTAGTCCTTAGTTCCTGCCGGCATTCACCAGTACAAGCTCCCAGCTTGCCTGTCTATGGCTGCAGCTCGACTTTTCAGGCTGCTGTTTGTTAGAAAATGATTTGGGGCTGCTTTTTATTACAAAGGAAAGCCTTACTGAGGACTCTCATGCCCTTATTATCTGCCCAAGTAATTTTGTCTTAACTCCTTTATCAATACCATTTAGGCAATGGATTCCCTTTGAGAGAACATGGTAAGCCTCATTCCACCTGGACCATATTCTTATCACCTTTTTTTTGTTTGCTTTTTTCTATTCAAACACCTACAGTAGGTAAAAACTGACAATTGAATAATCAAAAAATCATTCTTTGACAAGGAATTCAGTTCCATACCACCCACCCATTTTTTTTCCTTTCTACTCCCCAGGTGCAGAGTGGTCAGTATGGGAGAATTGCTCTTCCTTAGATAGATCATATATTCTTTCTCCTTAACATAGCACTATTTCCACTCATCGCTGACTTCTCCCATTCTTCAGAGACCGACTTAAACGCAGTTTTTGCTGCTGTGCCTTCCACGTTTCTCTAAGCTTTTCCACATCCCTCTAGTATACAGATTGTACCGTACATTTAGCCCTATCCCCGATGCCACATACTGCTCATTTGTATATATGCCCTAAGTCCTCTACTGAGTACTTTTTGAGGGCAGTGCCATGCTCATCATAGACACTCGGTAGTGATATATTTGATGAATGATTCTAGCATCTGAGCATGAGGCCTCCTCATTAATGGGTACTTTGGAGGGCAGGTGGATGACACATAAAGCAATAGACTTCTGGCATGTTTGCCCAATGAAAGCAGCCCAGCACAAGCTCTCATTGAGCTAGAGCCGCCTTTTGCTGTCTCCTGCTCACTGTATGTTTCTATTCATGTCCTTCTTCCAAAGAGGGAAAACTATTTCACCAGTACCAACAAGGCCAGCACATGAACCAAAGTTTGATGTACAAGCTATATAGTTAGATACCTGGTGCTAAGGACTCTCCTCATCAGCCCACAGGGGCCTGCCTGCATCAGTATTCCAAGTCATAAAACTGCAGCATTTCCATTTTTAACTCATCTTACCTTTGTGACAATGTTTTCATTGTTACTATTCTATGAAACTGCAATTTGCATGCACACTGAAAAGAGGAATGTTGAGTAGATGTAACATCACTGTCCAAAGAGAGCCTTTCCACAGACTCCTCCCCTTTTCACCCATAGGCCCAGAGCTGTTGTCTCAGGGTCGCCTGAATGCTGATCAGAGCAGAACAAGTTGGAGCGTAAAAAAAAAAGCAAAGACCATTGTGGAAACTGTGGCACTCCCTGTGTTTTTACCAGATATCATACCTGTAAGTTTTTCGAAGGCAGAAGCTGTGTCATTTTTTTCCAGATTCCCATGCCCTGAGTTTAGGTAACACTCAGTGAATGCTTTGTCTTTTTATTCAGAAACTACGTCTTTTTTTTCCATATTCTCAATGCCTTGAGTTTTAGATAACACTCAGTGAATGCTTTGTCTTTTTATTCGGCACCGTTGAGGACCTGCTGTGTGCTAAGTGCCATTTACGGTAGCGAAGAAGACATGGTCCCTGCCAGCATGGAGTTCCCCATCCATGGGGGATGGTGAGAGTAAGGAAAGACAGATGTGAAATCAAGAGGTGCAGTCAGAGTTCACTTGAGTTTAAGTTGTACTGAATGGTTACCTAGGAAAACTATAGGGTGCTATGAAAATGTGTAAAATAAGACAATTTTCCAAGTTTTTCTAGGCCTCCCTTGAGGAGTGACATATAAGCTGAAGTTTGAAGAAAGAGTGGGAGATGTCAAATAGACGGCCAGAGGCAGAGAAGACGGAATGAGTGTGCACTGACATCTCTGAGATAAAAATTAACAATATAGTATCTACAAAACTATGCAGATGTTAAAATCTGTAGATGCGCGGGCGTGAACCCACTTCCCGATAGTACTCACCTACTACATCCAACTCCTTCTCTCCTTGTTTTGTTTCCACATCAGACTATAACACCAGCAATCCTGACTTGCTGCTAGTCATATTTCAAGTGACAGGCGTCAGCCTCCTGCCACCACTGGCAATCGCCATATCTGTCATCATCATCTTCTACTGCTACCGCGTGAACCGGCAGCAGAAGCTGAGTTCATCCTGGGAAACCGCCAAGCCACGGAAGCTCATGGAGTTCAGCAGCGAGCACTGTGCCATCATCCTGGAAGATGACCGCTCTGACATCAGCTCCACGTGCGCCAACAACATCAACCACAACACGGAGCTGCTGCCCATCGAGCTGGACACTCTGGTGGGGAAAGGTCGCTTTGCTGAGGTCTATAAGGCCAAGCTGAAGCAGAACACTTCAGAGCAGTTTGAGACAGTGGCAGTCAAGATCTTTCCCTATGAGGAATATGCCTCTTGGAAGACGGAGAAGGACATCTTCTCAGACGTCAACCTGAAGCATGAAAACATACTCCAGTTCCTGACGGCCGAGGAGCGGAAGACGGAGTTGGGGAAACAGTACTGGCTGATCACCGCCTTCCACGCCAAGGGCAACCTGCAGGAGTACCTGACGCGACATATCATCAGCTGGGAGGACCTGAGCAAGCTGGGGAGCTCCCTCGCCCGGGGCATTGCTCACCTCCACAGTGATCACACCCTGTGCGGGAGGCCCAAGGTGCCCATCGTGCACAGAGACCTCAAGAGCTCCAATATCCTCGTGAAGAACGACCTGACCTGCTGCCTGTGTGACTTTGGGCTTTCCCTGCGACTGGACCCTGCTCTGTCTGTGGATGACCTGGCTAACAGCGGGCAGGTAAGTTAGAGCTAGTGCTGAATCCCCTTTACCTTGCGCCTGGCTTCACCCTACCTCTTGATCCCTATCTCCGGGCTCTCGTCTCAAACAGCCCCGTACTCTGGACACTGGTCTAGGGAATCTAGCCAAAGTATGGAGTCTGCCTTGCGCCTGCTCTGTTCTCTCCTGCCTGAGCATTTTTGCTAATGGACAGCATTTCTCCTCCCCTCTTCAAATCCCCTCCAATTCAGCACATTTTCCCTCCTGGATCCATCCTATTTGTCTTCCAGCAAATGTTTTCTCTTTGCTTCAAGCACTGTTAGTACTTTACCTCTGTTTTCTGCCTCTGTTATGGTTATACTCAGTCCTTTCTACGCTGTACTAGCTATGGCTGCGTTGGTTTCTCTGTATTCATAGCATCATGGAAGGTAGTCTCCCTGAAGTCCAAATCTACAGCCATGTGGTCACCCAAGATATCTAGCACAATGCCTTGAACAGTGAAAGTAAAATAAGTACTTGTTGACTGAGGGAGCACTTGCACTCGTGAAGTACTCTCACAGATTAAAATGGAAACGTTTTTGGCTCAGAAACTATCAGAAGGTGATGAGAAATCACCACAACATCCCTTATAAGTGACGGGCCCAGTGTTCCTCACACAGTGGGGTCCGTGGAGAGCGGCACTGTCTTCTTTTTTTTTTTTTTGAGACAGAGTCTCACTCTGTATCCAGGCGCCAGGCTGGAGTGCCGTGGTACAATCTCAGCTCACTGCAACCTCCGCCTCCCGGGTTCAAGCAATTCTCCTGCCTCAGCCTCCTGAATAGCTGGGACTACAGGTGCACACCACCACACCCAGCTAATTTTTGTATTTTAGTAGAGATGGGGTTTCACCATGTTGGCCAGGATGGTCTTGATCTCTTGACCTCGTTATCCACCTGCCTCAGCCTCCCAAAGTGCTGGGATTACAGGTTTGAGCCACCGCACCCGACCGGCACTGTCTTCTTGAGCCAGATGGCAGGACCCTCTTTGAAGCGTTCGGTTACTGCTCAGTCAGCCCTGTGTCCATGGCAGCGCACACAGTGTTGAGGTAAACATGTCAAAATGCGGACAGACTAATGTGCCAGGATAATGAGCCATGCACTGACCTCTTGAGAAGAAAAACTTTTTCTAATACATGCCAGTAAGAAGCATTCCTTGGCATGATATCAACTTACGTGGCTTCCCTAGATCCTTGGGAAGGGAGGACTTGATTGTTATTGCGTCAGTCGATACATACTACAATACTAAGTATGTAAGTGACCCATTCCCTGGAACATGTTTTTTTCCTTTTTCATATGGATCTCATGTTTGCATATTATCAGTCAGAGAGATTACCACAGACCTAAATATCAGAATAAAACTACACGACCCACACATCAAAATGATAAAGTGATCCAGATTTGGTCTTTTACTGTGGAAATACTTTTGTACAATTTAATTTAGTAGAGATGTTATGCAATTATATTATATCCTTTGCACAATGGAATGTGCCATGGGATAAACAAAGATTAAGGCTCAGTCCTGAAGTGATCAAAACTGATAGCAATTATTATTTTTACCGTAAGTCTTGGGGCTTCAGGAATTAAAAAAATATTTAATTTTGAAAAGCAAAAGTAAACATTTAAAATATCACAAATATTGTCTCCCAGGTTATCTGTAAGGATGTTATTGAAAAATGTGATGACATAAGTCATGGGGTTAGATAAGGCAGTCTGGGGTTTGGCACTTCCTTATTTTGGCATGCTTTGTTTATAGTCTTAAGCGGGTTTTCAGGGAGAGAACATCTATTTTTAAAAATAGTCATCTATCTGTACCTTTCCGTGCATTTCTCACTATTTAAAAGAGCACTGTGATTTTTTTTTAAAGATCCTCTGCACATGTCACGGACCAAAATCAGCTATATTGTGAAAATTAAAATGCAGCTGGAATTAAATGATGGGCCTCATTGTCTGTTTTTGCTGTAGGTGGGAACTGCAAGATACATGGCTCCAGAAGTGCTGGAATCCAGGATGAATTTGGAGAACGTTGAGTCTTTCAAGCAGACCGATGTCTACTCCATGGCTCTGGTGCTCTGGGAAATGACATCTCGCTGCAATGCAGTGGGAGGTATGTATGGACCAGCATCACTGTGTCATGGTAAACTTGTCTTCAAAATAAGATCTTGTGTTGCTTCAAGCATCATTCCAGGGGTTACAAAACAGTTATTAGAGCTAGTTGAGATCTGGTATTACACAACTGTTCCAGAACTATTTGGGGTTAGGCTAAACAGCCTGGGTTTTTAAGCTGAAAGCTACATTTGGAGCATAAAGCTTTGTATCTCCTTTCATAAAGCTTTGTATAATTACTCTTCTCTTGACACATCTCTCCAAAATTATTTAAATATCTGGCAAGAGATGAATGCTAATACAGTGTATAAGAATTACCTCTAATGATCATATGGATAATATTCAGATAAGCATCTGATTTCTTTTTCTTTGTGTTTTAAGGTTTTTCAGAATCCTGTCTGGGAAAAGGATTTGATTAAAAATTTACTTTTATGGACATGACATTCTTTGGTTGGGGAAAAAAAAATCATTGTTTGAGAGATTTGTTTAGGTTTTGAAAATTCTAGTGAAGAGTTTATTGAGGAAGGCCATCCTGTCACTCGTTAAGGCTGCAGGACTAATTGGGAGACCTAGTTTTCTCCTGCAAAGCCCAAGGTGTCCGGCTGGCTTGCCCTTTTTCTCCCCAGCTCAGCCACCTACTTATCTTTCCTTTTAGGATCATTTCTCCCTGAACACACTGCCATAGCCTCCCAGATGCCCTCTGCTGTGTCTTCTCTGCAGGTTGTATGCTGAGTCCTTTTCATTGTTAGAGGCTATTACTACTATTGACCCTGAGGCTGTAGATAGGATGAGCAACAGACATCTGGGGCGCCACGGTGAGGCTATTGTTTTAGGGGGTATTGTCCCCTGATTGCAAGAACAGTTGAGGTTTACATTGCTATACCCTTTCCTGACTCTCTTCTCAGTACCTTGGAGGGCAGATGAATGACACATAACGCAATAGAATTCTGACATGCTTGTCCGATGAAAGCAGCCCAGCGTAGGCTCTTATTTCACTAGAATTGCCTTTCGTGTATCCTGTCCACTGTATGTTTCTATTCATGTCCTTCTTTATTTATCAGGTGAGACAGGGTCTTAGGTCTCACCTGAGTAATCTGTGCACTCAGGTTGGTCCTGGTTGGCTGCCACATATGAGGCCAAGCTCACTCCATTTCATTTTTAACTTTTTGTTTTGTGATAATTTTACACTTACCGAATAGTTGCAAAAAGAGTGGAGTTTCCATATACTCTTAACTTAGCTTTGTCTGGTGTTAATATCTAACCTAAACCATAGTATGACTATCAAAAACGGCAAATGAACCTGGGTTCAGTGTTCTTAATTAATCCTTATGCCTATTTGTACTTCCAAGTTCCCAGTAATGTTTTTTTCTGAAACGGGATCCAGTCTGGGATCCCGCATGGATCTAATGTGCAAGCCTCCTTAAGTCTCCTTGACCTAGTGACAGTTCCCCAGTCTATTTTTACCTTTTATGACCTTGACACGTGAAAAATTTAGAACAATTATTTAGACCGTCTCTTACTTTGGGTTCACTGATGTTTTCTCATGATTAGATTGAGATTACGTATTTTGGGCTAAAATACCAGAAATGATAGTGTGCCTGTCTTCAGTGCGTCATGTCAGGGGGAACAAGACGTCTGTGTGTCTGATTATTAATGTTAAATGTGGTCCCTTGGTTAAAGTGGGACCACTGGGTTTCTCCTCTGTAAAAAATACTGTTTGTCCATTTGTAAGTAATACATGCCTTTGACCCATTTCTAAAGATACTAAATACCTGTTTAGTAAAGGTACTAGAACTTTCCTCTTCATAATTTACCCACTAATTTGATGATGTATGACTAATTCTTGCCTATAACAATTAATACTATAATGTTTGCTTAAAAAGAAGATTTTCTATTTTTCTTGTTCCTTCCTTATTTATTAATATGCATTCTAGTTTAAGAAAGGTCTGTCTCTTCAGTCACCATCCCTGTTCTTTACATATAAATACTAATTATGTATTTATATCAGCAGGGGATTTTGGATACTTGCTTTATTATATGGGTATCCAGTATTGCCATTATTTATTTTGTTGCTTAAGTTGCCACAGCTTGGGTGACTGGTCTAAACTACCCAACATTTTGCCCAAAGCAGGTTGGTACCACTGCTGGCTCTGATTCTTCATCCTGTTCAGAATATGCATAGCCAATTCTCCAGCGTGGGTCCAGGTCACTCCCTCCCATCCTGCACCCTGCTGAACCTCATGTGTTTTCCTAAGACCCTGGCATGAGGAAGGCACTTCCTGTCTAGCTGACATATTTTCTAGTTTCCTGACCGAGATTTCTTCCCCAGCACACTTCCAAAAGTTAACTTTGTTTTTCCTTGCACAGTGAAATTTGTTTAACCAAGTTTCAACCACTGAGAATAATTTTCTGCTTGAAAGCTTTGACAGTTCCAAAATGAATCTTTAGACGGGTATGAGCTGTGTCAGAGACAATGCTGTTGTCACTGTCAGAATAAATTTACCTAGATTTCAGTATCGTTTCCTATCCTTTCAACCCTGTTCTTCTATAACCATGAGCGAGAGATTGTGTCTCTGTCTTTCCCTCTGCCAGTGCAGCCAGCTGATTAAGGCCCTAGGTGAGCTCCCAGCTTTCATTGTTATCACTGACAAAAACCCTTTCCTGTTGATATTTGCTGAGTGTGGAAGAATTTAAGCTAATGAGGAAGAACGAAGTTCACCAACTTTTACGAGGTCTAAAAACAGATACAGCATAAACAAATTTTCCCAAGGAAGGAACTGGTTTGTTCAGCTAGTCTCAAAAAATCTTTCATAACCTTAGGATAAGAACAGACAGCCCTAGGGAACCGGAAGGAGGCCATCCCACTTCTCATTTCCTTTGATCTGAAGCCCGCCGTCCTGTTTCTCCCGTCTTCACTCAGGCTGCAGACACCAAGGCTATTTACCCATCCTCACGCTCGTCCTGACACAAAGCTCTTCACTTGATTAACTGTGTGCACTCACGTAGTAAGCTCCTTCTCCCACCTTGATTTCTGCTTTTAAAGGCGCTAGTGGTTTTTGTTTGTTTGTTTGCTTATTTTTGGTATGTCTCAAAAACCTCAAAGACAGATTTTTAGCCTGGTTTTAGTTTCAGAGATTTCCTTTCACATTTACAAAGTCCTTTAGAAAGTACACGAAGCCTGAAGACAGATACATTCCCTCCAACTGCCTGTATCTTTCTGCTGTCCCCACTGTAGCTTTTGTAGAAACACAGATGGAAAGACAGGTCTTGACCTCAAGAAGCTTGTAGTCTACAGGAAACAGTCATTTGGGTTTTTTCTTTCTTTTTTTCTTTTTAAAAAATTTACTCATGCAGATATGTTTCCTACCTTACAAATCAAATAAATAATGAATCCCTCTATTTGAAGTTAGACTTTAGTTTAAGGTATAAGGAAGAGGGAAGGCTGTAAAAGGTCTTTACTAAGCTCGAATTTTTGTAGTTTGCAGTACAACATATGTAATTACCATTTTTTTTAATCAGCAGTCTCATTCCAAAAAAGGAAACGTGCAATATGCTTACCTTTGTATGACAAATTATAGATGGACAGTAAAGGGAACCAGATCTCCAGGGTCCTCTCTGTAGCCTCTGAGTCTGTGTGTGCTTATGGGATCACGGATGGGGGCCGCTTCTCTGACATGGAAGGCTTATGATCTCACCCATGGAGCCAGCGACCAAGCACCTACAGAGAAGCCTACTTGAGAGGTATGGTGCACCTCGACTGCGTGCAGAAGGATGGTGGGATCCAAGTCTCCAGTGGAACAGCTAATCTACTTGACAAGTGTAGTGATCCACCCGCTGAAGGAGGGTAAATGTGGCTGTTTGGATTTCTTAGGATGACTGCCACGGGTAATATGGATGTAGCACCCCATCCTGTACTGGGAGAGTCCCCAGTTGTACTGAGGACTTTTTAAAGCTATGGAACATTGACCTTTCTGTTACCAATTGTTAATGAGCTATTGCAGAAGTGACTATTTGTTTTAGTTTCTTAGATGTTAGCATTACCCTACTCACTACTTGAAAAAAAACGTTCTAAGTAGCAGATGATCTAACTGAATGAAGTAGGATCCAAGCATTAGGGACAGAAGGTTCCACAGAAGAATGTGAAATCCCACCTCTCCTGCCTTTAAGCGACTCCTTATGTTTGAGCCCAGACTCTTCACATGGAGATTAAGGCTCCAAGCTCACCTCCACGCCCCCTCCTCATTCTGTGTTCATCTGTTCATCATCATGAATGTACTGTAGGTCTCACCTCCAGGTCATGCTGTTTACTGGCACTGGTACACTTAACTAGACCATTTTGAACAGGCAAGTGCAGTTCAGTTATGATAAATGCTTAGGAAGGGAAGGCAGCAAGCTCAAGGGACTGAACGCCCAGGTTGGCTACAGGGAGGGCAGTGTTAGGGTCAGGGAGTGAGAGCTGGGTCAGCTCCTGGAGGAATAGGAAGACTGGGACGTCCTCCTGAGTTACTTCTTATCAGCCAGTCTCTCCTCTGCGCAAGGGAGCACAGGGAAAGCAGAAAGAACAGCACTGCACTGGAGAAGCCCCACTTGTATCAGGTGAGAAAATAAACAGATGATAATAGAGCTCTTCAAAACTTAGGTGGTACAGCTTCATTTAGCACAAAATTCCACCAGGGAGCTTGGGAGATATGTTGCAGTTAAGTGAAGAGAGAGGTCAGAGAGAAAGGCTTCTTACTGAAAGTACATTTGGTCCAGACGAAGAAAGCCATAAAGGAATAACTACCACTTCTTGAACACTTGCTCCAGAAATTAACTCATTTAATCGACCAAAACACTTTGAGGTGTGGACTGTTATTAATCCCATTTTACAAAGAGCAAACTGAGGCCTCAGGAAGTGGGAAAGTTGTTGAGCCAGGAATCAAAGCCTTGTTGTCTGACTCTAGAGCTCGCAGGCCTTACCATTCCTGGTATACTGCTCTGGAGAATGTGTTTAAAAAATAGTAGCTATGACCCATGGAGAATGTGTTTAAAAAATAGTAGCTATGGCCGGGTGCGGTGGCTCACACCTGTACTCCCAGCACTTTGGGAGGCCAAGGTGGGCAGATCATGAGGTCCAGAGTTTAAGACCAGCCACCCAAGATGGCGAAACCTCATCTCTACTAAAGATACAAAAATTAGCCGAGAGGGGTGGTGGTTGCCTGTAATCCCAGCTACTCGGGAGGCTGAGGCAGAGAATTGCTTGAACCTGGGAGATGGAGGTTGCGGTGAGCTGAGATCGTGCCACTGCACTTCAGCGTGAGCAACAGAACGAGACTCCATCTCAAAAAAAAAATACACACACACACACACACACACACACACACACACACACACACACAGTAGCTGTGATTCCTATGCTCATTATGAATAGGGTAGTCAGGGCTACTCTCTGCATCCTGGCAGTTGATACGACGCCTTTCCAGCAGTAGCTGAGGAGACAGTCACACATTTGAGGAACATTTGGTGACAGCCTCACTTCTCCGGGTGAATCCCGGTTAACAGCCCCCAAGCCTGTTAATTTCTATAGCATGTCACAGTATTGATGCCTTAAAATTTGAGATAACTGCTTTATGTTGATTTCTCTAAAGATATATTTATTCATTCACTCACTCAAAAAGTATTTATTGTGTACCTATTGCGTTGCAGGCATTATTTAAAATGCCACGGATACGGCAGTTTAAAAAGCAGTATCTTTCCTTGAGGGACAGGAAGTCTAGTGACGAGCCAGTATTTAGAGACAGGTAGTGAACAAAGAGATATGTAATATAATGGTGGAGGTGGGTGGGGTGGATGGGATGATTTTAGAAAGAAAAATAGACTTGGGGGATAGATAACGAAAGAAGGTGTCATTTCAGACATTTTAATCCTCTGAAAGAATTCAAAAGAAAAAAGAAAACAAATCTTTCAGAATTGTTTGAAGTAAGAACAAGACAGAAGGAGGTGATTGGTGTGTTACTGTTTTATGAAAAAGGAGAAAATCCTTCTTCATGAAATCGCTGTTCAGCAAGGACAGAACTGGAGACTGGTTCTCTTTTACAAAGAAATCTCTGTCCCAGGCGTTCGGTCTGTTTGCTGTTCATGCAAGTGTTTGTGTGTTGCGTGGGAGGCGGGTGAAGGCCGTCCATTCAGGGCCCCCTTTGGTGAACACAGCAGGCACAATACTCACGTCATCCCCAGCCAAACTGGCCTACAAGCACACTGACTTCCACATCCCCAGTCATTTAGGCCTTTGAATAGAAGCTGACACACAGCAGCCAGCTGAGCAAGTATTTAACGAGGAGTAACACAACTCCAAGAAGGGGTCCTTAGCGTATTGGCAAGTTGCTGCAGCCTTGTGAGATGGAAAAAAACAAAGTGCAAATGAACCAAAAAGAAAGGGAAGGGGGTGGGGGGAAGAAAAAGAGAAAAAAAATAGGGAGGCGTTAGAGAGAAGGCTGAAAGAGACCAGGATTGAAACACTTCCTTTTCCTGGATTTCAAGGGATCATGGTTTGGAAAGCAGATATGAAAACTCGGGGGTACCACTTTAGGGAAAAACATCAACAACTTTGCTGCCCTGTGACGTTAAACTACAGTCAACGCAACAGCTGTGCACCAGATGCTGACTTTCTGAGGGATACCATTGTTGTCCCAGAGACCTCCCCTCTGAGTGCTGCGGAACTGGGAAGAGACAGGCAAGCAGAGTTTTCTCTCAAGAGCCCTTTGAAACAAATTATAAGAAGCTGCGAGGGCCAGGCAGTTGCGGGTGGCTTCCATCCACGAAAACACTGCAGGGAGAGATGGTGGGAGAGAGATGGAAGGAAGAGAAAGTCGTTTTCAAGCAGTGAAATAAAGAGGTTTATTAGAAAAGATGCTGTTTGAGGCACTCAAGGAGATCTTGAGTGTTCAGCTCTGCTTGTCTGGCTTCAGAAACAGTCTGAGGGTGAGACAAAGACTTGGCTTGATGAACTAATTCTGCTGTGTAGGCATATGTCTTGGGTGGAGTGCCTCCCACCCTGGAACAAGAATTTGAGTGCAAGTAGTTTATTTGGGAAGAGATTGCAGGGAATGCCAGGCAGAGAATGAGGAAATGAGTCAGGAAAGGGAAGGAAGCCAGTAAAGGATATCTTATCAAGCGAGTTACCACCATGGGCAACTGGAATGTCCCTGCATGCCGTGCGGAACACATGCCTCAGTGTCATGCCACCTGACTCAAAGGTAGCTGGGTGTTTATCTTTCCAGCCCCCATCAGTCTTTGCTGGAGGGTTCGTTCCCCAGCCCTCCTCGCCTGTTCCACCTGGAGTTGTGCCCACCTAACTGGAAGAGCCAGTGCAATGGGGCTGGGAGATGGCGGTGCAGCTGGCACTGCAGGGTCACACTGAATGATGGCGGGTGGCACGTGTGACTGTTCTCATTTTGTGGATACAGGAAGTGAGGCACAAACTCTCCACATCTCTCTTCCAAGTCCTCATACCTACTTTTTGAAGGAGTTAGGGCGGAAACAACAATACCTACGATGCGTATTGTTAGCTCTACCACTTTTTAAGTGCTAAACTCAGTCTTACTCTCTCAGCCCTTTGCTTTTTTCCTTAGCAGCAATTCCAGTTTTTTTAAAAAGGTGATTCTTATTATAGGTTAGCCAGGTGTAACATTTTCTGCAGACTCAGCCCACGCACTCCAGAACTTGCTTTCTCTGCAGTTCTTCACAGGAAAAGAGGCCCAAGGTCAAGCATCATTTGATCACATGTGCAAAGAGGAACTGCATTAATTCTGTTGCCAGCTATGCCCTGATCTGATGCCTGTGGTGAAAATGAGATTTTCATCCTTACCTCACCACCAGTCACATCTACTTCCCTAAACCCAGAAAGGACAAGTGTTTGGGCTTAATGTGGGTAAATAATAACAGCTAAGGAGAGGGCTGCTCTTTGTATTTTTTTTTTTTTACATAGCTTGTTTAGAAATGACAACTAATAACCTTCCACGGTTATATGCTGAGAAGGGCCCCATCAAGGAAGGAAGGGACACACTTGTCATGTTTGTGAAGGGCATATTCCTACTGGGGACTGCCCCAGCTGTACTTGTTCTGGTTAGGGGAGAAATCTCTGAAATGCTTGGCAGAAATGAGCAAACATGAAAGCTTCCTAAAAAGGAAAAGCAAATTTCTTCAGAGTAACAGTAATACAGTGTACGATTCTAAACGTTCTTCCTGGAATCCGGTGTACTCTTTGGGCCTCAGTTTTCTCAACTATAAAATGAGGATGTTGGATCACGTCTCTGAAGACTTTTTCAACATTCTTTGTCTGACTCATCTGAAACCCTTAAAATACGTTTAATAACTTGTGTTCTTTTTCCTGTGTCAAAATGCATCACACATTCCTTATGACGCATTTAGAGCGAATCTACCCCAAGTGTGGTCTTTGGAAGGTGCTGGGTCCTCAAACTCTCTGTTTCTAATTTGCAGTATAAAGACAGAAACCAAGATGTGTTTAGTAATTTTAATAGTTTGATGTTGCGACAACATTTAAGCGGGATTCATTTTTTTTGTAATTCATTTCTACTATATTTTACCAAAGCCTTTATCCCCAATGAATGGATGGCAAAATACCTTGGCTTGTATTAAAAAAAATAGATTGAGAAGTGCTCATTTATAAGCAATAAGGGAAAATATTTAATCACTTTGATTCTCGCTATTCAACCTAAGCCACTTTTGTGAAAGAAACAGTGGTTAGCAACTGGGGAGAGAGTTGCATTTCTTTATACATAATTATTTAGTAATTTCATAGTTTTAATTGCATAAATTTTCCAAAATAAAAATATTTTAAGCACTATCATGAAAAATAAATAAGATACACAGTTTGGACCCAATGATTTTGCCAAAGTGGATTAAACACCCCCGTCTCGAGCTACCTGAAACCCTGGGGGAAAAGTTGGAGTGTCAGAGGTCTCAGGCCATCCACTTGTTGCCAATCGCCAGCTCTTCCCAGTTTCCCAGGACTGCCTGGGTTTTGTTGCATGAGGTCTCATCCTAGGAAGGACCATTGGTATCCATCTGGCTGGCAGAGGGCTTTCTGCCTTCTAACCTCCTCTCACAGGGTTCAGAGTTTCACCCAGGTGTCTCTGGCCACCTTCTTCTTCTGCTGCTGAGTCAAAGCAAATGTCTGAGGCATTCTGAGGGATACTTACAACTTAGGAGCAATTGAGAAATGCCATCCAGGAGGGAATAGCCTCCATGTTACATGGTCATTCTACAAGTCCTAATGGAGGCCCTGGGAATGGCATTGCCTTAATGGCCATAGAAGGAAAAACAAGCAATGTTGCCTGATCATTGCAATTGAATAGCAAAGATGTTAACTGAGAGGCACGTGTGTAAACACTACCAAACATTAAACCATCTCCATACACATTGCAGGGCATCAGGAAAAAAATGGGGGTGGGAGTAGGATGTCCAACATGAGAGAGAAGGGTGAAGAAGAATTGCAAAGATCCATAGTTAGAAAAAAAAAAAAAGCAAACGTGTTTAGCTGTTTTGGAAAACCTATATTACATAAATAGGACATTTTTCAGAAGTTAAAGAAAGGTCAGCTTAAATCATGCGCACACTGCAGGTCCCCATCCCTACTCCTGATCTGAAAAACTAATATTAAAATATTGGAGTATGACAGTTTCGGTCAAATGATGATCCCGCCTCCCCAAACTTGTCAATTTTAAACTTAAGAGGAGCCAGAAGAGCCATAAATTCTCCCAGTGGGACACACAGAGCCAGTCCCTTTGCCAGCACCTTTCAGGCTACCCGTGACCTCCCTTCCTTGTGAAATTACCCAGAAGTCTAAGATGGGAAGCAGGCCTTGTATCCCTTGGGAATATTAGGGAGTCTTACAACTTCCCAAGATTTTAGGAAAACTAGGAAGTGACCCATTTATAAATCCCTTTGCTCTGGGAAGGGATTATTGCCTTTGTCTTCCTTTCTCAAAAAGCATTCATTAATTTTTCTTTAAGTAAAAATATGCCTAGTGCTGTCTGGTCTCATTCTCCATGAAAACTTGCTTTGATCCACAGAGCACTTATACAAAAATTAAAATAAATTCTGTAGTTTATGTAATTTGGAAGATTAGGACTTGAATTGAATGGGCTCTGGGTTTATAGTCTCAAGGACAAGACTTTTTCTTTGTTCTCAAGGACCGTCAGCCATGAGATTGACAGCTGGGTTTTTTCTGATCCCAGCATTTTCCTCCCCTGATGTTAGTCATGTCCTCCCCTGTCACTTCTGACCATGAGTATAGGGATTATTGTTGATGATCGGAGGAGAAAGAACTCTCTGAAATGCTTATTGGAAAGGAAGAAGCATGAAAGCTTCCTAGAAAGGCAAAGGCGTTTCATCAGAGTAACTGTAATACAATGTGAGATTCAGAATGTTCTTCCTGGTTTAGTAATTTCACCTTCACGAGAAGGGGCTACATCAAGGCTTCCCCAGGGTAACTTTGCAGCCACAGTCAGATTGTGCAGATTCGCTGAGACAAAGGCTTGGGGAGAAAGGAGAAAGCACTTCCTTGGAAGTTGTATTGGGCCAGCTTTTCTAGAAGTAGAGTCTGACACAGAGACTTTTATCCAATAATTTATTGAGGATAAAGCTCTCAGGAGAAGGAAGTAAGAGAAGCAGGAGGAGGCGTGGAAGGAGTTAAGTAAACTTGTAGTTCGAGAGCGGTCTAACCTCAGCCTGATCGCACAGGAAGCTGTGGAGAGTGTGAATTGCACCAAGAGCCAAGAGAGCTGGTCTGTTAAAATTCAACATCAATTTGTCATTGGCTATAGGCTGTCTGTGACAGTAAGGCAGTCATGTCCAGGAATCTCCAGGATAGGCATCTCCCGTCAGCCAAGGACAATCTCCCAGAAAAAGGCGAAGGTGTGAGCCCTTATGAGCCAACGCCTCATAAGGAGGCTATTGGCCCTAGCTTGGTAAAGGAGACCTCGGCAGGTACCAACTAAAATTGCTACAGAAGCAAAAACAATTGAAGATGGAAGGTCTGTGGACTGACTGTACCATATGTAAGGAACAATTTCCTTTTTATGTGTTCTTTACTATTATATTGTAGTACACACATCTCAAGGTATGGTATCAAGAGGGCATCATATTTGATTAGACTGGATTACAAGATAAATTTAGAGAGGAACATGGAGGTAGATCAGTTCAGTCTATTCATTTTATAGAAAAGAATAAGTATGTCAGAGTAAACACTTCCTGGAAACCAGATCTGATTCTCAGTTTTCTCTTTTGCTTGAATTCAACCCAACTCATATTTATTAAATTCTTACTACGTATAAGGCACAGTTATAGGTACTCAGCAGATAACTGAAAGACAGAAAATTAAGCCGCTGCCTTGGGCCTTAGGCATTTACAGTCTGGTAGAAGATAGGGAATAGAAGAAAAGAATAAGAGTGTAAATATTATGCAAATCACAATCCAGATCTCACCCAAGAGCAGTGTGGATTAAGAGCTTGGGCACTTGAAGGCAAAAGCATGACACACAGGAGGATGGTTTGTGCCTGTCTCAATGTGGTGGGAGGCCTTCATCCCAAATTCCCCTGTATTTAAAACTGTAAAAGAGAAAATATCCTGGCAGCTCTCCCATTTGGGTGAGGCTGAAGAAGATAAATATGCAAATAGGGTTCTGGGAAAGGGGAAAAAAGAAAACAAACAAAGAACACAAACGAGCCATCCCTTTTCAAAATGTCATCTTGCCATGAAAGCTTCTTCAATTCTTAGTCTAGAAGTGCAAATTTATTGAAAGTTTTACTCATTAAATAAGATTATTTTGAAGCGAAAGGCTAAAAATGCTACTTACTTTGGAGAAAAGTGTTGACTCTAGACCATTCTCTCCTTTCAGCCCAGATACGTTTTAGAACCGGAGTGTTTTCTGTCTTTTTAACTATCCTATGCTCCGTTGACAACTGTATTAGTCTGCTCATTTAAATTGATGTTTTGTTGTCTTGGTCGTCCAGAATTTATGTACTGCCGCTTTAGAGAGAATCTAAGATTCATTCATTCACTCACTCAACAAAGCATTTGTTGCCAGCCTGTTGTATGGGAGACCCTTGCAATTGTCACCAAGAATACAAGACTGAGACAGGGACTCAACTTGCATCCAAATGCCCACAGTCCAGTTAGGTGAAAAAAATAAGCAGGTGAATACATTAAATAAAATATGGTACATGCAAGAATAGAGCCCTGCCCAGAGCATCTAACCAAGATTGTCTCTAAGGATGTTCGAGGAAGTTTTTATAAAGAAATTGACCTTAGTTGAAGCCTGAAGCCTTGGTGAAGGGTTACCTCCTCCTCTATCATTTTCTTTATGGACTACACCATCAGAGGAAGATTATCTTTTTAAAATTTTGTTGATGTTATTGTTCATCTGTCCCCTCTGTCTTCCCACTAAAACAGCATTTTTCCTTTTTAAAAATCAGTGATATAATAAGGAGTCTTTGTAGACAAGTTTTTTGTTGTTGTTGCTTGTTTTTTATTTTTTATAGATACAGGATCTCACTATGTTGTCCCGGTTGGTCTCAAACTCCTAGACTCAAGCAATCCTCCTTCAGCTTCCTAAAGTGCTGGGATTATAGACATGAGCCACAGCACCTGGCCTGTAGACAATATTTTTTTCTAATCACTACTCTCCATGATTTGTTTCTATAGTAAAATAGACATAAAATTCATCTTAACCATCTTTCAGTGTTCAATTTACTGGCACTGAGTACATTCCCAGTGTTGTACAATGTTATTCATTTTTCTGTAACATTTTCATTTGCCCAGCTGAAATTCTCTACCCATTAAAGGATGACTTCTCATTTCCCCTTCCTCCCAGGTTGCCCCTGGATAATCACCATTATACTGTCTCTGAATATACCTGTTCAAGGTGCTGCAGATAAGCAGATTCATACAATATTTGTCCTTTTATGTCTGGCTTATTTCACTTGGCATAATGTCTTCAAGGTTTATCCATGTTGTAGCATGTGCCAGAGTTTCATTCCTTTTTATACCACAATACCTACATGACACTTAATACCCCATTTTAAATCTCTGTATATTCCGGGCCTTTGGAGGCTCCCGAACCATTGTAATACGTAAGATGTTTCCACTTCCCAAGAACCAGTGTCACCCTTTTGGTGCAGTATCACCCTGTAGAGAATGCCTGTGTTCAAATGTAAGCTCCGTGACCCTGTCAATCTTGTTGTCCACTCTGTCCCCAGTTGTTAGCATAACATGGAGCACACTTTAAGTACTCAACAATCAGTTGTGGAATGCTTCTCTAGCTCTTCCCCTAACCACTCCTTCCTTCTTATTTCAATCCTTTATTATTAAAATTTGCTCTTCATCACAGATGTATTTGTTACTTTGCGCATTAAGCTCCCCAGCCAGGCATCTCACCATGCTCATCTCTTTGGCTGCACATGCCACTCTTGGTGACCCTGTGTTTGCTGGCTTTCTTCACAGAAGTAAAAGATTATGAGCCTCCATTTGGTTCCAAGGTTCGGGAGCACCCCTGTGTCGAAAGCATGAAGGACAACGTGTTGAGAGATCGAGGACGACCAGAAATTCCCAGCTTCTGGCTCAGCCACCAGGTAAGGAGCGACTGTTGAGAAAGGTCAGTAAGATTCATCCAAAGTTGTCTCTTAGGTGACAGAGAGTTCTGGAATATTGGGCTTAAATCTGAGGGCAGGTCCCATTGTGTTCTACGATCCTGTTAAATTTTGTTTATAAAGAAAATTTCAATGAAGTGGATGACCCAATTATTATAGATTCCAACCAGCTGATACATACTCTGAGAGCTCACAAATAGGTATTTGGAGGGCGTTTGTCACCTTCTCCAAGCCCCCTTGGTTCTGGGTTAAAACATTTTGTTCGTAGCCTCTGCTACTTACTCACTCCTGGGCCTTCACGTCAGGAGTTTACATTTCATCCCCTCTGGATTCCAAATGTTTTCTTCCGGAATCTTCAGCTCCATAAGGAAATACTTAGCAGATGCAGAACAAGCAGAGTTTGTCAGGCAGCTGGATGGAGAAGTGACTGTGACATGCAGAGGGTTGTGGACAGGTGTCTGCAGGCTGTGCTCACAGACTTTGGAGGCCTCAGAGAGCACACGTGGGAAAGAAGAGACCCACTCCTCACTCTGGAATTAAGGAAAGCAAAGGAGAGGAGAATGCTGGGGAAGGAAGGAGAAACCTGTCTGCTGGGAACATCCTAACTGCCTCTTATATTTCCTTGTCTAGAAATGGTAGCTAAGGCTGATGATAGCAGGGCAGTCGTTCTGGACTTAGAAAGAGGCCGATCCAGATTGTTTGAGGGCACTTGGGTGAGGGCAGTGGTCAGAGAAAAAAGAGCACGATAGTTTGTGAGTGAAACAGAAGTGGTTGTGTGTCTGACACACCCAGGAATGCGCCCTTCGTGGAGAATGAGAGAGAACAGTGTGGCCCAGCTCACTGAGGAAACTGTTCTTCCTACTAACTAAACCCTCTTATTGCCTCTTTTGGATGAATTCCCTCAACCATGAAGGCTGAGGCTAAGTCGTAGGTTTCCCTAAGGGCAAGGCACAGTCAGATAAGAAACAGGAACAAATCAGGCACAATCGGGAAGACAAATGGAGCAGGAAGCCTGGTCTCTGCCAGTCCTGGCCCAGAGCCACTTCAGCAGACAGACCTTACTAAAGTCCGCGGAGGGGGTGGGGGTGAACCAGGCTGTGGTGGGTCACGGGCTGCTCTGTTTGGGCAAATCCTCTTTGACTCTAAAACTGTAAGAATGTTTTGCATACATTCTGAAATCAGAATGTGCTGGAGTGTTATGTTTCTTTCAAACCCTGTGGCCTCCTCTGCTGTATAGTTCTCGTAATGAAGCCATTATTCATGATGATAAAATTCTGAAAAGAATTTGCATAATACATTTTTTCTCATAATGAGGTTTGTTGCCCTATTGATTTCAAGTTAATGCTTAATATTTAATTTAATTTACTGCCTGTAATTACAGTGCCAGAATAAAATAAATGTTACTTGTATACCAACAGTAACACTCTACTCTTAACAGGGCCATCAGTCAATGCTGTCAATTAGGTGAATTATGCAATTAATTTAACATTATGAACTCATGGGGTGGGGAGGGAGAGAGAGAGGCTCCTAGGTGTGTTTGGAAAGTTGTTGGTATTAGAAGGCAAGTGGAGAAACTGCCAGTTCTCCCAGGTAGTTTAATGATTTGTCCACCCCGCTCCAGCCACCTGCGTGAGGGCTCGCCATTGGCAATGTTGACCTCGTAACTGGGGGTAGCACACTCTGTTTCCACCTATCACAGCATTTATTTAACTCCCGCCTGCTTTATTTCCAAAAAGGATTGGAAATGATAGCAAAAATATTTGCAATGCAAAATGAAAGTTAGGCCAGCGAGAGAAAACTCTTGCCACTTCCTGGGCAGGATCTCCTGGATGGGCTCCTTGGATGGGGCCTTGATTGGGTTGGGGTGAGCCCTATGAAATGGCATAGAAATGGCTGTGGGTCAGCACGCCTGACCCACAAAGGCAGCTGTTTCATAGGGTCCAACCTCATGTTGTGGAAGAGGAATGGAGCATCCCGGAAGTCATCCTTGGGAGCTCGTAGATGCTGCTCCTGAATCACGCCACAAGATGTGTGGTCTTTCCAAATAAAACAACGCCGAGGCCTGCATACAACTCTGACTGGGGTAGTCAGCCCTGTTCCGGCAGAACAGTATGTGTGACCCAGCTATATGACACTCTGGAAAAGGCAAAAACTACAGGGACAGTAGAAGATCACTGGTTACCAGGAGTTTAGGGGAATAGAGGGAGGGATGAATAAGTGGAATGCAGGGGACTGGCGGGCAGGGTCAGATAAACTACTCTGTATGATACTATAATGGTAGATATGTGTCATTATACATTTGTCAAAATCCATGGAATATACAACACCGAGAGTGAGCCCTGATGTAAACTATGAATTTGATTGATAATGATGTGTCAGTGTCAGTTCATCAGTCATAACAGATGTACCATGTAGACACATGATGTCGAGGTGGAGAGGCTGTGATGTGTGGGGAAGGGGTTTGTGAAAGCTCTGCACTTGCCACTCAATTTTGCTGTGAACCTAAAACTTCTCTAAATAGAAAGGTGTGAAAATGATATTAGGGGCCACGACATGGGGAATTTTCAGGTATTGTGAGTGTTAGTGTACCCCAGAAGCCCAGCAGAGGGTCACTGTGCTGTAGGCACCTATTATGATCAGGTAGTACCAGAGCCAACAGGTATGGCAGGTCTCCATCATGGCTGCCACCGGCACAACCCCCGCTTTCCACGTGGAACTGGCTGGCCTCCAGCAGAGGGCACTCCGTCAGCACACGTTAAATGCACAGGTACTTTTGGACCCTGCCCTCACTATAGCAACAGGGTCAGCAGGCCACCTTGCCCCTCAAGGAGCCCAGCAACTCATGGTGCCCTTTCCCACTACAGGGCATCCAGATGGTGTGTGAGACGTTGACTGAGTGCTGGGACCACGACCCGGAGGCCCGTCTCACAGCCCAGTGTGTGGCGGAACGCTTCAGTGAGCTGGAGCACCTGGACAGGCTCTCGGGGAGGAGCTGCTCTGAGGAGAAGATTCCTGAAGACGGCTCCCTAAACACTACCAAATAGCTCTTCCGGGGCAGGCTGGACCAAGTCCAAAGAGGCTGCCCCTTTCACCAAAGAACAGAGGCAGCAGGAAGCTGCCCCTGAACTGATGCTTCCTGGAAAACCAAGAGGGTCACTCCCCTCCCTGTGAGCTGTGGGGCTAGGCCAAAACAGCAGCAGCAGGGAGTGGGTGACATAGAGCATTCTACGCCTTTGACGTCGTCATAGGATAAGCTGTGTTAGCACTTCCTCAGGAAATGAGATTGATTTTTACAATAGCCAATAACATTTGCACTTTATTATTGCCTGTATATAAATATGAATAGCTATGTTTTATATATATATATATCTATATATTTCTATATCTATATATATATATATATATAGCCATACCTTGAAAAGAGACAAGGAAAAAGATCAGATATTCCCAGGAAATTGGTTTTATTGGAGAGCTCCAGAACCAAGCTAAGAAGGAAGGGACCCATGACAGCATTAGCATTTGACAATCACACATGCGGTGGTTCTTTGTAAAACAGGGAACTTTGCACGGGGAAAGAGGCTCATGTCTCACAGCCAGCTTTAACCACGTGGCACTTGCTTTTGCAAAATAATCATTCCCTGCCTAGGGGTTCTCTTCTGGCCATGGAACTAAGTACAGTGGCACTGTTTGGGGACCAGTGTTCCTGGGGTTCCTGTGTGCCTTTGTTTCTCCTGGACTTTTCAGTTAAGCTCCAGGCACCACATCTGAGGGGCTCCCTTAGAAACTCTCTCTCAGCATAGTTTAGAAACTCCACCCCATCTTTTAATACCTTAAAGGTTGTGAGCCCCACTTTTTACCTTCCCGGGTTGCAGAAAAATCAGAACAGATTTCCCCATCCATGCAGTTGCCCCACCATCTACTAATGAAAAATAGGTCTTTTTTTCATATTCCCCCTAAACTTACATTACTAGTCTCTGCTCCAGCCTTCATCCTTTCCTAAAAAGGAGCAAATCCCCACTCAAGGCTTCATCTTTTTCATTACTTTTTTCATTACGTTTGACTTGATTCTCTAGTTTTTTATTGAAACACCAATCAACAGGTTCCATCTTTCTGGGCTCCTGAGTGTTCAAGCACAGTGTGGCCGCATGAAGAGGCCTTGAACTGAGCAATACTATCACTGTCAGGACTAAGACCTTGGGAACTCTAAACATATGTGTTGTTTGGTCAGCTCAGCGTTTTAAAAAGTGAAGCCGTATTATAGATATTTGGAGATTTTGCAGAAAAATCTGGATCCCCAGGTGAGGATGGCAGATGGTTTTCAGTTCTCTCCAGTCCACGTTCACAAAATGTGAAGGTGTGGAGATGCTTACAAAGCTGCCTCACTCCTCACTGTAAACATTAGCTCTTCCCAGTGCCTACCTGACCCTAGTTCAGGAATTAAATCTGCACCTAACCGAGGTCCCTTGTAAATCTGCACCTAACCGAGGTCCCTTTTAAATCTGCACCTAACCAAGGTCCCTTAGCATTTATTCTCTGGCTAGATATGATTCTGACTACCTTGTCTGGTGTTAAGATTTGAAGTTGGTCTTTTATTGGACTAAAGGGGAACTCCTCTAAGGGTCCCAGTTAGCCCAAGTCTCTTTTGCTTCTATGGTAATAGTTTTACCCTCTGCATTGGAGAGAGGAGCCCTTTACTCCAAGAAGCTTTTCTCGTGGTTACTGTTCTCTCTCCATCACGCCAGCCTTCCCTACCTTTGCAGAAATCGCTGGAGGACTTGAATGTGGGACACATAAGTCCCATTTTGCAGTTAGGAAATTTGTGTCCACAAGGACAAGAACAAAGTGTGAGCTTTAATACTCCATAGGAAACTTGTTAACCAACAAAGAAGTGTCAATGCTGCAAGTAATCTCTTTTTTAAAACTGTTTTTGAAGCTACTTATTTTCAGCCAAATAGGAATATTAGAGAGGGACTGGCAGTGAGAAAATCAGCTCTGTTTGGATGCTGGAAGGTCTCATTTTATTGAGATTTTAGGATACATGCAAAAGTTTGGAATTAGGCGGAACCTCTGGGCACCCTGCTCCGTGTGGGTGGGCTGAGAGTTAAAGCCAGTGTGGCCACAGTCGCATAGATGTGCCTAGAAATTCCACTTGCACCGTTGGGCATGCTGATACCATCCCAATAGCTGTTGCTCATTGACCTCTAGTGGTGAGTTTCTAGAATACTGGCCCATTCATGAGACATTCAAGATTCAAAAGAGTATTCTCACTTCTGGGTTATCATCAGCATAAACTGGAATGTAGTGTCAGACGATACTGTGGCGTGTTTTATTTATGTTTTTTTTCTTATTCAAGAAAAAAGACCAAGGAATAACATTCTGTAGTTCCTAAAAATACTGACTTTTTTCACTACTATACATAAAAAGGAAGTTTTATTCTTTTATGGAACACTTCAGCTGTACTCATGTATTAAAATAGGAATGTGAATGTTATATACTCTTTTTATATCAAAATTCTCAAGCACTTATTTTCGTTCTATGCATTGTTTGTCTTTTATATGAATAAAATGTTTATTAGAGCGAATAAAGCAAAATACTCAGGTGAGCGTCGTGCCTCCTGTTCCCATTCCATTTGCCTCATTTGGTTATTTTGCAACTTATGTAGAAAACATGACCAGATAAATCATCTCCAACTTTTTCATACTTACCGTCTTCCTCAACTGACAGTCTCACACTCCTTAAAAAAAAGTCACAGAAGGCCAGGCACGCTGGCTCACCTCTATAATCCCAGCACTTTGGGAGGCCAAGGCGAGTGGATCACAAGGTCAAGAGATCGAGACCATCCTGTCTAACATGGAGAAACCCCATCTCTACTAAATATACAAAAAAAAAAAAAATTCGCTGGGCGTGGTGGCGTGCACCTATAGTCCCGACTACTTGGGAGGCCGAGGCAGGGGAATCGCTTGAACCCAGGAGCCGAAGGTTGCAGTCAGCTGAGATCGCGCCACTGCACTCCAGCCTGGGAGACAGAGTGAGACTCCATCTCAAAAAACAAGAGTCACAGAAGCTCAGTAATATGAGATGAAGCGGATGCCGCTCATGCCCTGTTCGCCATGCTGGCATTGTGGCATAATGTCCCTCCGAATGTCCAGAAGACCTCTCCCCACAGTCTCAGGCGCTGTCTCTATCCACATGGCTGTTTCTTGCAGGGATTTTCACAGCCAATGCTGCTTCTGTTTTCTCCATTTCTCATGGTAGCAAGCTGTTGGCTTTCTTCTTGACTCTTGTCATATTCCATGCTTCCCTTTTCTGCCCAGATACCACATCCATTTGGTGCTTTTAATCGAATAACCTGAATGGTGAGACGAATATGCCTCAGGAAATTGGCTCCAGGTCATTCCTTGTGACAAAGGGCATGAGATTTTCTGCGTGAACTTCATGCTACGTGTTTTGGAATCTGAGAGATTCTGTGGCTTTTCTCTGTTATCAGCTGAGCTCCAAATAGGTAATGTCATAGTGCCTGCACCAGGGTATTTCAACCTGAGCACTGCTGACTTATTTTTGCATTGGATGATTGTGTGTTGGGAGGAGGGAAGCCGTCCTGTGGACTGCGGGGTGTTTAGAACATCCCCGGCCTCCACCCACTAGATGCCAGTAGCACCCACCCCACAGCTGTGACAACCAAAAATTTTTCCCGATCTTGCCAAATGTCCCCTGAAAGACAAAGTCCCTCTCAGTGGATAATTACTGAGCTAGATGATGTGGTCCTACTGTGGGCGTTAGTTACAGTCTTGTCTTTACTAGTAGCAATTTTAGTCGTGACTAGCTGTAGAGGTCACTTGCTCCTCCATTTAGCAGCTTTGTGATCTCCGAGAATTACTTAACCTCTCCATGCCTCGGTTTCATCATGTATAAAATGAGATTTTACAAGCCTCATCCTATACAAGATACAATGTGGCAAGAAGACACACTAGGCTTTTGAAGATGGCTCTTGAACTTTTTGGAAAGCCTTCACTACACACTGGCCTATGTTAAGTTGGTTTAGTATGCCAAGGACTGCTTGGGCAAAGACGCCGATTTTTAGGTAAAACCTAGAGAACATTTACAGCAGAGGAGAATGGGCACATTCCCCAGGTCTGCAGGACAGGAAAGTGCGTGTCCTGTGTGAGCACTGATAATCTGAGAACGCTCACTCACCGAGTACTCGCTGTGTCATTGGATCGGATCCACCACTAGCTTGGTGAAGTACATAGTATGCCCATTTAACAGACGAGGAATCGTGTGGTCAGAGAGCTCAAATGAGAAGCTCAGGTCTCAGCAGGTAGAGTCTAGAGGCAAGGCCAAGTTGTCTTGGAACTGGAATTTGGAAAACCTGACATGCTTGGTTCTTTATTTCCTGCTGTTTCCTGAGGGATCGACCAGCCCAAGCAAGACCAAATGGCAACCCCATGAAGAAGAGCCCTGCTGCTGCATCCCTGTTGTCATCGCTCTCTGGGTCTCTGCTCAGTGGAGGCAGGAAGGATGCTTTTCCACATGGATTGCCTGACTTCCTCTGCATTCACATGATAAGTGTTGTCTAGATGCTTGCTGAGAGAACAATGGAAGATGAGTGAATGTGTGTAGACTGCGTTTCCTAATGTGTGAAATGTGTACTTGTATCTGAGATGATTTAAGATTGTGCCACCTTTATAAAAATAGATCCACCTTTATTTTAGTGGATCATTAACATGTATTAGAAAAATTCATTATCACAGTAGGTAAGCCTGGGCTTTCACAAATAATGTTGCTTGAAATATGGCTGAGATTAAAAATTTGAATTGATTTTTAAAATACATTAAGTAAATGATACTTATTCATGGCAACTACAGGAGGTGTGAATGCAAATGACTGAAATTAGGGAGCTCTACCCAAGGGGGAAAATTCATATTAATTGCTAACATTTATTGAGCACTTGGTAAAGGCCAAGCACTATACTTTTACCTTTTTTATCTGCTTGAAGGCCCTCAACAACCCTGTGAAGTATCTTACCCCTATCTTATAGAGGAGGAAACTGAGGCAGAGAGCAAGGTCTTGCTAAGGGCCACAATCGTTAGCATGAGAATTTGAGCTGAAACAGCTGGACTGCAGAGCACAGACTGCCACCTTGAACGCAAGATAAAGCTGGGTTGAGGGGGTAACAACGTGGAGCCTCTGGAGACCTCAAGGGTCTGATTCACCAGTCCAGAATAAGGAGGAGGCAGATGCAGTTAGCATTGGAGAGGAGGGAGTTAGCCACGAGGGAGCCCAGGGAGGAAAAGTTATTCCTCAAATGCACATGGACTCTGGGCTCCAGCCCAAGAGCTTCAGCCAAAACAGGAGCCAAGGTCTTCTAACCCCTCTCCCTTCTTCCACGCTCTGTTTTGCTGGGGTTATTTTAGTTCTTGCTACTGCAAGGTCAGGAACATTCCCAACTGGCAATTAGTCTCCAAGTGCCCTCAGCACGGACTCAGTCCTTTGCACCAGTCAGCATCCTTTGAATGCAGTCTGTTTTTGTGCCCAGGAGTTCCTATTTGCGGTGGCTGTTTTTATTTTAAGCTCTTTATGCAAATGACACACTAATGGTCCTGTCCTAAGGAAAATTCTGTCTTCAGGTGACAGGGAACTTTTCATTTAAACAAGTGTATCTGTCCTTTTCCACTGAAGCCACAACAGTTGGCATCTGCTCGTTTTGTTCATTTTCCTCCTCAAATAGGCTAGCTCATCATTGCTTATCACATTTCCAATTAGTTTCTTTTTTTTACCTGAATAATTATAGCTCCACACTCTGGGTTTGGGGCCATGCCTTTCAGGCCTACTTTGCAAACTGTGCTGATAAAGACGAGATTGTGAACTTACCCACATTACCTGGGCTGCCAATCAGCCTCACACGGTGTAATTTAATTCTAACTTACCTCCTGATCTTTGGTGCATTTAAAAATAACTTGTTAATAGTCTTCCTATTCTAATTAAGCTAAAATTGCACACACTGTGAAATGCTTGCTCTCTTGCTGTCTTGTGTTCTCTCTCTTTCTCTCCACACACACACACACACACACACACACACGCACACACACACACACACACCATTGATCCTTAAAAATCATTTCTGTAAACAGCCTGTGTAGCACAGTGCTTCTGAAATTCTCCTCAAAATCTTCCCCTTACCTATGCCCACAATGATAGCAGAATAAAATAACTGTAGCCCTGGTACCCTACGTTCATTAAAATATTCATAATAAATTGTCTAAATATTTATAACAAAGTGATTAAAAATTGGAACCTCTAGAACCAAATCTCCTTGGTTCAAATCCCAGCTCTGCCACTAACTGTAGCTTTGTGCAGGTCTTTTAACTGCTTTTATTTCTTGGTTTCTGAATGTGTAGAATGAGGACACTGATAAAATCTACTTGGGAAAGTTGTAAGAGTTAAATGAAATACTGAATTTTTAAATGATTAGAACAGAGACCAATGCAGGTAAGTATTTATTGCTATAATTCAGTTTTGCATTCTTTAAAACGAAGCTGTGTTGTTGCAATATTTTAAAGATATATCGTTCCCAAAATTTTTGGGTAAAATTTACTCTTAAGGAAGATGAGTCATGTTTAAGCCGTAATTGTGAGCAGACCACCCTTTTTCCTTGAGGGGCTTTCTTAATCGGGTGAATGGCATGGCTGTGGTGGGACATACAGGGCTCTGTGAGACAGGAAATCTGGGGGGGGCTGTCTAGCTCCATTACCACTCTTTTTTAAAAATGTATTTTATTGTGTTTTAGGTTTTGGGGTACATGTGAAGAACATGCAGGATTGTTGCATAGGTACATACATGGCAATGTGGTTTGCTGCCTTCCTCCCCATCACCTATATTTGACATTTCTCCCCATGTTATCCCTCCCCAACTCCCCACCCCCTGCTGTCCCTCCCCTAGTTCCCCCCACAGCCCCAGACCTCAGTGTGTGATGCTCCCCTCCCTGTGTCCGTGTGTTCTCATTGTTCAACACCCACCTATGAGTGAGGACAGGCAGTGTTTGATTTTCTGTTCTTGTGTCAGTTTGCTGCCACCCTCTTCTTTTATGGATTCAGTGTCTTGTTCTTTTGTTCCATGTGAGAATCATCCCTGCCCTGCCTACATTAGAAAGCCGGAGAAAAATGAAAGAGGTAAACACACATGGAAAATGTACTAAAATATTAATGCAAGGATGCAAGGTATAAGCTTTGCTGGCACATTAGCTCTTCATTCATGAGTAACGTCACAAGCATTTGGGAATACGTATTTTATGTAGGACCTATATTTTACATATATGCTAATCATCCTAGAAGCCCTGCAAGGTACATATTATTTTTTTCCATTTTTCAGTTACGGAAATTATCTAAGTTTACACAACTTGAACCCAGGTCTCTGTGAGTACAAAGCTATCTACTCTTCCAAACTGTTTTATCCGTATTTATTTCCTCCATCAAACATTAGTTGAACTCAAAGTGGTGTATCACCCAAGGTCGGCTGGCATCTTGACAGCAATAACTATGTGTTACTCAGCATCTTGCCACAGCGCCTAGCAAAGAGTGGAGAGTGTAACAGTCTTTCAATTAAGTTTTGCTGAAGAAATAAAGGCCCTTGGTCTTTAGAAATTCACAATTCAGCTGAGGTGACAGACACATACTAACCAACAACATAGCACGTGATCAGCATGTCCGAATCAGTAATGTCTCTGGAATAAAACAGCCTGTGAAATGTCTGACTTTCGCTGAGAAACTACCAGTATGAGTTTGACTGCTGACCCACATCTGCTTATGTGGCCGTAGTGCTATAGCCACTGTTGATACCCTGAGAGGACAGCCTTGTTCTTCCAGGGCTCTTACAACTCTCTTTTAAGGAGCTTTTATTAGATCCCTGGAGCTACTGTAAAACATTGCCCCAGGTTTGGAGACATAAACCAACAGAAATTTATTTATTATCTCACAGTTCTGGAGGCTAGAAGCCTGAAATCAAGGTGTCTGCAGGTTTCACTCTCTCTGAAATTGTTTATGAGGACATTTTTCATCTGATTTAGGACCCCCCTGGATAATCCAGGATGATATCATCTCAAGATTCCTAACTTAATTACATCTGTAAAATCCATTTTTCCTCATAAGGTCACATTCACAGGTTCTGAAGACTAAGGCATGGACAGATCTCATTGGAAGCCGTCATTCAACCCACTGCAAAGCGTTAGTCAATTCCCCTGGTATGAATGCTTCCACGATGGAAGGATATCGAGCTCAAGACTCTCCCTTGTTCACTTGAGGCCTTCCCAAAGATGACCGACAGCTTCACAGATTTTATTTAGTTTCATTTCCTGTCTTAATGAAAAAAAAAGTAGGAATGGCTATACTGTATAATGATTAAAACATCATGTAAGGATTACCCCTTATCTAAATGTTTGCCCATGCTTTGTGAACATCTATCATTTTTCCAGCAGTTACAATTTTTTCTTTCCAGGAATATGGGAATGAGGTGAATTTGACAACTTCTCCCCCACCTATTGTATCCTCTTTTAATGTCACCCTGTGTTTAACAGTCCCTGACACAATGTAGGAGCAATCCGTGGTACTCAAAGAATATTACAGAATTTAACAACAGTGCCAAAGTTAGGAATAAACTATGACTACGTAAATATGTATCTCTGTCTCGATCCAGTCTCTTCTCATTAGATTACGCTGGGCCACAGGAATACCCCGGGTGAGAAGGAAAAGTGGGGTTCTAGCCCGAGTCCCATTATTAAGTCTCTTAGCTCTATGACCCTTGGATATTCTAGTTATTATTACTACAAAACTTAGTGGCTTAAAACAACCTTTTTATTTTGCTCAAATTTTCTGCATCAGACATTTGGGAAAGGCTTAGGTTGGATGGTTTTCACCTGGAGTTTCTTCTACCATTGCAGTCTTTCTTCTGATGGCTCAGCTAGGCTGGATACTCCAAATGCCTCACTCTAGTAGTTAGTGCTCGTAGCTGACTGGGAGCTCAGTTTGGGCCATCGTCTAGGACACCTGCACATGACTTTTTCGGCTGGCAGTTTAAAGACAACAGTTCTAATATGACATCTGGCTTCCTCCAGGGTGAGTGTAGAACCTGTGGAAACTGCAGGGGTATTTATGACATAGCCTCAGAAATCATGTAGTATTACTTCTCCCATACTCTATTGAGCCAAGCAGTTGCAAGTCACCCAAATTCAAAGCAATGGGACCTAGCTCCCCACCTCTCAATGGGTGACGTGACAAAGAATTTGGGAGCAATATTTTAAAATCACCACATGTACTTTATACTATGTGAGAGCCTTATTCTTTTTTTTTTGAGACGGAGTTTCCCTCTTGTTACCCAGGCTGGAGTGCAATGGCGTGATCTCGGCTCACCGCAACATCCACCTCCCGGGTTCAGGCAATTCTCCTGCCCCAGCCTCCTGAGTCGCTAGGATTACAGGCACGCGCCACCATGCCCAGCTAATTTTTTGTATTTTTAGTAGAGACGGGGTTTCACCATGTTGACCAGGATGGTCTCGATCTCTTGACCTCGTGATCCACCCACCTCGGCCTCCCACAGTGCTGGGATTACAGGCTTGAGCCACCGCGCCCGGCCGTGAGAGCCTTCTTCTTATCTGTAAAATGGGACTACATTTCTCTAAGTCTCTTCTAGGACTTAAAGTCTATGGAGCATTCTCCTTTAATAATCTTAATTTATAGATACTTACATTAGTATTCATATGCCAATTCTTTTCTATCATAAAATACTCATAGTACATAGAATTTTTAAAAATAGAAAAAAAGCTCAGTTTCAATGCCTAAATCTTTATATATTTTTATATTTAGAGTTGTTTTCTGTGTGTAGTGCTTACGTGTCTCTGTGTGTGTGTACGTGTGGTGAACCTACCAGTACATCATTTTGGCATCTTTTTCTCAGAATTAAACAAGCCAGAAAGACATTCTAAAATTTTGTTTTTAAGGACCATCAGTTGCCGTTATAACCAAACATACTATAAAAACAGTAACATTTAATATCCTAATTAAATTGTAGTGGTCGTTGACCTCAGATTGCAAACTTGGGTGTGCGAGAAATATCTTTACTGTAAATCTGTTTTAATTTTTATTCTGAACCCCTGTCCTGCTGAATTCGTGGGAAATATAGCCCTTCATTTTTGAGACAACCTTCCCCACTAACTCTTGAGGTTATGTCATTCATCCAGGCCTCACGCAGTTGGAACAAAGGGGAAGGGGCTGAGGAGTTGTGATACTCAATTGTCCGTGAAACCGAATTCACCCAGAAATACCCATTATCCCTGTTTGCTGGGCTTGCTCAGGTCTGTCTCTCCTGTGGTTCCTTGCCTTGCAGGGAGTTTGTTACTACTCTCCAGGAAACAGAGTATCTCAGGTCTAGACTAGCTTTCTGGTACAGCATAAGCAATTTCCTTATATCCTCCAGGTCCTCAGGGTCCTGCCTGGGAGCAGTGGGCAAGCGCCCTCTGCTCTGAAGGTCACCACAACTCTCTCTCCCTCAGGTCCTACAGATTCCATATCCTCTGCCTTTTGCCTTGCCCAGGCTCTACTCCTGTTCTTTTCTCAATAGTTTTTGATAGCCTATCAATATCATTAGCAACCAAATAACTGCATCACTTCATCCTGAAACCGTCCCTGGGAAAGGAAATATTTACATTCCATCTTTCTACTGCTTCAGAGAAAAGAAGAACCAAATGACTATTTTTTCCACAATAAGAGTGAATGTTCACATCCTGCTACAAAAGAATACATCAGGCTAATTTACATGCATTGCATATCCTCTGGTATATAAAGGGAATCACGCTTCCATCAGATAGGTTTTTGAGTCTGTGTTCAACTGCTTCCTAAATCTCCTGGGTCTAATGGGAGAACAGCCTCTTTCCTGACTGATGACACTGAAGAAATGCCAAAGAAAGAGCAAAATGGCAGACTTAGAGTTTATTGCCAGGATGAGATAATACAGATTCATAATCCCGATGTGCTGTTTCACATTCAAAAGCTCAGAAAAATCGAAATAACTCCTAGCTCATTTGGCTTCTAAACCTGACCTGGAGTAATATGAGGCTACTTTTAAGTCTTGATTTATCACAATGTGGGTGCATATTTATATGTTATATACCAGAAATATTAGTATGATTGATTTAATAATATTAGTATGATAGGGAGCGTGACCTACTTTCTGCTGCAGGGTCTCACATGTTGGGGCTCAGAAAATGAAATGCTGAAATATGCTGCTTTGAACTTCCAACTGAGAGGACCTGAGGAACCCCAAATTCTGAGTTCCTTATTTGACTAAGAATTTCTTCCAGAAGACATTCAGTTGTCTTGCCCCACCCCACCCCTTCACCCCCGTAATTTCATCAAACAGAGGAGACTAACTCATAGGAAAGAAGATTGGAGCTGACTCCACACTTGGAGCCCATAAAGACATTTTCCCAGGCTATTGTCTGTTCTTCAAGCCCATTTATCTCCTTTAAAATATCACGTATTCCTCCTCAAAAATCGTCTATATCTTCCACTTTTCTTTCCCCCATGAAAAGTGTTGAGATTTATTCTGAGCCAATGTGAGTGACCATGGCCTGAGAATCGTCTCAAGAGCTTTTTCAAAAGTGTGACTGAGCTGGTCAGGTTACAATTTGATTTTATACATTCTAGGGAGACAGGAATTTTAGGTAAAATTATAAATCAATATATAGAAGGTATACATTGGATCGGCCTAAAGTGGTAGGATATCTTGAAGGCAGGGTTGAGGAGGTGCTTATAGGTCATAGGTAAATTTAAAGATTTTCTGATTGGCCGTTGGTTGAAAGAGTTAAGTTTTATATAAAGACTTGAAGTCAGTAGGAAACAAATGCTTGGGGAAAGATAAGGGCAGTTGTGAAGGTCAAGGGTTTTGGTGTGTAGATGAAGCCTCATAGATAGCAGTCTTCAGAGAGAATAGATGATAAATGTCTCTTTTCAGACTTTAAAGGTGTCAGACTCTCCGTTAATCTCATCTAGATCCAAGAAAAGCCTAGAAAGAGAAGGCCTGACTCTGTTAATGGAGATTTCACTCTACAAGTGAAAATTTTGCCATTTCAAAATATGTTAAAGAAATGTATTTTAAAGTAAAATATGTTCACTTCCTTCACGTGATGCTATACCAGTCAGGTTGGAATTTGGTGTCTTATTGCCATAGTCTGTCCACTCAGTTTGGTGATCTCAATTTTAATGTTAACGCTGGCCAGTTGTGCCTACACTCCAAAGGGTGGGGGTATGATGAGGCATATCAGATCTTCATTCCCATCATAGCTGGGAATTCAGTTTTTCAGGTTTCTCTGGGATCTCCCTAGACTAGAGAGGTTTTGATTGAAACTGCCTTTGCAAAGATTATGACAGAGAAATCTAGCATGGCTGATTCCAATTTGCGTCTAGCCTCACAACCTGGCTGTTTTTACTCATTCTTCAGTGTAGGCCAAGCTAACCATGAAATGGGACTGAATTCTGCTAAGATCTACTCTCTATAATCCATTATTGCTCAAGAGTCAGCTGGCTGGAGGTCACAAGATTTGTGACTTACTGCTCCTTTAGATAGCATCACTATTGTAGAACCTAAGATTGCTTTTTTGAGATGTTTTTCAGACTTTTGCATTCTGGCAACCACTCACCACACCCAGACTCAGGACTCAACTGGTCCTGTGGCTGTTTACAGAGTGCCCCTCCAGCACACAATGACTATTTTCCATGCCCCTATGATTGCATTCCCAGCTAATCAGCAGCACCCATTTATTAGTCCCCTGCCTACCAAACTATCTTTGAAAAACTCTAACCTCTGAGCCTTTACGGAGGCTGATATGAGTGATAACTGCAGTTCTTCTGTGTGGTCTGCCTCATGTCAATTAAACTATTTGCTTGCTACAATACCACAATCGCAGTGAATTAATATTGTCCATGTAATAGACAGGAAAAGCTCACCAGGCAATTACACGTTTAGTTAGCTGAGGGGGCTTAGGATTTTACTTTTGGTTTATAAGAGGGGATTTAAGCTTCAACCATCTGAACTGTCTTTGAGTTTTCATACTTTTTGTGACTACTGTACATTTGCTTGTTAATATGTTTGTGTCTTTTATCCTGTTAATCTGTTTATTGTCAGTTTATTTAGACAGACTCAATTATTAAAACTTCAGAGAAGTTTAAGCTTCCCTGCACACATAATATCTACCATATTATTTTTTCAGAAAGTTGCCCAAAATTCTAGCTTTCTACACGTATCTTATTCTAGGGATTTGAGATAAGGTTTGGGGTATATATATATGTATATATATATAATCAGTAAGTCTCTTTTTCATGGTATTTCTTCATGGGCCCATTATAGGAACAGAGAAAATAATTTTTCCTCTACCCTTGTAAATTCTCAGCTGGGGCCCCAATATAAAAAGACAGTTACAAAAGAAAAACAAACGGAAGTTCATTAACATGTATAACATGTATATAATGACTTTTTCTGTAACCTCTGCCTCCCCCCCCACCCCCGTCCCCCCAATCTTTATAAACTACATTTAAATCAGGAGACTTAAGGTTTCAAACACGAGCTGCCTGAAACTTCTTGCTTCATACCCTACAATAAATGTATACATGAGAGACACCAAGGGAAAAATGAGGAAATCTCAAAGAAAGAGCTTAGAATTCAGGCATAAATACTATCTTCGGCTAAAGACAAAACAGAGAACCCTGTCAGGGAGGAGAAGGTGGCTAGGAAAAGCAGAGTAAAGAAGAGTAAGTTTTGTAATGCAGACATAGGTCAGTACCTTCTCCACTGATAACAGTCTTTAGTGATTTACCCATCTTTCTCTTTCTTATGCGGAGAGGGAGACACACTTAACAAATGGAGATTTCTTTCATAAATGCAAATTTGCCATAAAAAAGGGTTTACTTCTCCTTTCTTTTCAGAGCTTCTCCTGTGTCTGCTGTTTCTCAAAATAATTCTTACTCTAAAGAGGCATATTTTTGGGTGGCATATTCTGGTCTACATCATTCAAGCTAAATCACGGGGCAGGATGATTTTCAGCATAACGTTGTTAAAGCTGAATACCAGGAAAGACTATTTAAAATTTCAAATGCTTGTGTTTCTGAATATCAAGAGGCAATCTGTGAAGAGATTCAAAGCAAGGAAGAAGGCAAGAAGCATAAGAACAAAAACTTCTTATTTCCCCACCACCAAGTCTAGTTAAAATTTTCCAGTTGAAGAGAGACAAAGGAACTAAAATGAGGTAAGATGTTCATGGGGCTGAGGGGCAGTGTGCTGCAGACTTGCAGGAACCATGCAAGCTGAAGGTAAGTCATAATCCAGGGAACAGCCAGCCCTCACTGGAGTAGCACTTTATACTGTCAGCCCATGACAACAGCATGGTCACTAAGTCAGAAGCTCCAAACTTCCGGATCCATTCAAGTGAGAATCATGTCTCTTGTGCCGAAGAATGACATCAATAGTTTTTCATACTAGAAACTGGTAAGAAGCTCCCATCCTTAGCAGCGTACTGCCTCCTTAATGTTATTCAGTGCTGTCTCCAGTGGCCCAAGAGACTTTTCTCAGGCTTTGTTGTGAATTAACCTAACTCAATTTTGCCAGTCAAAATTATCAGATTCTTTTGGTTATCAGCAGTTTCAAAATGCTTGGAAGCCGACTAAGGTTACAAGACTCCTCCCAGAAACCTCCCCAACAGTTTTCACTGAAAACAATGTCAGATTGCTAAAAAAACAGTCACACAATTGAGATAGAGCAGGTACCCCTCTTAGAGGCCTGCAGCTCACCCCCCCACCACCAAAACATGATAATAAAGGAACATCTTGAGTTCCTTTTAGGGAAATTCACACCTAGCTAGCCCAGGGAAGTAAATGAGCAACTTGATAAGCAGAAAGGGAAAGGTAGCCTGAAACAATTGCTAAAGAAGTTAGCATCACAAGATGTTTTGTTCCCTATAGAAACTGAAGATAACATCTTAACCTATCTTCCTGAGTTTGTTTATAGAAACCCAGACTCCCACCAAATGGATCCATTGGCGCACAGACCTCACATAAGGGGGAACTGAGGACTGAACTATGATCTCTGTTCCTTGTTCTAAATTTCTTTCTGATGGAGGAAGTTAAACCCATGAGCTAAAGCTAAAATTCTTTTCTGCTGACCTCAAATTTTTAGACACAGCTTTGCTTCTTGATCAATCACAATTCAGAAAGTCTTTGAATCTGTCTTTGACCTACAGGCCCCTGCTTCAAGATGTCCCACATTTTTAGGTCAAACCAATGTATAGTCTCAGTGTATCGATTTATAACTTTTTCTGTAACCTCTGCCTCCCTATCTTGATAAACCCCTACTTTTAAACCATCTGAGAGTTCAGGTCTTAAACATAAGCTGCCTGAATCTTCTTGCTTGGTATCCTGCAATAAATACCTTATTTTCTATCATCTCCATCCCATTGTCACTGTTTGGCTTTGCTGCACTGGGTTAGCAGACCCCAGATTGGTTTGACAGCTTTACCATAACCTCAAGGAAGTCCCAAGTCCCTCTTTTTAGGTACCATCACCAGACCTCACACTTGAGAAGAGCAGCAACGTTTTAAAGTTAGGGGGCAGCAACTTTACAGTTGGTGTCCAACAACCAGAATCTAGTAAATTAGTACCTGGACATTGTTTCAGAACCGAGCTTCAAATACCATTATAAAAGATCCAGATGTCTGGGCTAGCTGGATTCTATTCACCTGAAGATGGAAGGGATCTTCACAATATTTTTAGTCCATCCACATATTATATAGTTTGGATTTTTGTCCCCCAAACCTTATGGTAAAATTTGACCTCCAATGTCAAAGGTGGAACCCAATGGAGGTGTTTGGATGATGAGGGCAGACCTGTCATTAATGGCTTGGTCCCATCCTCAGGATAATGAGTGATTTATTCCTCTCTTAGTTCCCATAGGGAACTGGTTGCTTTTCAAAAAAGGGCTGTAAACTCCCCTCTCATTTGCTTCCTCTCTTACCTTGTGATCTCCGCACAATGCCAGCCTCCCTTCACCTTCTGCCATGGGTGCAAGTGGCCTGAGGCTTCAACAGAAGCAAATGCTGGCACCATCCCTCTTGTACAGCCTACAGAACTGTGGGCCAAATAAACGTCTTTTCTTTATAAATTACCTAGCCTTAGGTACGTACTCCTTTATAACAACACAAAAATAGACTAAGACATACACCTTGAACACCAGAATTTCAGCAATGAGTGTAAGGGTTATTGCCGAGTTTAAATTGAGGAAATTGAGGCCAGTATAAGAAAATTAAATGTCAATTTATTCAGCTCCCAGACGAGGTTCTATGGTCCGGGAAAGGGGAGCCAGAGAAGTCCTGCTGCCTTGCAGGGTTTTTAAAGCTACAGCGAGTGGGAAAGAGCAGGGTGCTCTGATTGGTCATGGGGGAGCGGGATTGAGATGGGACGAGCTGCCATTGGCCGGCGGGCTGCTGGGCAGACTCCGCTGAGCGAGGTACTGAGTGCAGAGCTCAGTGCCGAGTGCAGGGCTGGGTGCTGAGTGCAGAGGTGGGTGTGTTGCCATGCCAGGAGAGCTAGTGGCAGAGCTGGGTGCCGAGTGCAGAGCCCGGTGCCGGGCGCAGAGTTGTGACGCAGGTTTTGGGCGCGGAGATGCGTGGGTGTGTCCGAGCCCCTAGCAAGGCAACCGGCCTTACAATGAGCACCTATTTGTACATTCATCATGATAATTAACAAAAGCTCCGCATTGATACATAAAGGTAGGTGAAATGCTTGTAGTAACAGTCCCTGAATTGTGACTTTTAATATACTAACTCGCCATCCCTAGAGTATTTTTTGAGATTGGGCAGCCATCCATCCTAGTAATGTGCATTAAAGCCGTCATACACACGCACATATATATCAAATGCATGTGCTATACTATGTAAGGATAAGTTATAGACTACAATTTAATAACTGAGGTCCTGTGTGGGTAACTCGCATTTCAGTTTTCCAGAGGACTCAGAAGCCCTTCACCTTAGAGGGTGGAACACTGGATACCTAGAAGGATAATAGTGATGATATTTAGGTGAAATCCTCCCAGTTCCTCAACCTTCACAGTGGAACGTGGTTGGAACTGAAGGCAATCAGATGAAAATCGCTTCCAAAACCAAGAAAGAAGTATATCATCTTCCATTCTTCCTGGTCAGGGGACAGACCCTGCATTTGGGACAGAGCTTGATTTGTTGGAATGCTTTATTACTATAGCTCCCTTAGGGATTACACTGAGTCATGCTTTCTCAAGACATGCCTCTGTTGTTGGCACAGTGGTACAGGAAAAAGCAGTTAATATGGCCATACCTTGTGGTTTTGTTTTCTGAGACAGGTTTTGCGTTCATATACAGCTATTGTGTTAGGAAATTAAATCATTCACATACCGGCATTGTAGTAGGAAATTAAATTACTTATGTTATATATTTTCACTAATTGATATTAAATGTTGTTTCCTAAAATGCTAATACTAAGTTACAACTTAAATATTGAACATTCAAAATGTTATAAGGCAACAATATAGAAGTGATTAAGTAAATTACAGTTGGGGCTAATCATGGTGACAGGTCATTTAGACTACGTACGATGCATGATATAATGTTACATTGAAAAGAATCATGAAAAAACTACAATTTTTACTTTGTTTTAAAAAGATTTTAAGTCTTGTGTATGTATGTCTTGGGGCTCAGAAAATGATACCCCCAAAAGTAAGATATCAGAAGCAGTCTCAGAAACAAAGTTTCTCTCTGACCTTCTGCCTTCCTATCTCTCAGCCTCATTCTCTTCCAAGGCAAATCATAGAAACCAGAATCTCTTTTCCCTGAAGTCAGTTCTGAAGCTTAAAATGTTACTCTAACTCTCCCCACCCACTTCCTTCCATGTAGGAAATAGCTGTAAAGAAGGTATCTCATCTACCTTGTTTGATTATAAGTCATAACACTCCCGTTCCAGAGTCCTGCCCTATGCCAGGAAGAAATGAATTTATTCCAATCAGTCTATTACTATTAGATCATATGTTTTTTGCCCAATAACATTTCTACTCAGCTGCTCCTGTTTTATTGGACCTAAGTATAAAATAAGATAGTTTTCTCTGTATATTAGTAAGGAGTCTTCAGAGGAACAGAACTAATAGCATTTATGTATGTATAAAAGGGAGTTTATTAACGAGAATTGACTCACACCATCACAAGGTGAAATCCCACGATAGGTCATCTGCAAGCTGAGGAGCAAGAAAGCCATTAGTGGCTTAGTCCAAGACCCAAAGCCTAAACGTAGGGAGCTTGACAAGACAGTGCAAACCTTCAGTCTGCAGCCGAAGGTCCAAGAGCCCCTGGCAAACCACTGGTGTAAGTCTAAAGGCCAAAGAACCTGGAGACTGATGTTCAAGGATAGGAAGCATCCAGCACAGGACAAAGATGAAAGCTGGAAGACTCAGCAAGCCAGCTCATTCCACTTTCTTCTACTGCTTTTTCTAGCCACACTGGTGGCCAATTGGATGGTGCCCACCTACATAAAGGACGAATCTTCCTCTCCTTGTCCATTGACTCAAATGTCAGTCCCCTCTGGCCATACCCTCACAGACACACCCAGAAACAATACTTTGCATCCTTCATCCAGTCAAGTTACACTTAATATTAACCATCATACCCTATATCATTGGGTCATTTAATCTGAAGTCTCCTGTGTCATATAAAACTTTGATGAAATAAATGTGTAATGCTTTTCTCTTGTTAACCTGTCTTTTGTAATAGGAGTGTTGGCCATCACTTATCATCCTCAGGAAATGCATCACACCTCTCTGTTCCTACACATCTGTGCTTCTTATTTTATTTCTGTATTTCTGTGTGCTAGATTGCTTCCATTTCCCATTTTCCACCATCATGAATAATGCTACGATTAATATTTCCATGTAAGTTTGCTATGTTTTGTTATTTCCTTAAGATATAGTGAAAGAGGTTATGAGTATTTTTATGGTTCTTATGGCCCATGGCCAAATTATTTCTCAAAAGCACTGTATCCGTTTTGATTCCCACCAATACGTAAGACATGTATTTCACAGAACATTCACTAGCTTTACATATTAGCATTTTTAAATTTTAACATTCAACAATTATGCCTAATTGTTGAATGTTAAAATAAATAACTAATGTTATTACTTGCATCTCTTTTATTCATAGAAGCTTGAGTTTTTTCACATATTTGTTTAGAAGTTATATTTTTGTGCTGGGAATTATCTGTAATGTCCTGTAGGAGAGAACAGATAGTATCTTATTGTCACACATTGCAAGATTGTTGGCTAAGATTCCTATAAAAACAACAACAACAACAACAAAAAAAACGATTAACAAGAGAAAAGCATAACATTTTTATTTAATGTAAGTTTTACATGATGCACGAGCCTTCACAAATGAAGACCTAAAGGCCCAAAGAAATCTATGTTGTTTTGTGGAAAGCTGTGCAGAAGTGTGACTAGAGGAAAAGGGGCGTGATCGAATGGTAATAAGCTGGGGTGAAGTCAGCAAGATCTGTTTAGAGTCTTACTGGCCTTCGGGTATAGGGCAGGGCCCCTCTGGAATAAAGGTCTCATGTCCTACTTTCAAGGGAGGTAGGGCAGGGAATCCTTTTATGGCCTCCTTCAGAGGAGATGGGCTAAAGAAGACCAGCGAGGACCTTCCTGTTTCTGTGAAGTTTTTTGTCAGTTTACTTCAGCTTAAAATACTCATTATGCCAAGGTGACATATTTTGAGGTATTGTGTTCTGAGCCCTGACAGTCCTTTACATATTTGTCTATGACACCTAAGTGATTTTATGAATTATAATATTTGCCAGAAGCCATTTTCCAGTGTATAGGGGATTTATTTTACCCATCACTAGCTTCACTGCTAACATTTCTGTAACAAAAGATAGATTGAAAAGAAAAGAGAAGGCAAATGTATTCACTTGTAAATTTTTTGTGACATGGGAGTCTTCAGAAAGGAGGACTGGAGGAAACAGGGAAAGCATGTATTTTCATTTTTGGGTTTAATGAAGAGTGGGCAGTTGTGCAAAAGTATGACTGCACACAGAAGACATATTGTTATGGTAATAAACTAGGGGGAACTTAGCAAGCCCTATTTGTTCAGATTCTTTTCTCTCCCTGTGTCTTCACAGATAAGGATGTTCCTTCCTCTGGGCATAGGAAGGTTACCTCTCTGATGGTCTTCTGTCCCACTTCAGGGGAGAAAGGTGAGCAAAACATGAGAACGGCCTTCCTGGTTCTGCTGTTTTCTCAAATGTCAAGGTGACATATTTTGAGAGTAGTGTGTATTAAACCCTACCACCAGACTTTCATTTGCCTTTTAATTTTCTTAATGTGTACTGAAAAATATTCGTGAAGTATATTCGCTCACTCTATTTCCTTATGAATTCTCCTGTTACATTCATATTTAGAAGTGTCTGTCCAAAGATCCAGTAAATGTTCACCTCTATTTTCTTTAAGATTTTCTATGGCATGATTTTAAAGCAATTAACTACTTACTCCCTCCAGAGTGTATTCAGGTGTATAGTGTGGGGTTAATGGAAGCTTATTTATGTTTTCTAACTGCTAAACAGATGCCCCCAACATCATTTAATGTGGAATAAGAATGAGAAATTTTCATTTATCGTCGATTTGTGTTTCCTCCTGAAGGATGCAGTACATTTGTCCTTGCAATGCAAACATCTTTGGACCATTTTGCTCCATAATTCAGATTTCAGTACAAGTCTGCCATAGATAACATTATTTCTAATTAATGTTTGTGTATTTTAATTCCAGAACAACAACAAAAGAATATTATAGCTGTTAATGGTTTTGTGTTTGTTTTCTTATGCTTCTTTTTTTGTCTCATCATATTTTATTAGAATAAAAATTTAAAAGTCAGCACATACTCAGGCCTATAAGATGTATTCAGAGTTAATAAAGGTATTTTGTCATGTTTGTTTCAGAAGGTAGCCTTTCATTTGAAAAGCAACATAACATTACAAACACATCAACATCTGAGTAACTGTTTTTACTTCCTAGTCTGTCTCTATTAACCCTCCAAGTGCCCAGTTCTCTTACGGCTTAAATGTGGATCTTTCCTATTCATAGATGTATCTAAAATCTAAAGTATTATTTTCTATACATGTTCTGTTTAATTTATGTAAATGGTTTTCTGTAGATATTGCTCTACAACTTTTTTAAAATTTAAGATCACACTTTTGAGAGCCATCTATGTTGATGAATATAATCTAATTTATTCATTTTAATTGCCATGTAGTGTCATCACATGAATATAACAAAATTTCTTTATTTGCCTTACTCAGAGACATTGGGTTATTTCCAGTGCTTTTTATAATTACAAAGTACTGAATAGACAGCCTTGATCTATTTTATTAGAAGAGAAAATATCAAGGTTAATTAACAAAAACAAAATAATTTAGATTATAAAATTCACTGAAAAGATTGAACATACTTAGTGAAGAAACAGATGAAACAGTATAAAGAGTAGAAGACAGTGTATTTGTAACCTCAAAATGGAGGATAAATCTGTCCGTTTAAGCTCTAAAAAATATATCTAGAATCTGTATGCTGAAACCTGTAATAAATTAATGAAAAAAGATAAATGTGAATGAAATGCCAAACTCCAATCATGAATTGGAAGACTCAATATTAAGAAACCAATTCTCCCCAGATATATCTATAGATTTAATGTCATGCAATCAAAATACTAGCAAGAATATTCTAAAATTTATGTAGAGATGCAAAGGAAATAGACTAGCCCAAACAATTCTGAAAAAGAACTAAGTTGGAGGGCTCATACTATCTGATTTTTTAAAAATACCTATAAAGTTACAGTCATCAGAATAAGGAGCCCAGAATAGTAACTGATTTCTAATAACTTTCAGAAAAATCTAAATAATAGAAAAAGAATCTCTTATGAATACATAAAATCTCTCCCTTCACAAAGGTAGAAGAGAGGCTGGATGTGGCGGTTCATGCCTGTAATTCCTGCACTTTGGGAGCCCAAGGCGGGCAGATCACTTGAGGCCAGGAGTTTGAGACCAGCCTGGCCAACATAGCAAAATCCCATCTCTACTAAAAATACAAAAATTAACTGGGCTTGGTGGTGCATGCCTGTAATCCCAGCTACTCGGGAAGCTAAGGTACGATAATCACTTGAACCCAGAAGGCGAAGGTTGCAGTAAGCCAAGACTGTGACAGTGCACTCCAGCCTGGGCAACAGAGTGAATGAGACTCCATGTCAAACAATACAAAACAAAAAACAAAGGTAGGAGAAAAAGAAAGCAATTTTATTATTCCATAAACATTCAACTACAATGTAAGGAGCATCACAGGTGATTGCCTAAGGGGATTGTGAAAAAGGAAAGAAATCACTGCATTTTGTATAGCAAAGCAGATGCAATCCATTACATATATGTGAATTGTCTTTATCAAAAAGAATAATAAATCTTCTTATATTTTTGTGAAAAGCAGGAAGTTACAATAGGAGCCAAGCACCTAGGCTAAAACTCCCACAGAAACAGGAAGACAGAGCTCATCTTCCTTGATGTTGGCATTTCAAAAAGATGGCCCAAACATTCCCCGCAAACAAAAAAAAATCTCTGAAATCGAAAACTAGCAAGAGACTCATTTAGTTTTTAAAGAGATTTAAATACATCTCAACATGACAGATAAAACATTTGCAATCTGTTTACTAAAGGAAGTGCTAAGCAGAAAGAAAGGGGGATAATGTTTTCTCTCTCTTTTGACATGAGGAAAAATTACATTTTTAGTGTTTATGTTTATACTTTATACAATATACAGAGAGAGCTTAATGGATAAAGAATAGTCCTTTCAATAAATATTAGAAAAATTGGGTGTCATATACAAAGTAAATGAATCTCAACACATGCCTCATATCTTATACAAAAATGAATTCAAATGGGTTATAAACATAAAATGTGTGAAATTAGAAAACTTATAGAAGAAAATACAGGAGGAAATCCATGTGATTTTGAGTTTAGAAATGTTTTTTTTTTTTAAGATATGACACCAAAATTAAAAAATTAATACATTTTAGTTGATTAAAATTTAAACTTTTGTTTTATGAAAGACACTAATAAGAAAACCAAAAGGTAAACCACAGGTTGGGAGAAAATATTTCTAAATCATGTATCAATAGAAGACTTTTATCCAGAATATATAAAGAACAATTTAAAGCTTAATACAAAGAAAACAAATAAATCACATTAAAAAAAATGGGCAAAAAAACTGAACAAGAACTTTATCAAATAAAAATACAATGGTAAACAAGTATGTTAAAAGTGTCTCAACATTATCAGTCATTACAGAAATGCAAATTAAAACTACAAGAAAGTAAAGGATTCTGCAAAGATGGAGTATGAAGCGTCAAAATCTGATTCCTCAAAGACAGCAATTGTACTGGCAGAATTTGCCTGATATAACTATTTTGGAACTCTGAAGTCTATTGAAGGCTTGCAACTTCTGGGGGAAAGCTTGGATGGCAAATTGCAGTTATTTTAGTCCATTTCAGCTCTTAAAATAGTAGTAGCTACTACTACGAGTGGCTCTACACCGGGGGTCCCCAACTCCTAGGCCACAGACCTATACCGGTCTAGGGCCTGTTAGGAACTGGGCAGCACAGCAGGAGGTGAGTGGCAGGTGAGCAAACATTACCACCTCAGCTCCGCTCCTGACCTCTGCCTCCTCTCAGATCAGTGGTGGCATCAGGTTCTTATAGGAGTATGAACCCTATTGTGAACTGTGCATGTGAGTGATCTTGATACCATGTTCCTTATGAGAATCAAACTCATGCCTGGTGATCTGAGGTGGAAGACTTACATCCTGAAACTATCCCCCACACCAGGTCCGTGGAAAAATTGTCTTTCACAAAACTGGTCCCTAGTGCCAAAATGGTTGGTGACTGCTGCTCTACACCTCAGCCACATGGCACACTATTGTGCACATGTTCCTGGAGCAACTTGCACCCAGCTTGTAGGAGCCAGGGTGGACAAAATTAATTCTACTCTAAATAGTGGAGACCCACGCTTTATTGCTGATTGCTGATTCTGATCACAGGGGTGCAGACACAGGTGATGGCATTGTTGTTGTACCTTCCCTAATTGTGCAAGACTCTTTTCCAGCTGAAGTGACGTCCAGGAGACGTATAAAGCTGGTGCTCCCTCCTCTTCATTTTTCTCTTTTTCCTTTTTTGGGAGCCAGAAATTAAAGGTTGTGGCATTCCAAAGCAAACACATGTATGAAAGAAATTAGAAAATCACTATGTGTGTCCAAGGAAAGACAGAGGCTCAGAAAAGATCTGAGAAGACTTTAAGTTCATATCTGAGGTTGATTCATGGCAAAGATATAGTCTACAGCAACAATAATAATCAAAAACAAAAAACCATAATAACAATAACAAAAAGTACTTAAATCCCAGGGAAGGCAGAAAATCTGATTTCCAGAGTTAGCATGTTATTATTTACAAATGTCTAGTTTTCAACAGTAACAAAAATTACAAGACAAATAAAGAAACGGGAAAGAATGGCTCAAAGAAAAAAAAAAAAGATAAAAACCATGCCTGAAAATGGATCTACTAGACAAAGCCTTTAAAACAATTGTCTTAAAGATACTCAGAGAACTAAAGGAAGATGTGGAGAAAATCAACAAAATGATGTATGAACAAAATGTAAATAGCAATAAAGACATGTAAAACCTAAAAAAAAAAAAAAAAAAAAAAAAAAAAAAAAAAAAAACCAAAAAAAAAAAAAAAAACCCAAAGCAACAAAAACCAAAATTTTGGAGCCAAAAGTTTCAATAACTGAAATGAGAAATTCACTACAGATATTCAAAGATTCAAATAGGCAGAAGAAAGAGTCAGTGAACATGAAGGTAAGACAATGAAAATTGTTAAGATAAGAAGTAGAAAGAAAAAAGATTAAAGAAAGGTGAACACAGCTTTTGGGACACCATCAAGTGAATCAACATACACATTGTGAAAGTCCCAGAAGGAGATAAAAATGGAGAGACTATTTGAAGAAATATGACTGAAAACTTTCTAAATTTGATCAATGATATAAACATTCAAGAAGCTCAATAAACTCCAGATATGGTGAATTCAATAAAACTCAAACCAAGATATGTTATAATAAATCCTTTAAAAGCCAAAGGCAGAGAGAATCTGGAAAGTAGGGAGAATTGACTCATTACATATAAAAGATCATAAATGAGATTATTAGGAAATTTCTCATCAGAAACTTTGGAGACCAGAAGACAATGGGCTGATATATCCAAAAGGCTAAAAGAGAGGAAAAAAAGCTGCCAACCAAGAATCTTACATCCATCAAAGCTGTCTTTCAAAAGTGTGGGAGAAATGAAAACAGTCCCTGAGAAACAAAGCTGCATTAGTTATTACCATTAGACCTGCCCTGCAGCCAATACTAACAGGAGTTCTGCAGGTTGAAATGAAACGGCAGTAGACAGTAACTTAAATTTGTATGAGAAAACAAAGATTTCAATAAACACATGAGAAATTAAAAAATTAGTATTATTGTAACTTTGGTTGGTTATTCCACTTTTCGTTTTCTAAATGCTTAGGAGAATCACACATTTTTTTTCAAATTATGAGTTTAAAAGCTAATATTATAATATTTATTTGTAATTTTACATTTTGTTTTCTACATATTTTGAGAGACTAATTCATTAAAAGGAATTTTTAGTTTATGTTTTTGGACATGCAATGTAAAAAAATGTAATTTTGTTATGTTAAAAATTGGAAGAGATGGCTACGGAGTAGAAAGGAGCAGAATTTTTGTATGTTATTGAAGTTAAGCTAATATAAATTCAAATTAGAGTGTTATAAAATTAGGATGTTAAATGAAATTTTCATGGGAACTACACAGAGAAAATAGCTATGGAATATACACAAAAGGAAATGAGAAAAGAATTTAAATATTTCACTACAAGAAAATCAAATAAACACAAAACAATAATGAAGGAAATAGAGGACAAAAGGCTATAAGGCATGTGCAAATAAGTCTCTTATTTTCAGGAATTACTTTACATATAAGTACGTCAAACTCTCCAGTCAAAAAACAGAGATTGACATAGTAGTTATAAAAATATGATCCAATTATATGGTGTTTATAAGATACTCAAATTAACCCCAAAGATACAAATAGCTTGAAAGTGAAAGGATACAAAGAGATATTCTATGCAATATTAACCAAAGAACACAGGTGGCTCTACTAATATAAGGCAAAATTGACTTGAAATAAAATAATAGTTACAAGAGACAAAGAAGAATGTTATGCAAAGTAAAATAAACCAGCCATAAAAAGACAAATATTATATGACTACACTTATATAAAGTACTTAGAGTCATCAGTCATAGAGACAGAAAGAATAGTAGTTTCCAGGGACTGGGGTGAAGAAAGAATGAAGACCTATTGTTTTTTGGGGGGATCTGGAGTTTGTTTTCCAAGAATAAAAGAGTTCTGGAGAAAGATGGTAATGATGGTTGTACAACAATATGAATGTACTTAATACCACTGAAGTTTACACTAAAAAATGGTTTAGATGATAAATGTTATGTTATGTGTATTTTACCACAATAAAAATGGGGGAAAAAAACAAGGGAAGATACCGGTACAGTATTAGAGTGGCTAATACGCATGGCATTACTATGTGCTAGTGAGAATATGGAGCAAGAGAAATAGAATATATTGCTCGTAGAGATGCAAAATGGTACGGCCTCTTTTGAAAAGAATTTGGCAGTTTCTAATAAATACGTACTTATCATATGACCCAGGAACCCCCTCCTGAGTTTACTGAAAACATATTTACATGAAAACCTATAAACAAATATTATATTATTCATGACCACACAAAACTAGAAAGAGCTCTTTCAACAGATAAGTGGATAAAAAACTGTGGTATATGCATACAATGGAATATTACTCTGTGATAAGGGGAGTGAAATATTGGTTAAAACAACAACATGAGTAAATTTAAATATATTTTGCTAAATGAAAGCTGCCAGACCCCAAAGGCTATCTTTATATGATTCCATTTATATGACATAAAAAAGGCAATTACATGAGGATAGAAAGCAAATCATTAGTTGCGAGGGGTTGAAGATGAGAAGAGAGTTGACCACAACGAGGTCACAAAAGAAAATTGTTAGAGTGATGGAACTTTTCTCTGTTGCAGTAGTGGATACCTGACTGTAATATTTTTCAAAATCCATGGAAGTATACACGTCAATGAATGAATGAATACTATATCCAAATGTTAAAACATCAACTGGGATATCAGGGTAATATTAAAGAAAAAAATTATTCCGGCATTTGGTAAAATGGTAAGGAAGACTTTATTCAGGACTATTAAATAAATCAAGGTCCACCTGATCTCTCACCTCTATTGCAATAGGAATATTTAGAGATAACAGGCTCGGCTCCAAATACAACAAAGACAGTTGGGGATTTGCATCCAACAAACATATTGAGTGGGGTCAGTGTATAGGAAACTATTAACAGGAGGCCAGGTGTGGTGGCTCACACCTGCAATCTCACCACTTTGGGAGGCCAAGGCAGTCAGATCACTTGAGGTCAGGAGTTTGAGATCATCCTGGTCAACATGGTGAAACCTCATCTCTACTAAAAATCAAAAAATTAGCCAGGTGTGATTGCACATACCTCCGGTCCCAGCTACTCAAGAGGCTGAGGCAGGGCAGGAGCCTTGCTTGAACCTGGGAGGCAGAGGTTGCAGTGAGCTGAGATAGCGCCACCACACTCCAGCCTGGGCAACAGAGCGAAACTCTGTCTCAAACAACACCACAAAATTATTCAGAGACTTCAAGGGTAGGGGGATTTTTGCCTAGCTAACATGACAGGGTTCTTGCTATAAACAGGCCAAGGTCTTGGACATCAACGGTAGGGGATGAAGCGCTTGATCAGATATCAAGAAAGGAAGATTCTCCCTAAACTGATTTAGCAGAATTCTGGCTAAACCTGGACTGCACAGGATGTATGAAAGCCCAAGATGAAAGCCTAGTTGAAAAAAGTGCTCAGAGGAGCCTTTAAAGTTTGGTGAAGGAGAGAGTCTATCCGTAACTAGAATGAAATGTAGATTGCAACAAATAAATCTAGCAGTAAAAAAATGCATGAAGGGGATAGGGAGAAAAACTTCACTGAAGGGGATAGAGACAAGAAGCTGACCTAAGTAACTTTGGAAAACAATATTTTTGTGTGGGTACTGTAAAGCCAGAGAGCAAAAGAACTGTTCGTAGATACCATGCTCTAACTGGTAAGTTTTTTCACCCAAAAGCACAGGTTAGCAATTCTAGAACTAATCTATATGTGTAATACTCCATGTGTATAATACATTTGAACCAATAAGTAAATATATTGTAGATAAGACAGCCAGATTTCTTATTGCCAGAGAAAGGAGTTACAAATAATCAAAGGATGGAGGAGAGGGGGAATGTGAATATGAACCCCGTGATGCTGCTTTAAAATCAGATAGATTAGTATAAACTCGTGTGTGTGTATATATACACACACATACACACGAGTTTATACTGATCTATTTTGTGTGTGTGTGTATATGTGTATATATACACATATGTATATATACACATATACACACACACATACATAAACATGCAGATGTGTGTGTATATATATATATATATATATGTTTGTAATATATATTAATTATGTGTTTGTGAATATGTACGTACTTGGATTAGGAGATACACATGTATTTCCTAGCTTTGTCTTAGATGAACTAAATGCAGTGACATGCAGGGATAATGTGCATACTTAGGGTCCAGATAGTTGTTTCTACCATTCTCCAATAAAAGAAACCAGGACTTCTTGGAGAAATGGCTGAATTTAGAGTTAGGACAATGAAAAAATGAGCCTGGAGCATCCTATAGTACCAAAAGATATGAAAGTGCTTTTTTTTTTTTTTAAAGAAAAGATAAGGGCATGTCAAAAGGACACAGAAGTCAATCTGTGAAAGCTCCCAGTGATGAAACCTGGAATGACCTGAGCATAAAATGAATATCCTTGAGTCCATGCTGATATAAGTACAAAATTAAATACATAAATAACTGTGGGGAAATGCATGTTTTACAAAATAATTCCAATTAATAAATGTAAAAGGCATGACAGAAGTAGAAAGTAAGCATTAGAACACCACAGGAATAATCGCAGCTGGCAGCATCCACTGACGACTGCAAAAAATTAGTGGGCAAAACTTTAAGGAGAAATAGGATACTTGCGTAGCCTTAAAAATCTCCCCTAAAATATGCACTAATTACTGTTAGTGGTTTTACTGTATGTCTACAGATTGTTTCATACTCCTCACTCAAAAATGGAGCTTAATTCTCCTCCATAAGTACTCACCTGTAAATATAGTGCATGAAAAGGGGAAAACGGTAACTTCACAATGGAGAAACCTGTCAGATACTACCTTAACCAAGTGATCAAGGTTAACATCATCAATAATAACACTAGACACAACCCAGACATCTTAATCTAAGGCTAATTTTGTCCTACTACTGAGGCAAGGCCTTTTTAAGTATTCTACCCAATGCTTTTCTAACTATTCTACCCAATGTCTTGTAAATCATGAGATTGATCAGCCTGGCTAGTAGAAGGAGGCAATATTACAGGCCCTGCATGAGCACTGGACATGGTTTCCTTAAGCCTTCTAAGGGGAATTCTTTCTTCAGCCTCAGGTATTTTTCTCACATGCCTGTTCTGATCAATACTCTGTTGAAAACTCAAGAGAGACTCTCTGCAGATTGGAATTTTCTCTCAATGTAGCTCTTTTCTCTTCAGTAATCTGTTCCATATCCTCTAGCTACCTGGTCTCCCCACTTTTTCAAATCTGTCTCTTTAACTCAAAGAGTCTGCTGAGATGCACCTGGGTTTCTCTTACTGTGCCACACTTAAAAAAAAAAAAAAAAACCAACCAACAAACAAAATAACTCTCATTCATTAAGCTGGAGCAATCATTGGGCTCATTAATTTCTTATTTCTCAGGGATCACTGTCCTTCATTACTTGATGTCCACTGTCTTAAAAGTTGTTTAATGTATTTCGTCTGTTTTGCTGTTTCATGGGAAAGAATCTGGTTCCTGCTATGCCATCCTGTAGAAGTGAAAGACTTTCTTTAAATTCTTTAATTCTAGCTTTTACATTATTTTATCAGCCAATCTTTTTAGTTGTATGTTCATTTATGTTACTTATGACAGTTTTCTCAAGCTAATCCTGTGCTTAATTCATCTAGGACATGAAAGTCTTTTATATTTATTCATTTTTATCTAAAAATCCAATGATCATTGCTAATATCTGCTGTTTCTAGTGCAGAGGTGAATTATGGAAGCACAAAAAGTATAGGCAGAATACATCAGTTATTGAATTAATAGAATAATACTTCCTTTTCAGGATTATTTAAAAAATTAAATATGAGTAAACATCAACCACTATAATATGTTTAAAAAATAACTATATCTTCTACCCACAATTAAATCTTACCCCCCCCTTAATCTCCCTCTCTTTTTCTGATTCTGTGAAGTCAATTTATTACTCCCTTTTCTCCCAGTATGCTATGATGTTTTCCATTTCTTTCCCAGCGATTCTGTTCTGTCCTTTAAGCTTGTGAGAAACCCATAGCTGCTTAAACTGGCTGAGCTTGATGCTCTGCCTCACCACTGTAGCTCACTCAGGCCAACTCTCTACCAGGAAGGAAACTGGCATCTAATCTTTGTGAGACCTAAAATATGCTTGACTCTTGTAATCCAGAATAACTGTTGCTGAATATCTTTTCCACGTTTTCAGGATTTAATGGCTATTTTGGTGAAAAAGAGAGAAAAGGGATTTCATGGGCAATTACTCTTCAAATTAAGAAAAATCATCTGTAAGCAATCAAACTCACAATGGGGTCCAAAGTCACCCACACATGCAGTTACTGCTCTTAATTCAGCAAACTCTTTGATGAATATTCATTGGATTTTTTATTTTTTATTTTGAGGATAAGAACCAAAGGCAATCCATTTAGATAGTATCAGACCTAAGACTTTAAGACGTTTAGTTATCATTACAGCAGGCAGCATCACACAACATTCAGCAAGCACGGGATCTGAGAGCAGCAGCAGCAGCATAAACGCCAATCATTGACTTCTAATTACCAAGCACTGCTTAGAAGACAGCAATTGGCACAGTGGCTGGTGATCCAGTTCTTCAGTTTTCAAATGCAGTAGTAAGTTATGATTGTTGATGTGTTTCAGTTTTCTGAATTTTATTACATCTCTTTTTGGAAGTTATTTGCTCACCCAAATTCATTCACCCACTTGCCTACTTAACTAGCATACTTCCAAATTTCCAAAAAATGACAATCATTTTTTCCAATTACCCATAATCAGAGACCCACATCAATCTTCTACAAATGCCTTTACTCATAGTAGTGCACCCTTACTATTGGTCCTTTAGAATAGTGTGATCCACATACATCTCATATATTAAACTGCTGACTTGTGAAGGTGAAGCTTAAACATTAGCTAGCGTTCGGGTCAATGGCCTTGGTACTGATTTGATCTCTTTTAGAAATTAAGTAACTCTGCCTTACTTGCCATCTTTGGAAACTGGATTTTATTGTTTAGGCTTGGCCTATGCAGCATTCAAGTTACTCTTTTCCCAAGGTGTAAACTACAGTGGTATTCACTGTATTTCAGTTAAACATCTTGTACTTCCTTTTTGTCTTTAGAGAACCCAGACCTGCTGCCAACACTTGGCCAACATCCTAACCAAGGCGGCCCCAGCCCTCAAACTACCATACCTTCAACCTAGAATCCAGTCCCCAGCCTGTAACTACATATATACACCACAGGCCAGGAGTAGAGCTGTTGTGTTGAATCTGTATCTATTAAGATATTTCCATAATCTTAAAACTCAAACCAACAGAGATTGGAGACACTATGCTAGAGCATAAATATCCAGGATTCGTCACATGAGTGTTACTTTACTGGTTTAGCTAGCTATAGCAGGGGTGGAACAGGCCTAGGTGCCATACAATTACTTTATTCATAATCTCTAGGAAGGATCTGTTCTTCACCGTTGTTTGGTCACATTAAAAGAAGAGATGCAGAAATTCTCACCTAGACCTTATTATGCAGCTACAACTCCATATGGACATCCTGAGCTTGCAGAGAGTAAAGGTTTTTAAAAACTCACAATTTTCAAGCCAGATTAGGAAGATACGTGTGCTCTTAACTTGCAAAGCAGCAAGTCACTATAACATGAGTGTGAAAGCTCCCTAGCAGCCATTCAGGTTGGATTGTATAGCTCTGCCCTCAAAGATGTGAGAAATACCAAAATTTATTCACAGGCTCCAGATGGCAGACAATAAAACATTGGATTGGGGATATTTGTGCTAGAATGAGAAAATTTTCTCCTGTAGATCCAAATTAGAGGCCTTAGAGGGGTTTTTGAACACTTGACCTAGTCATTCAACTAGTAATTCAACCCACATGTTGACTTAGATATGAGATAAAAGACATATTTTTATATGTAGCACTCATTCTTAAATGTGTCCCAAGAGAAGGGGGTTGAGGAGGTAATGACATTTGCTCAAGCATCCATTGCTCATGCCCTTTTGTACCCAGCCCATCAGCAGAAAGGGACCACGCCTGCAGAGAGAACAGCTGTGTTTCCATTACGTTTTAACAATTTTCTCATCCCTTGATTTCCGGCAGATCATGACTTACCTGGAGAAACCTCAAAGCTTTCAAATAATGGCATAAAAATTGCTTAGGACTCACCATCCACATGTACCATGGTTTGAACTATTTGTATACTACATTGTTATTGGCTTTCAGTTAGAATTTCAAATTCAAGAATATTGCCAATGTGAGTCTGGTGTCCACAAAGTGTTTACTGACCCATTCATTACTTGTAAAGTCTTAAGATGGATGCGCTCTTCCCATACTCTATTGTGAGGAAATATTTAAAAATCAAAATCATGCTTCAGAAGAAAATCGTTCTGAGATAAGTCAAGTCTAATTTTATTTTTAAGAAGAAAGTTTTCTGTTTCACTGTAGGCGCACATTTACGAACCAGAACATATTATATCTCAATTTGTAGCATGTGTTTTAAAATTAGAGGTGACTTAAGAGCTTTCTCTAAGGCAATCAGTTAGTTGTTTTGCATTTATGATACGTCCCTCAATTAAAAAGTCATCTCTAAATACAAAAGCTCCCATCTGCCAATCTTCCTTACTTCCATAATTATATATTGAGCAATTAATTACTATGTGTCAAGCCCTCTATAAATATTATAGTCTAATTTTTTAAATGCGCAGAGATATGTAATTACAAATAGTCAAACGTATATTTTAGAGAAAGTACTGCAGCTTATATTGGTGCAGACGCCATTTGGGTGGGTAGAGGGTAGGCAGAGAAGCCATCCTTGAGGAACTGAGAATCAAGCTGAGATCTGAACTGTAAGGACAAATTTAGTTAGGTATAGAGAAAGAAGAAGGAAATCGCATTTGAGGAAAAGGGACTATGTGCAACGTCTAAAGGTTTTGACATTAAAAGAAAGGAGGGGATAGCTGAAAGAAGACTGAATTTTCTGGACCCCAGCATGAGAAAGGCAGCAAAACATAAAGCTGAAACTTCATGGAACCTGGAGGCGTGCAGAGCTTTGGAAGCCACTTGCAGAATTTGATCCTTATCATTAGAATTCAAATCACTGGCTTCCATATAGCTTAACTATTAGGACTGAGAATGAAGACCACTTACACCATCAAGATTTAACTGTTTATTCTTATTGCTCAGAAAGTTAAGGTTGTAAATCAATGAATCACTTTATTGTCTACTCAGGAAATTCCTGCCAACCAATTTATCCAAACAAATACTTGACTCATCTCTCCCATCAAGACAAAGGCATGCTCACCTACAGAAAGAGCTTGCTTATCAAACAGCGGTTTATTTATCAAGACTTTCACTTTGCTGTGTTCATCAGTCCTAAACAATTACACGGTAAATTGTATTCCAGTCAGTTTGTTTTCTAAGCCACTTGTGACCAGACCCAAAGCCAATAAATATCCTCTTCCTTCCCCTTTCTGGGACACCACTAAAACCCATTCAAGGCCGTAGGATAAATGGACTTGGCTTTTCTTCACTAACAGGTTTTCTGGTAGTCTTTGGCAGACTTGGCAGCTGCCAATCCTGGGAGCAAAAAGCTATTGAAGATTTTTAAGAAAGTGAAAGATATGACCAGTGTTTTCATTTGGTTGCAGTTTGGTGAGTAGATTGGACAAAGCACAGAATCAATGTATGCAGGAGGTGGTAAAGAGGCCATTGCTGTAATCCAGGGGAAAGGTACAGAAGCTTGGAATTTGAACATGACAATCGAGGTAGGATAAATGGATGGATTGGAGATGTGTTTTGAAGGTAGATCCAATAAGGTGTACTAACCGTGGAGGAGAGGGGAAGTTAGTGGTGTTAAGCATTAATTTATGAAGTTTTGGTTTGCCAAACTAGATAGAAAGCAGTGTCCTTCACTGAGATGGAAAACACAGAAAAGGAATCGGTTTGGAGAGGAAGGTGAGGTTGGGGTTAGGAAATCATGAGTCAGTTTTGGACATGCTGAGTTTGAGGTGTCTTTGAGACCCTCAAGTGGCATTGTCAAATAAGCCTTTGGACATATGCTCATGGAGCTTGGGAAAGGTCTGAGAAACAAAGCAATGGCAAAATACTCAGAAAATAATTATTCTCATTTCCACTGTGGCTCCTGTTTAAATTCCTTGGTATAAGCACTCAAAGAGCCCTTTCTACTGCTATCCTCCAACGTTAGTGGCAAAAAGCAGAAAGGAAAATTCTTGTATTCTGGCTTAAGAAAGATGTCAGGGCAGTGTGATATAATTATTGCCTTCTAAGACCAAATGGGTTCTTAAAGCCCTTGACTTTCCATATAGCTATACCAACGTGACGAAGTTAAGAGCCTCAGCTCTGGGGTGAGGTGGATTTAGATTTGACTCTTGAATCTATAACTTTTGAGCTTGATAGATTTAAGAAATTTTCCTAAACTGAGCCTCAGCTTCCTCATTTATAAGTTGAGTGTAATAATAACTGCTAATAACTATCACCCCATAGGGTATTATGAAAAGGAAGTAAGCCCATGTAGTGTAGCTGGCCTAGTACTTGATGTGTTGTATGGACTCGATAAATATTAGCTGTTGCTATAATCATCCTTGGATTCCTACAGTAGAGGATTCTCAAGCTTGTAGAATTTTGGCCATAAGAAATGCCATGCCTGCAAAATTAGAGAGTTAAGAAAACAGGAAACCTATATTATTTTTCTACTGTACTTCACCCCCACACCCAAACTCACCCCCAACCCCACGGAACTCTACTTGAAGAATCTGAGTATCCAATGCTTCATTTGACTAATCTAATGCCCATAGAGAAGTGGGAAACAGAATGAAGACTGAGAGCTCACATTTTTTCTCCCCTTGTGACTTAAATTTAACCTGGGTTTGTTTTTGCATTATTAGGTGAGTTTTCCCTTGAAAGCTAGTCAAGAGTGCCTTTATTGAACTGTTGCTACTGAACTGTAGTCCCTAAAGCTAAGAGATTCATGAAAAGGGAACTTCTTTCTGAATCCAGTTGGATTAAGCAATTTAATCCATTGTTTCTTGAGTTAAATTATATAAAATAAATCCTATAAACAGTTGAACAAATCAAACAAGTTCAACTTGGTTAAAATAAATTTCCACATGATCAAACTAGCTCACAAAGAATGTGCTCAAAACAGAGAGACATAAAAATTACTTCAAACTGCAATTAGGCCAGTTAAACTTAGATTAGGCTACTTCAGACTAGTTTAAATTAAAAGGAATCAAACTGGTCCTGAAGAGCTTAATTTGAGTCTATTTTTTTTTTCCTGTTCAAAACTGGCTCTAATTGAGTCAAGGGGATTGAGACATTTCAAGTTCTATCAATCCATTTCCAGTTGTATTAGGTAAGCATGAACCAGGCAAGCTGGCTCTGATCAGCTAGGATGAGACAAATTCTAAACAGTTTAATTGGAATCAAGCTTTATCAGTCTAGGTTAATTTCTGTACTGTCTGGAAAAACAAAACATTGCTTTAAGAACTGGTGTCCCTCCATGCTTGTGTCATGGTGGCAAAGACAGTGAGCTGACTGCCAGTGTCCATTCTCATAGTTTTCTTGATTACTAACGGAACTACTTATGTGGTTGTGGACATCAATGTATCTAGCTAAAACAAAGCAAAAAACAAACAAAAAACTACATTTTCTAGTCTCCCCTGAAAAGAAATGTGGCAAATGGAGCAGGCACTGAAAAATAAGTTTCTTTCTATTTCTTGTGCCTGAATGGTGGAAGAAATGGCTGGAACCACAGAGTTGCAACCATGAGTAAAACATGGTGACTTAATTCATCTCCAAGGATAGCAGAATAAAAATATATAAGGATCCTGGGTCCCTGATAACATAGTGAAGGTACCATCCACTGTTTCCAAACCTGTCAGTTCTCCTTCCAAATCTCCCAGGCACTCACCTGTCCTACTGAAGACTTTAGCTTCAAGCATCTGTACTCTCTGTCCAAAGGATTCCTGCCACGGGACCATGGTGGGGACTGTCAGAGAGCTACTGCCCCTGGGATCAGTTATCAGCCAATTTATCAACCAATGGATTAACACCTGTTCTTCCCAGCCCTCAGATGGGACATTCCAAGGTATATTCTATACCCTTTCCCAGATGTAGTGGGTAGGATTAAGCTTCAGTTGCTCAGAGCACGAATTTGCTCACTGAAAATCACTTCTGATTCTCTTCCCTTTCTTGTCTCACCTTACCACTCTCAAAACAGTGTTTCCTGTCACCACCAAACGAATAGGCTACTTGCTCTCAAATCTTTGTCTTATGCCTGCCTATGAGGTTACCAAATGTAAGACCATCTCTGAGTCGTCTATCTTGGAACTTCTTCTGAATTAAGAAACATAAACCCCTTTAATTAAATCAGAATTATTTGAGCATTCCCTTATTTACTGCTAAACCTCATCATATCTGATTCAATTAGCAGTGTAATAATTTCTTAAGCTTAAATCTCTTTGTTATTACTAGATTTTTTTTCCAGTGAAGAGCAACTACTAAAAACCAAAAACCAGAAGAGGAATTTTAAAGCCTTTGGATTTAATAAGGACTGATGAGTACTAAAATAAATACTGAAAATTATATTCTAAATGTTTACTTTTAGCAAATACAATTTCAACAAGTAAATGGCTTCTACATTGCTGACTAGTAAGTTTCAGTTCTTACTTGACTCATCCACAGCTTTTGATAGAGTCGGTCACTTCCTCCTTTCTGAAAAATGTTTCTTTAATTGGCCCGTGGGCAACCACTTTCTCTTGGCTTTCCTTCTGCCTCATTGGCTGCTCCCTTCCAGTCTCCTTTGCTGGTTTCCCGTCATCTCGAGCTGGTAGTCCCAGACTCAATCCTTGGCCTGTCTCTCCTTTTTATCAACAAGCATGATCTACATGGTATCATTCGATCTCATAATTTGAAATAGCACCCCTAGGTTGATGGATCTCAAATTTACATCTTCAACCCCAACTTCTCCCCTGAAGTTGAGACTCATATAATTACGTATATACCATCTGTGGTTGGCTGGCATTTAGACAGCTCAAATTTCACATGGCTGAAACCAGGCAAAACCACTCTTCTTGAAAACTTCAACTCAGTAAATGGCAACTCCTTTATAATGGTTGCCCAGGCCAAAAGCATATGAAACTAGCCACAATTCCTCATTTCTCTTTCAATGATCCACTCCAGTAGCCAACCCTATCAACTCTACCTTTAAATGCTTCCAGAATCTGACCCCTTTTCACCATAAGTTCACTAAAATGTTAGTATGAACTACCATAATTTCTTGCTTGAACTCCTTTAACTGCTTCCTATTTTAGTTCTCTGAGTCTTCTCTTTCCCCATGAACACCCAATTCTCTAGGCAGTAATCAGTGTGATCTTGATTCAGATATAAGTTGAATTACATCAATACCTTGTTCAAATTTTCCATTGTATATCCATCTAACTCTAACCCTTTACCTATAGAAAAGTCTTCACCTACAGACCCCAGAGTAACCAACTCCCAAACACTGTTTATATCCATCTAACTCTAATCCTTTACCTATAGAAACCTGACTCCTAGACACTTTTTTACTTCATCATTTACCACTCACTCTGTCATTCACTTGGCTTCAGCCAGACTCACCTCCATGTTGATCCTTGGACACATATCATGAATGCAACTCCTCAGGCCTCTGACTTCCACACCCTCTATCTGGAAGATCTTCTTACCAGCCACCCATCATGCCTCCCTCCCTTCCTGGAAGTCTCAACTCAAATGTTACCTGAACAGAGTCCACAACTAATCAACTTTTCTACCATAGCACAGCCCACCACACTCTCCCTTCCACACTCTATCCCTTTACTCTGTTTTTCTTCGGAATATTTATCACCGCCTGACTTGTTATAGATTTATGTGTCGTCTGTCTCCATTAGGATGAAAACGTTAGAAGAGACAGGACTTTGTCTATTGTATTCACTAGAAAATTACCTAGAATATAACAGGCACTCTATAAATGTTTTAATGAAAGAACAAATGCATTATAGTCATAAATTTATCAAAAATTATTTTTGACTTTGTCAAATACCTGATTGAATGTGGTATATTTGAATATTTTAAAAAAAAATTATGGAATTTTCAAATTTTCTGGTAGCAGTTTTATTTTCATTGATACGGAGCTGCCCTCTCTCAAAAAAAGGCACAGCAGGAGTTAAGCTGTGGCTGAGATCCCCATGGCTTACCTAGTCATTAAGAAAGACTAAACAAGAGAGTCTACTCTTTGCTATAATTGCTTTTTCCATTTTATTCAAGATGTTAACTAAAATACAGACAGCTCTCAGCCTACTTTTTCCGTCAGTAAGCTAAAATGGTAACCAAGTCCAGTTCACTTCTAAAATGTATTGGTACAATCCAGTAAAGAGGAGATGACAAGAAAAGAAAAGGCAACAACACTAAATATAATAATGTCCCTTTTTGTTTCATGAAATCCAAATTGTTACCAACATTAATTTTAGATATATTTTATGGAGACATTAAAACAAAAAGGCAACAAGAAATGTAAAATAAACACACACACACAAATAGGTTGCACCTGAGAATGTGAAAAAATCCAGAGAAAGATGTAATATTCTTTGACCACTAGAGATACTGAGAAACCATGCACACTAAAATGAAAATGAGCAATAAAAGAAAATAGTACTCAAAATGTAAATGACATGAGTTAACAATGGAGTATGAAAAGGTTATTGAACATGCTAAGTCTAATACTTTAACACTCTTCAGTCATGCATCTTTTAATGCACAGCTTTAATTATATTCATAACCTTATCTTGTGAACTCTACACCCACACCTATGAATTCTGTCAATTTCTCAGTGAAATAAAACTGTCCTAGAAATCGAGGACCAGGGTCAGAGATAGAATTAGAATCACCCACTCACAGGAGAAATGGAGGAAGTGTTTCCACTGAAAGGCTGCTGATTCCCAGATTCTCTAATCTAAACCACTTAATAAGCTATATTCACATTTCGAAGTCTAGGAAAGGGAATGCTGTACAACCCTGGACTTCATTCTGTTTATTCCCTATGAGGCATGGAGCAAGATAAGAAACAAGCCTCTCAAGTTAAAAGGAACACAGAAACAATATATATATATATATACACACACACACACACACACACACTATACACACACGTGTGTATATGTACATATATATGTATATATATCACAGAAACATATATATATATATTTCCCAAATTTGTTCCCAATTTTTTTTTAACTGAAAAGCACCCCAGTTCAGGTATCTTGAATAAAGAAAATTTGTCACAGATGAAAACAAAAAAGAAAACTTTCCAGTGTCTACCAAGAAAAAACTAATATGGATATTATGTGCAGTTTTACTTTGAAGACTAACACTTTATTAATTTATTAGTAGAACCTGTATTTTTCTTTCAATTGTTGTGCTTTGAATTACATATATATATATATATATATATATAATGTCTATCCTTGGCTAATGACACAAATGACTTTGGGAAGTGAATTAGGACTATTGCTCATTGACTGAAAGGGCCATACTATGAATTGTTTGCCTTTTATTCTAATCTCTAACTGAGAAAAAAATAGAATAATTTTAACTTTTGAGATAAACTTTCAGCCTGCATAAAACATACATCTTTATGAAGTAAACATCTTATACAGTTTCTCTCTTTAAAAATAGCTTTGACATGCTTCTGATGTCCTTAAATATTTGTGCTACAGATGCCATAGTTATATTTTTCAAAGAGTGGCTCAGGGGCTTCTGAAATATTAGATATCCCTTTGCTGCCAAAACATCAGTGAGTATTAGATCATTACAAGATTTTTCTTTTTTTTTTTTGGCTCTTTTCAGTTTATTGCATAAGGTTTTTCTTAAACCACTGTTTCTCAGATTTTACTGTGCATCAGAATTCCCTGAAAGGCTTGTTAAAACACAAAATACTAGGCTTCTCCCCAGAGCTTCTGATCCAGTTGGTCTGCGGAAAGCCTGAGAATCTGCATTTTTAACAAGTTCCCAGGTGGTGCTTTGATGCTGATATCCCAGGGACTACACTTTGAGAACCAGTGCTTTAAACTGTTAGTTTATAAGTTCTTTAAAGAGCAATGTAAGCTTAGAATCCAGAACCCACATGGCGCTTCTTAAACTCTCTTCAGAGCTGTGTTCTGGGGACATTCCTTGAGAAAATCATTTTTTTTAAAACGTTCCTTTAGCAACAGTAATGCCAAGGCAGCTAGAGAGTCTTTAATATTCTTTGCTTAGCTGTTTGCTTTTGCTGGGCCTGGACTGGTAAAATTCCTATTTCTCATCAGAAGAGCTGCAATCTACTATGTATCTCCAAGATGTTTTGGATCTAAACTCTCCCAGGACAGGATCTATGCCTCTGGGGGACCAAAGCCACAGCTACATGTCTCTACCCAATAAGTCTATCTCATCCAGGAGGAAGTCCATGTCCTCCCGGCTCACTTGCGGGCTGATCACCACCTGGCGGAAGAAGTTGACCTTTCCCCTGTGCGGCTGGTAGCCCAGCATCAAGCTTCCCTTCTTCATCATCCTCTCTTTAATGGCTGGGGCCACCTGTGTGGGGAGAAAAGGGGAGGGGGGTGAAAGACCAGAACACCAAGGCATTTCAACAGCATCTTCACTAGCCGTTGGACATTTACTGGGAATCCACTGGTGTGGATCCCATTCTCATCCCGTACACTAAGTTGACACTAATAATAATTATGGAGGACTTATGACATATGAGGACTGATTCAAGTGCTTTAGACATATTAATTAATCTTCAGAATAACCTTGAAGAAGATACTACTACTATGTCCATTTATGGTCGAGAAAACAGGCACATGGAGATTAAATAAATATCTCAAGGTCCCAGACATTTTCTCCCTAAGCCCATACTCTTTTTTTTTTTTTTTTTTTTTTTTGAGACGGAGTTTCACTCTTGTTACCCAGGCTGGAGTGCAATGGCACGATCTCGGCTCACTGCAACCTCCGCCTCCTGGGTTCAGGCAATTCTCCTGCCTCAGCCTCCCGAGTAGCTGGGATTACAGGCACGCGCCACCATGCCCAGCTAATTTTTTGTATTTTTAGTAGAGACGGGGTTTCACCATGTTGGCCAGGATGGTCTCAATCTCTTGACCTCGTGATCCACCCGCCTCGGCCTCCCAAAGTGCTGGGATTACAGGCTTGAGCCACCGCGCCCGGCTAAGCCCATACTCTTAATCATAAGTCATTATTCAATGCTGCCTCGTTAAAAACAAATCAGGTGTCCACAAGGATTACAGTCTCATTCCAAAATTTGTCTTAACTAAAAAACACACCAGTTCAGGTATCTTGAATAAAGAAAGTTAGTTATAGATAGGAAAACAAAACAAAACAAAACAAAACAAAAACCTTCCTGTTGTCTACCAAGAAAAAATGTGGATATTATGTGCATTTCTATTTTTGAAGACTAACAGTTTACTACTTAATTAATAGAACTTGCATTTTTCATCAATTATTGTGCTTTGAAAATGTATGGCTAAAGTTCCTAGAAAAAAATGAAAGATATTATTCTCACATATGAAATATAAACACTGTCTCTAATTAAGAGATGTAAATGTGGTAATAAACAAGTAGAAAGCCCATATTTTTAAAGATCTGTAGCTGACATGAGACATACAGGCCCTGATAATCCAGATGCACAGATTTTTCTAAAAGTCTAATGTTTGAAGAAACTAGTCTAATTTAAGAACCACATGGGAAAATCAGTCCATTTTCCAATCAGTAGTATGACCCCTCAAGAGCTAAGTTATAAACTTTCAAAATAATGAAGTTCATTTTTGATATACTAAGTTAAAATATTAAGAATGCACGTTTACTATCTTGGAAATACAAGCAAAGTTTTTCCACCTGAATTTTATTTTAACGCTGAAAACTTTTTGAGTGTGTCCTATGCGACTATGTGGAGAGAGAAGATAATGAGTTTCGATGCTTGCCTTCTAAGGAAGATGAGACTTATTTCTCCAGGCAGGAGGAATGCATATAGAAAGAACACCAGGCAGAGTGTGCTTTTAAACTCCTTGGGTGAGGGTCATGAATCTTGGTTCTCATGAGCTCTCTCTCTCAGTGTGACAATCCCAACCCGCTCCAATTTTTGAACATATCCACATTTTGTCAGCAAGTCAAACTACTTCATCTGCCACTCACCACAGTCTTAATCTGCTCCAAAACTGATGGAAGAATTGAGTGTGTTAGACCTCTGAAGATATTATGTGTTGGGCTTAACCACAGACCCTTCTCAAGGGATGTTCAAGGGTGATTTTAACTCAATACATTTTTTTTTTCCATATGTGCTCATTTTAGAACATAAGCCTCGCAAAACATGGACTACACAGTGCCTATGATAACAAAACAAACACCCTATTCAGCAAAACCACATTACCATTGTAGCAAAGGATTGGAAGTTTCTTACGGCATAACAATATACAGAAAGAAAATATATGGGTGTAAAGAAAAAGTGTAGAAAAAGATGATGTTGGAGGTCAAGCTAGTGAAAAAAGCATGGGCCGTCAGGTTCTATACATTTCTGGATGTGTGACACATTTTATTCTGAGCTTTCTAGAGTTTAGAAAAAGGTAATTAAACAACAGCCTCCCTTCACTTAAAACGAGTGACAAATGTCCAGTTGATACTGAAAGCTGGAAGCTAGGCGGTTAACTCTCTACTATATTTATGCATAGCTGCTTGAAATCCATGAAATTGTATGCATTGGTTGAGTTTTCTTCCAAATCCATTTATGCAAGTAGTATTTGTCATTAGAATTGTAAAATAACATGTAAGACAAAGATAGATGAATGCCAAAAAAGTGATTTGTACAAAAACTAAGTTGAGTTTTTTGGAAAGACCAGATGAAGGGGGATGGTGAAGCATCATTGTGGTCACATTAGGTGGGGTAAGAGAACTGTAAAAGCTTTCGAGAATCCAGACTGATGCTGTGCTGAGATCACTACACAGGTGTTTGAGTACTGACTCCACTTGAAGAAAGCTGAGCTGCCGAAGATAGGTGATTCTCGAAGAACGGAGTTTATGCAAGAACAGTGGAGGGTCCTCTAGTCATCAGACCTCTCCTTAAGAAAAGCTTCACTTGCTTTTGAAAAGTATTTGGAAATCCTCACTAGATGGTAAAAACCTTTCCATCAAAAGATGGTAACATAAATGTACACCGATGTACAAATATAACGCTAAAAATTTAAATACAGATATACAAATATTAAATGGGAAAATATTCCACATCATGTATGTATTACATTATTTTCTAAGAGTATTTGCTTTAACTGACTAATCCTCCTCACCTTAGGTAGGAGGGCTTCTCATGCGTATGTGGATATAAATGGGGCTTCATGCATAAGCATGGGGGTGTGTGGGCATGCGTGTATACACATGTTAATGCGCAAACTCACATATAATTTAAACCTCTAACCCCCCATACTGTACTGCCCTTAAAATCTCTCTGGCCACAGGGCAAGGGAAAACCATGCTTTGACTTAGGTTCATGATGAAAGTACATTTGTTTTTAATTCAAAGAACAAGTAGCCTTCGGAATGTAAACTGTGAGAAAAAGACAATAATACTACCTGTGCTAAATCAAGATTAGGAAGATCTGGTCTACATGGACCAAATGTCTGGCCAGAAGGGCCGCAAACGATCATCTTTGGAGCTTACAGCTTGTGGTTCTTGTTTTTGAAATCAAAATTCTCTTCATATTCATCTCCATCATCCTCCAGGTACCCAGGATGTAACTGGCTCTGGCTTATAGCCAATTTTAAATTCAAAACAGGCAAGTTCTTGGCTCAGGCCTAATTTGCATAGTCTATTCCTGTTTTTAATACTTCTATTTTTTCTTCTAAAATGGTATTTTATTCCTTATCTTTGGAGAGCATTAGAATTTTGATTCTAGCACACAATGTATCTGAGGCTCACATGAGGCAGTTATTAAAATGAATCTGTCGCGTTTGTATTTCTTCTGAGGAAGCCAGAAATATTTTCTAATGTGAACAAGAAAGGTAAAGGAAGAGGGCACCTCGGATGTTTTAATATAAAGATACTTTGGATGTTTAAATTCTTGCTCTTGTGTAAAGCACATGCATGAATTTCCATGGGCAAAACACAGGGAATGAAAACTAAAAAACTAGAAAACTTCTAGGACAAATTTTGTTACTGACTTTCTGAGATTATAAAGACATAACTAAATATATGACTCAGAGAACTAGCTAAGCAAAGGTTTGACAGCACAACACACTTTTATTTATGAGTCTATAAGATTAATTCCTAAAGGTATTTGCCACCAGGCAAAAAAGGAAGGTCTCCATTGTCTATGAATACTTCATGGGAAAGAAAGTAATAAGCAACACTAAAGCTGATATTCATCAAATCTCCATCACGAACTATTCTGCTGGTAATCGTTCTTGTTTTTAACGAATATTTTACCAGTTCTTTGCAATTTGCAATGTTCTTTCACATGTCTGAGTCCCATAAACTCAAATTAAGGCTTATTTGGAAGGAATCCACATTTTGGCAATTTAGGGACCCAGCACATTCTCACTAAGCGTCAGCTTATCACCTTTGCACTTAAAAAAAAAAAATCAACCATTTTCTATTTATGAAGCTTCAGGCATCACCCAGCGCTAGGTAATTTGGATATTCCTTTTCGCCGATCACAGCAGAGAAACAGTCCCAATCTGACGGGATGGCACGGTCACAGGAGGAAAATATGCATGAACTAAATGTAGGTATCTAAATATCACTCCTAAATAGGGCACACGTAGAGGAAAGCAATTTGGCCGGAGTGAGATTGCTTTCCGGCTCTCAATTATTTTACCGCTGTGTTTCCTTCAAATTGTAAATCAAATTCTTTCCTTGTGCCTCAGTGCACTGGTGTCTGCATCTTAAATGGAGGAAGATCCTGACATTTCTATTTGGATAAACAGTGACTTAATCTACACATGTCTGTAGAATTTCTGTCTCCCCACCCCCACCTTAAGTTATGTTCATCAACGATTTAGTCATTTAAATCGAGTTTTGTTGTCACATCGCTGTAGCACAAAATAGGATTTGATATGTAAAAGTTGCTTAACCCAAGGAAAAATAAAATAAAATGACTTTCTTTCTGACCGAGTACAGCAATTTGATAAAAAGCTTCTGACCATGCATCATTGTTGCCTTTGATTAAAATAAAATTATAATTTCTATAAAATGACATTTCTTCTTAAGAGCATATTCAGTGTTTAACAAGAACAGTTTTTAAAAAAATACGAAGTGTTTTTCAGGGCCGGGCATGGTGGCTTACACCTGTAATCCCAGCCATTTGGGAGGCCAACGCAGGCGGATCAGTTGAGGCCAGGAGTTTGAGACCAGCATGAGCAACATGGTGAAACCCCATCTCTACTAAAAATACAAAAATGAGCTAGGCGTGGTGCTGCATGTTTGTAATCCCGGCTTTTCAGGAGGCTGAGGCATGGGAATCGTCTGAATCTGGGAGGCAGAGATTGCAGTGAGCCAATATCACGCCACTGCACTCCAGCCTGTGTGATGCAGTGAGACTCTGTCTCAAAAAAATATAATAAAATACAAAGAGTTTTTCAAATTCTCTCTTGGGAAGGATCAGTTTTTTTTTTTCCCCCAATGCATTATAAACTAATACTTTTGTAAAATACAATAAAAATCAATTACTAGCAAAATGAAATAAAAATACAAGCCCAATTTTGTTTATTCTTAAGTTTAGTAGTAAAGTTAATCTGTTAAGCTTGCTATAAAAGTTTCTAGATGGAAACGGAGGATTTCCATAAATTTCTTATTGCAGACTGGTAACACAGATGGGTTGGGATTGCTGCTGGGGCTTTCTTCCAGTATAGTTTTTCTGGAACAATCACAAAAACTAATTTGCTTTCTACTTTCCTCCCTCATAATCCGGGTTCCCAATATGTCCCACTTTCTGTGTCAACTTGAGGAGGGTTTTGCTGAGCGGGATATTGAAATCTCGTTCATGGAAAAAGCTGGCATGCAATGTTCATGCTTGTACTTGGCACCCAAAACTATCACTGTGACTTATTTACCTCCTTCCCTCATAAAATCATTTTTCTCTTTCTTTTCTTTCTTTTTCTCTTGCTTGCTTGCTTTTTCTTTTCCTACCTCCCTTCCGCCCTTCCCCCTCGCCCTTTCCCTCCTTCCCTCCTTCCGTCCTTCCCTCCTTCCTTCCCTTTCTCTCTCTTTCTCTTTCTTTTCTTTCTTTCTTTCTTTTCCTTCCCTCCTTCCTTCCCTCCTTCCTTCCTTCCTTCCTTCCTTCCTTCCTTCCTTCCTTCCTTCCCTCCTTTCTTTCTCTCTTTCTTTCTCTCCCTTTGTCTGTCTTTCTTTTTTTGTAGTTTAGGGTCATCTTAGATTTTCTGAGGCCAAGTAGAGATACACTATGTATCAAGGCAGGGGCCAGAATTCAAGGCATGAACAACATCAAGGGGAGAACTTAAGTGGGAGGATTTCAGTGCAAAAGAATTATTAGCATATCAAGACAATTCAGACTTTGATGGGCTTTCCATGTGCCTCCCCCTTCTGAGAGGGTGCACCAATGCAGTAGCAATCTAGAAGGCAGAGTTTTCCCTGCCTCAGTCTACTCAGGAGAAAGTAGCCGCAGTCCTCAAAGGCTGAAGCTGATTAACTACTGTATCTGAGAAAAGCCAACCTAGAGAGCCTTGAATGCCAGCTTCTGCAGATGTGAAAAATTAGACATGTGAGAAGGCATGAAATTCCTTTATTTGCTTATTAATTTTTCTGGTATTTATCTTCATAACTAAAGCATTATGGTTGGCAGGGAATTTAAGTTCATCAAAACCATGTTAGATCACAAAGTCTCATATAGATTTACATCTCTGTTTTCCTTTTAGTTTCAATTTTTGTTTAAGTATATTCTTCAGTGGAAAAGTGGATTTCATCTGTTTCTGTTGATAAAAGAGCTCAACAATATGTCTCATACAAGTACTTCTTAAAATCTAATGAACATTCTTATCTCTGAACTTCCTATCTGATCATAAATATGAACTGAATTATTCTGCCTGTAAGTATGAACTGAATTTTCCTTTACATGTGCAGCTCACAACATGTAGAGATGGATTTTTGATTTGGCTAAATATATATCTCCCAGTGTGTAACCTGCATGTTAGCTGGGAAGGTTGTTATTAAATGAACAGCTGTTGACAGAAAGCATTTCCTTATGGTCTAAACATATGATAGTGTGAAAAAGAAAGTGATTGTTTTAGTCTTATAGAAAAAGGTTTTTGTGGTAATGGTTAGCTTTACATCTTTAACACGTACTAAGTGGAATGTCTCACCAAATTAAAAAAAAAAAAATGCTAGCCCACAATATAGAAGCTTTCTTATTTGTATTTCCAAATATGTCTGCGTAATTTGTCTCTTGTCCCAAATGAGACATCCTACGTACCAGACATTTGCCCTTCCAACACAGCTTGCTTTTGTCCATAGCCATAAACTGCAGAAATTTTGATTATCCTTTGTCATATAGTCAATTTCCATCCCCATTAAGGAAGAAACTACTACTTGCCAAAACAAGTACTTTAGCACCTTCATATTTCTTAGAATGCCTGACAATTTAAAGAGGGGAAAATAATCACTTTCTTAGTTTATGTTCAGGTACCATCTAAATCTCTCCATTTTTTTTCTTCCTGATTTAGTCTTAGGTAAAATGATTTTATTTCTCGGTTTTTTCATCAAGTTACACATTTTCCTTTTGGAATAGAAAAACAGCAAGAGCACTGCCCTTTACTGAAAACTGGTTGATCCATGAAGCAAAGAAAACAAAATCTCCCATTGCATTGTGTAGAAAGGGTCACACTCCACAATTTAACCTTCTGGGCAATTGTTTGGTAATGAAGAATTTAGAACATTTTTCTTAAAATTCCAAATCAAATGAAATTATTGAATATATTTTTTTCTCCTTTAAATTGGCATTTTGGCTGTACAGTCTTAATGAAAAAAGAAATGTGAATGTTGACAGCAACTTTATTCAAAGCAACACAGATGTGCTTCAAGTACAGAATGGATAAACAAACTGTGGTATACCTATACAATGGAATACTACTCAGCAATCAAGGGGAATAAACAACCAACACAACATGGGTGAATTTCCAATAGATTATGCTAAATGAAAGAAGCCGGACTCAAAGGCTACCTTCTAAATATTTCCATTTATGAGGTATTCTGGAAAAGGCAGAATTAAATGGCTAGAGAAGAGATGAATAGTTGCCGGACTTGGGCTGCGGGGAAATGTGACTGCAGGTCCTAGGGAATTGTGTGCCTCACTGCACTGGTGTCTGCATCTTAAATGGAGGAAGATCCTGACATTTCTATTTGGATAAACAGTGACTTAATCTACACATGTCTGTAGAATTTCTGTCTCCCCACCCCCAACTTAAGTTATGTTCATCAACGATTTAGTCATTTAAATCGAGTTTTGTTGTCACATCGCTGTAGCACAAAATAGGATTTGATATGTAAAAGTTGCTTCAACCCAAGGAAAAATAAAATAAAATGACTTTCTTTCTGACCGAGTACAGCAATTTGATAAAAAGCTTCTGACCATGCATCATTGTTGCCTTTGATTAAAATAAAATTATAATTTCTATAAAATGGCATTTCTTCTTAAGGGCATATTCAATGTTTAACAAGAACACTTTTTAAAACAATACAAAGTGTTTTTCAGGGCCGGGCACGGTGGCTCACACCTGTAATCCCAGCCATTTGGGAGGCCAACGCGGGCAGATCACTTGAGGCCAGGAGTCTGAGACCAGCATGAGCAACATGGTGAAACCCCGTCTCTACTAAAAATGCAAAAATGAGCTAGGCGTGGTGCTGCATGCTTGTAGTCCCAGCTTTTCAGGAGGCTGAGTGGAATAATGGGAACTGCATGGCTCAAGGATTTTGGGGGACTCTACCACACGTCAGATAGAACATATTTAAATGTACCCAACATACTTATTAAATATAATTCTTATGTAATTCTAGAAGATTTCAATTGAGTTGTGATTGACTAACTTAACATAATCTTTTGTTATGTTTCACTTTTTAGTTTTTCTTTTCCATTTTGGATCCATTTTTAAAACTAGCAAATATTTTTATGTGGCCCTACTGAATTCTATGCCCTCCGTGCTTATTTTGCCTGATGATTAAATAAATGAGCTCTGTTCACACTAGTGTGATCAAATATCTACTTTGCTCAGGAGAGATCCATTTTATACCTCTTTTCCTATAATTATCAATAATACCTCTTTTCACGGCCATAAGAGTCCCAGTTCAGATGATAAACTTTATGGATTAGATCGACCATACATAGACCAACAGGCTAGCTTAGACTGACTTGTGACCCAATTCCTAAAATTCTCTGTGACTTTGGGCCAATATTTAGTCCCTCTGAGAATCATGTTTCTCTTCCATTCAGAGCTGATAATCCTTTGCAGGGTCCTTATGTGGAATAAGTTAAATAATAAGAACTTAGTGTGTATAACGCTTGGCATGTTAGGCACTCAGTAATAGGAACTAATATTATTCATTTCTTAAAATAAATTTGTTTTTAATCAATTTACACTCACCTGTGGACTTTAATTACATTATTTCATTATCTCTTGAGACATGAACATTTGCAAGTGCTACAAGAAAACCTGTCATAATTTATTTTCACCCCAAAGTGTCTAAACTCTATTTAAATATTTGTGAACGAGGCTACAAGTTTGACGTTTCAGAAATTAAATATTGCACCTCATGTATGCCATTAATCTTCCATTTAAGTTCCAAGATTTTTTCAAACGTTGATAAAGTAAACTTACATTTTTCCTTTAAAAAGTAACACAGTCATTGATCATCTTCCAGATTTTTTGGAGGGAAGTTTTTCATTAAAACGTATGGGCAGGGATGAGTTTTTGTTGTACTCTAGAAATTTCTATCTGTTGCATAAGTTGTTAGAATACAAAAACATTTTATAAGTTAAAAAAAAGTTACTTCTTCTTTGACCCATGAAAAGGCCATAGACTTAAAATTCATGAGCTTGTTTTAAGCATGGTGCATTCTCCTTGTGCTTTCTTGTCATTTATGTCTTTATCAAAGAAAGGTTGAAGAATACTATTTTGTATTTCCCAAACGTACATGAAAATACAAGTCACCTAGATCCAGGCCCCAATCAGAGCAGCTAAATTTGAATTTCAGTCAGATAAGCCTTGTGGTCTGTATATTTACCAGGCAACCCAAATGCTTTATTTCATAATGTAAGTTTGGGAAATACTCGTGAATGATGGCCTCTTATTTAGGACTTTGGGAGAGGCAGTGGTGAGGCTGGAGGTGAGAGATGGTGAGAGGAGTTTAGAAAAGGAAAAGCAATTTTGACAAGAGGAGAGAGGAAATTGAGAATTTCCTTTTCTTGCATTGCTTCTGTCGATTCTGTAATAAAACAAACCAGGAACCTTCAAAGAAGTTGTTAGCTAACATTTTGTTAATCATAAAACCCAATAAAGTGTTTAAAACACTTAACCATGTCCCAGGAAACAATGAGCTTCTTAGTTTTGATTGCTCGAAGAATCACTTTTTCTCTCTTAATATATTTTCCACCATTTTTTTTTTACCTAATTCTTCTCTTACTCCTTTATACAACCCTTACTCATTTCCCCTGATACCTTCCCTAATCCATAATTTAGAGGTAAAACGCATTAGTATAAGTCTCTCAAGCTTAAATTATGTAAAATTGGTGGTCTATAGCCCATGAAATCATATGCATCTAAGATCATTTTAGCTTGGCAGAACTTGAAGTAAGCCATACTTTAATTGAACATACCATTTTCAAATATGAACTTTTACCCTTATTTTCCTCCTGGGTATATCTGAAAATCAGACATGCACAAAGTAAAAAAAAAAAATTGCCTCATTCATGTTCTTTCCAGTACAGATGAGCAAAGCCACAGATACAAAGGGTTTAGAAACCCCAAAAGCCAGAAGAACACAGTGAGCTTCACATTTGGTGTTTACAACGTAGCGACGACGATGACAGCAATTCAGATAAACCTAATGTCAGTCGTATATTCAAGGCAGCTGAAATGAACAGTCATAAAAACAAACCAAACTGAACTGAAAGCTTTAGCTAAAGAATGGACACGATAAACATTTTATACACTCTATAAAGCAAAAGCTTAATACTCAATTGTGTCTCAGCAGCCATCTGGGCTAATAGATCCTGAGTAACTGTTGTGGCCCAACTCCCAAATTTCCTCCTATGTTGAGAGGTCCCTGTACTGCTCCCTAAATGCAGTTATTCAGTAGCTCTCTACCAGAGGTGGTACCAACTCCCCTGGAGCATTCGGAATCACAGCAAAGCATTTTGGATGGTTGCAATGACTGTGGAGTGCTACTTGCAGTTAGTGTCCCATGGTTAAGGGTCCCAGACACCTCACAATGCTAAAAATAAATCTGCCCAAGGAAGAATCATGTTATCCAAAACGCCAGTAGCGCCTCTGTTAGAGAAACCGTTTTAAGCCCCCATAATCCCCCTCAACACCTCTACACTTTTCCTTGACACCTTCCGAGACCTTTCAGCTTCTCTGAGGAGTCATGAACCTTGCTTTGGCCCAGAGCAAAGTAAATGGGATCTTGAGTGGCTTAAAGGTATGTTCATGTTGTTTTCCAAGGATTAGTAACATATTCAGTGAGGATCGCTCCATCTGAGAGGAGAGAATGAATACAATTCCAGGTTCCTCTTAGGTTTGATGGGCAGTGGTCCAATAGTTCTGAATATTGTGTCTGGCCATTTTAGCAGAAACACAGTGCTTTAGTTCCAGCACTTCTGCCTATTACAATAAGTGGGTCATATTCATGAATTTTTAGCCACACAGATGCCACGTTCACACGTTACCCACACACTTAGTGAGATGAGCACCTGAAATACACTCTATAGCACATGAAAATTATGATTCATTTTCTCATGGGTTTTCTCGGGGCAACTTTCTTTGAGAATCCTATTACTTTTCCATCTTTGGCATTGGGAAATTAGCAGCTAAAATTTTATCTTTTGATTTATTCCACTCTAACTAGCTGCTGACAGCCAACGAGGCTCTTCTGGGCATAAATGCAAAACCCCTACCTAGCAGCGCAGGCACAGATGTGGGAAGCGGCCCCCGTGTTGGCACGGCAATCATTTGACTTTGTAGAACCTGCACATTAGGCTTGGGAGGCTTAGCTTCCTGAATTACACAAACTGGTTTTATAGTAGATTCAGAGGCCTGGCAAGGCGGGGTAAAAAAAGAAGTGAGCCCATGGTGTTATGCTGCTCTGACCGTAGAGACATCTTGTTCTGCACAGACTGCCCAGACATTCCAATTATGCCTTGGTGAGATTCCTGTATCCACCAGCCTGCACCCTCCTTCCTGTGCCTGTCCTCCTGGGTGACTCTTTACCTGCCCCCACCAGCCTGTGCCCACCCGCCTGCACCCATGCACCTGCATCCTTATCTTCTGTATAGGTTTTTTTCCACTGATTATTTGCTTCAGGAGTAAACTGAAGTCTAAATTATCTTTTTGACTTTTTTATTTGGTTGAATACAGGTGTTCATTACCCACACAAAGTTAGTTGCACGCACACACACAGGATGTGTTCTCAGCTCTCCCTATACCTTCTCTTTGCATCTCTATTTATAAGTCATTTTCATATGTTTTACTGCACTTCTTTACTGAGCTGCAGTGCCTCCTAAAACACCTTGGTATTCCAACCTCAGAGGCAAAACCTGAACTTTGAGTCATATGTTTCATGTACCTTACTTTACTTCTGTCACTGTATCAAAAAAAAGCCACCATGAGGACATTTTAAAATAATTATTATTCCTGTATTACTCATAAAAATATTGAGAAAATCTTAAGTGTGTTTGTTCCTCCTTGAAATCTTTACAAATACTATTAAAAAGTCCTTAGCATTAATGCTGTAAATATTAAGCAACAGTTTTTAAAAGCGATTTAGACCATTTACTTAAGTAATGAAATGCTTTTGATTTGCACATTTTGGGGAAATTAATGAAAGCAAGTTACACATTGTTTTTTGTGGAGCTCGCTCAATACTCTGACCTGATGTTTAAGGTCGGAAATTCCTCTTCCCTCTAAGTCATGACGTTTCTATTGCATCCAGGGGGCTACAGGCGACAAAGGGATAGAGGGGCTCCCACAAGAGGAAAGAAGAAAGCAAAGCAGGCAGGACCCATCTCTGCCTAAACTAAGCTCTGCTTTACCTGTTCATATGTCAGAGTTCTACATAAGAGTTTGTTTGACAAAAAGGGCTCTGGCATTTAAAAGACAGAATTTGAATTCAATTGGTAATGTATTTTTGTTATCATTTAAGATCTTTATTTGGGAATACCTGCAAAATAGCCCTCAAGATGTCAGCTAAGGGAATTCCTACATGCCCCGTCTAAGGGGAGAAAGTTGCTCTTGGAGTCTGGCATTCTTTCCCAATTTGAGGAAGTTGTGAGAAAGGTCCTGGAGGGACATGTTGCTTTGCTAAAACCAAACTTCTTTTGCTTAGGAGTTTCAGGTAAGTGACATGGTGTCAAGTTATGTTCAAGTCAAGTAATGATAATAATAAATTACTGTTCACATAATCGAACCTCTAAGTAGGTCCTAAAGGAGTTACATAACAAAGCACTATCATCTTCCCACCAAAGGGCTCTTTTTCTTCTTCCAGGTAATCACTATTAAACTTCGACTTTCTTACTCTCCCACATGTACCCCTAGGGTTTCAAATTATCTACTAGCCATTTGAATGTCTTCTTTTTGTGAAATTCCTATTCATGTTCTTTGCATATTTTTGTTTTGGGTGATTGTCTTTTTCTTACAAATTTAGAAAAACCCAGTTATTATTAAGAACATTAATTCTGATTTTACGTGTTGCGAGTTATCTGCTTTTAACTTTGTTTTTAGTTATTTCCTGAACAATTTTTATATTTATACAAACAAACATATGAGATTTTCATATTTATACAAACGTATATCTCACATGTTTGTATAAATATAAAAATTATACAAACATATATGTTTGTTATGTTTATACAAACATATATCACATATGTTTATATATGTGAGATATAATGTATATATATGTGAGATATATGTTTTATTCAAACATATCTCACATATACATTATATAATGTATATATATCACATATATAAACATA
>NW_016107336.1:6549949-6673996 GCF_001604975.1 Cebus imitator
TCACATATATACATTATATAATGTATATATATCACATATATAAACATATAAACATGTGAGATATGTGAGATGTTTGTATAAATATAACAAACATATATCTCACATATACATAAATCTCACATATATATGTGAGATAGGTGTTTCTATAAATATATATAGGTGTTTGTATTTTATATATATTCTTATATATCTGAGATAGGTGGTGTGTATAAATATTATATTTGCATAAATATTATATATATGGTTATATATATGTTTGTGTGTATTCCAACATTGGTGTTATACTTAAGTGCTCTCTGCCATACCAAGATTGATTACAAGAATGTGTGTTATTTTCAGATTTGATTATGACACTTAAACTTTAATCTGTTTAAATATTCAATTTTTTTACCTTGCATAAATTAGAGATACACTCCTATATTTCCACATTGAACCAGTAGTCTCAACACTGCTGACGGAACAAGCCTGCCTTTCCCCAGGGTGTACTACCGGAAACATGTTCGATTCCCATAAATACTTGGGCCTAAGATTTTTATTATGTAAGACTGATCTGTCTAGTCTCAGAATAATCCAAGTTGTTTTATTTATATAATTTTATAATATGTTCAATTCCTAGAGAAGAGAACTCCCCTCTCAAAATGTTCTTGCCTGTTATTACCAATCTAGTCTGAGGTGTTTTTGATGAGTTTAAGAAATCATTTAATTATTATGATTAGAATTCTATGAAGTGCATGTATAAATTAGAAAAAAATTAATCTTCTCTCCTAAAATCATGGTGTTTTTCAGTTTCAAAATGAGGTAGATTTAAAAAATATGACTGCAAGTGTTTTGACACTTTTCTCAAAGAGATTTCTTGAATGAGAGAGGGCTTGTGCACACGAATCACCAGCAGGCTGCAGTGGAAGCCATCCTGTGTGACCTCCAAGGCAAGGTCAGGAGAGCTGGACTATCATCCAACTTGTTCTCAGGTAAATTGCCTCTTCCAAGCTCAGCTCTCCTGAGCCACCATGAGGAATCTCAGCCACATGGAGAGGCTTCCTTGTAGGCGCTCTGATTGACAGTTCCAAATAAGACCTCAGCTAAGGGCCAGCATTAACCACCAAACTTGTGTGTGAAGACGCTTCCAGAATATTTCAGCCCAGACAGTAAATCACCCTCAGCTATTTTAGTCTTTCCAGATGAGACTCCAGACATCATATTCCCTCTGTGCTTTGTCAGAATTCCTGACCCACAAAATCCACGAGCATAATAAAATATAGCCCAATGCTGCTACATTTGGAGTGATTTGTAAAACAGAAATTGTTACTGGAACATTAAGAGCTTTTTTTCTTTTTTGGCCTTAAGCTCTTATAGTTTTCTTCCATAGATACTATATATTTAAGTCAATGCTTAATTATTTAATATACTTTTGTTATTACGGTGATAAAATTATGCTGACTAAAAAGCTACCTTCTGATGTAATTTTTCATTTTCTAGCTCCTAGTTTCTTACCTTTTAAGTAGTTATTCAACTTTGTACATCTACTAAAGTTCTAAAAGTATTTTATTCGATGTCCTTAGGTTTTATAGATACACAATCACACAATTTAAAATGAACCTATTTGGGTCTTCTCCATCCAAATATTTTAAAATCCATGTCTTTTCTGGTCATTATATTGGCTACTACTCCCAGAACCTCATCAACTCACGGTGGTAAAGCCCGACGTTGCTAATTTGTTACTGAGTTTAATGGGAAGGCATTTCATGTTTAATATATATTGGTCTAAACGTAATACAAGAAAACAAAATAATATGACCATGAGATAACCTCTAAGCCTTACTATTAATCTGGAAGGTCATTCAACGTGTATATTTTAACACATTTCAAGTTATTTTTTTTTTTTTTGCACCATTTAGGTGGGGGAAGTCATTTTGGATTATGTTTTTGATTTACTTGTTCAGAGATAGAAAGAAAATGGTGAAATTGCTTTTTAAAGCCTGCTTTTGCTTAGCTTTAGAAATAATAGAGTTCTGCTGAATGGAGCAATAAGAATGGACCCTGTGCGGGATCCTGTGTGCTACACTGGCTGACTAATCCATCTCCTCAGACGGGTTTTCTGAGTCCAAAAATGCGACATAAATTTTTTTTTGACCTGAGTGAGTAGATTATTGTGTGGCTTCCCGAAATAATCCTCTCATCTTTTAACACAGCTCTGACCCAGTTTGAGAGAGTATCTTTAATATCTTGTTCTACTTCACTGACCTCGAGGCAGAATAGCCAGAAATATATGCATTTAACAGGCAACTTTCATCTTCAGGCTCACAAAAGGGTCGGCTTTCTTTAAAAAGGAAATTGAAACTTATATCACCAGGCAGCTTTTTAGACGATTTGACTTTCTGTTTTATAACTCCAGCAAATAGGAAGCAGAGACGTGGTGTGACCGAAGTGCCTCAGAATAGTGCATTCCAACTGATGGCAGCAAATCAGCAGCTGTCACAGGGTCTGCTTCTGCCTCACCATTGATTATTCATCGGGTCAAGGGCTCTCATCCCACAGAGAAAAACAGAAACCCGTGTACGGTAGACAAGGAAAGTGGGTTGCTGGAACAAAACACAGAACAATAGCCCATCCAGCAGAGTGGGCTCGGGAGGCACTTCCAGAACACAATAACTCTGAGAATTTGTAACACACCCGGATTACACAAGTGGGTGCTTAGGAGCATGGGTGTTTTCTAGTTGGTAAATGGGAAACTGCTTTTTATGGGTATGGCCTGTGGTACATTTTTTTTTTTTTTTTTTTTTTTAGACAGTCTTGCTCTGTTGCCAGGCACCTGGCTGGAGTGCAGTGGCACGATCTCGGTTCACTGCAACCTCTGCCTCCCGGGTTCAAGCAATTCTCCTGCCTCAGCCTCCCAAGTAGCTGGGACTACAGGTGTGCGCCACCACGCCCAGCTAATATTTGTATTTTTTAGTAGAGACCGGGTTTCACCATGTTGGCCAGAATGGTCTTGATCTCCTGACCTCATGATCCACCCGCTTCAGCCTCCCAAAGTGCTGGGATTACAGGCATGAGCCACCATGCCCGGCCGGCCTGTGGTAAATGTTATTATTATTCTTCATTATTGAAATGTCCTTCTTGGCTTTGCCTCATAATCCACACACAGGTCCTGGGGCAGGAGGAGTACATATCTCTGTTCCATTGCTAAGTGACCACTTCTGAGCTGAAAGTCATTGTGTGTTTCTGCCAGGCTTTCTTTCTCCTTTCCCTTTGCCACAAGATTAGCATTTCCCAAACAGGGGGTCCTTCTTCAGTCTGGATGCTGGGGAAAGACCAGGTAGCATAGCAGAGCTGTGACTGACCTCCAGGGCATGAAGCTTGATCAAGAAATACACTTTTGTATTATAAACAATTGAGTTTTGGCTGGGAAAGGTGGGTGGGGGGAGGGAGGCTTATGAAACCTCAATCATATGACTCAAACTGAGGCATATTTGGTTAGATCTAGGTGATTTCCTCTACTTTAGAGGAAATCCTGGTAACTCTTGTTTGTTTGGAAGTTATAGCTCTAATTAATTTTCTCTGCATTCAAAGCCCCCAAACCCTGCATTTAGATACCACGCATTTAGACTTCCTTAGGCAAAGTCCAGGCAACAAACTGATGATTCTAAGCTATTATTCAAGGAGTATCTGCCATCATAAAGGTAGTTTAGTCATATAGATAATCTCAATCTATAATACTAGGGTTGGCAAAAATAGCCAGATAGTAGCTAGGTATGGTGGCCCCTAATCTCAGAACTTTGGAGGCCAAGGGGAGAGGACGGCTGGAGGCCAGGAGTTTGAGACCAGACTTGGACAACATAATAAAACTCCATCTCTACAAAAAACTTTAGAAAAAGTAGCCGGGTGTGATGGCTCATGCCTGTGGTCCCAGCTACTCAGGAGACTGAGGTGTGAGGATTTCCTGAGCCCTGGAGTTTGAGGCTGCAGTGAGCCATGATCACGCCACTACACTCCAGCCTGGGCAATAGAGTGGGGCACTGTCTCCAAAAAGAAAGGAAAAAAGCTGGTAGTAAGTATTTTAGGCTTTGCAGACCATACAGTTTCTGTCGCAACCACTCAGGTCATAGGTGAAAGTAGCCATAAATAATAGAAAACAAATGATAGTGGCCGTTTATTTACTAAAAATCGGCAATGGGACGTGTTTTGCCCGTAGGCTGACCCTTGCTGTAGAATAAGAAACACCAACAGCAGTGAAAAAATTCTAAATAACAAGCCTAATGAAGAATGTTCTACAACTGTGTTTGTATGGTTTTAAAATTAAAAGCTACCCAGGAGCCACTGAAGTACATGGTTGAGTTCTTGGTTTTCCTATATGTAAAATAGAGATAGTAAAATCTATTTTATAAGATTTTTGTAGGAATTAATTAGGATGAAATATAAAGTGTGCATGAGTGAGTAAGTGCTCACTGAATTTCAGCTTCTTTCATCTTTGTGCTACTATTCAAGACTCAAAGTAGATTCTCAGTGAAGGCCTATTTAATTCATGCCAAGTTAATGAATGAGGTCAAACAGTAATAAGGTGAAGCAGAGAATCCTTTTAAGTCAACATTTGCTGAGCAATTTAAATTTACGGTAATGGAGAATAAATATTAATATATGTCATGATTTACATGTCTATTAATTAGATCCCTAATTATATTGATCTGACATGGAAATGCCTTATTTTTATTGCAGGGGTACATTTGGAATGGTAGAAGATAATTATCTGTGTTCCACACCCAAATCATGAAATTCTGTCCTGCATGGACAAGGGATAGAAAATAAAACCGTATTGCTATCTGCTATATTAAGAAGCTGCTCAATTAAACAGAAGTCAATTTTGTTATTCATTAAGCTCAGATTGGGACATCAAATTTTGTCTCAAAAAGCAATGAATCTCAATATGTTGCTCCATGTTCTATTAAATACCTTTTATCATGAATAATTAGTGTCAAATGTGCTCAGGAGCTCATGGCCCATATTCATCATCTTTGGTGCCTGGGCCATAGTGAAAATTGTTGAGATACCCGAACGACCTCTTTCTTTTTGTAAATCTAAATGCCACTAGAGGAAAGTATATTTATTTTTCCAATATATTTTCTGTCTAATTTAACATTTAAAATCTATCTTCCTAGGCCTTCACTTGGAGTTCATCCTGTTCCAAAATATTAAAATTCTCTCCCCTTATTCTTTCCATTTCTTCTTCTTTTCATTTTTTGCATTCCCGCTCTACTGCCCAGGCTGGAGTGCAGTGGTGGGATGCTGGTTGACTGCAGTCTCCACTTCCAGGGTTCAAGTGATTCTCCTGCCTCAGCCTCCTAAGCAGCTTGGATTGCAGGTGTGTGGCACCATGCCCAGATAACTTCTGTAGTTTTAGTAGAGACAGGTTTTCACCATGTTTGCCAGGCTGGTCTTGAACTCCTGGCCTCAAGCTATCTGCTGGCCACGCCCTCCCAAAGTACTGGAATGACAGGCATGAGCCATTGCACCTGGCCTCCATTTCTTCTATTGCCTATATAATGACTAACATTTTTAACAATCTCAGGATGTCTGGTCTGTCCACATGATGGATAATATGACATACATCAAGACACACAATTACCTTTGAAGATATCAGGTAATGTGTGAATACCTCCCCTCCTGAACTGATGTAAAAAAATAAAGATAGAAATATTTTTTCTGTAAAACCTGGGCATATGCTTCAGGAGAGTTCCACCTTATTCACAGAGTAGAAGAGATGTTTAGGGTGAGTGAAATTTCTCTGAGGTGACAGCATTGTTGTGTACTTGAATCAACATGTGGGGAAAGGAGTACAGAACTGGGAAATGACTTAATAAGCCTTGATTCCAGATGCTAACGTAATTGACACATAGTGGCGGGGGAGATAGCAGCAGCTGTGCCAGGCCCCCATTCATCTTGCATAGTGTTTCCAGAATATGGAAAAGTTGCCTTGGCATCACCTGGACATGTTTCTTAAAATTACACGGGTACTACTCACTGCAGGCCTACTGAGCCTTCAGTGTCTAAGAAGTTGTTTCTAGAAATACAATCTTTACCAAATTTTCCCATAATTCTAATGTGAAGCCAAGTATGGGACCCTCCTTATTAAAGGAGCATGAAGAACGTGAGAGATGCCAATAGTCATCGCCACCAATATTTTCACAGGGGCATGAGAAAACAGCACCAGGGCACATCTCACGGGGTGATAAGGCAACAGGCGGATCAACACTTGTTACAAGGAATTTTCTTCTCTTTTTACTTTGTACCTTTCCTTCAGCTGTGAACAGTACCTAATCCTGGGCCATCAGATTTCTTACACACAGAAATGCCAACACATAAAAAAGACATATGCTGGAGAGGCAAGAAAAAAATTGGTATTAAGATAATTGACAATAAAAATTTCCATTAAAATAATTGAAAAAAAGTGAACCGGATCTATCCTATGTACAAAACCACTGTCTATAAATTCAACATTGCATTTCGGTGTTCCTGAGGGCCAGCAATGCTGGGGAGTGAAAATGAGATATGTGAGTTTAAGCATTAAAAGGCAGAAGGATACTGAGAAATCCCTCAGTGAAAGAACACAATTTAGGCCAGGAATTTTCCACTCTTCATCCTCACAGGCCCTTTTCGGTGCCTTGTATAATTATAGCAGACATATAGGAATGTCTCTGGGACAACATGCCCGTCAGGTTCCTGCATTTTTCTTTTTACCCCTCGGATGATTTTTACTATCACAGGCCTGGAGTACGTGATTTGCACATGAAGCATATGAGCAGATCACTCAATTAGAATCAGGCTTTGTTCTGTTTATGTTGACAACCAGATGACTACAAGAATAACCAGGTCATTGTTCCCTCCCAGCGATTTGGCGTCCAGCACCTTGGGTTGTCTGAAAGTTCTTTCCAGGGAGCTGCCTCCAGACCTTAAACATACCATGAAAAATATGTCTCCTTGGCTACTGACAATAATGAATCAAGTGTATATATGTATCTATAAAAATCATGGTGTATTTGTTTATCTAAATACTAGAGAAGGAAGGGTAGGAGAGACTGAAAGAAAGGTGGAATTGAGTCTGACATTTCACAAACTTCTATTAAAGGGTAAATTCACATCTATCCATGCATTTCTTTGGACAAATGTGCAAAATCCTCAAATCCAATTCCTTTTTTTTCTTTTAAAAAAAAGTTAATTTATAATTTCCTTTGAAATGAAGACCCTAGACATGGCCATATCTAAGAGAATATGAACCAAAGATGTAAATAGAAACATGCTTGATCAATCTGCTTTCTTGGTTTATCCTAGTCTGTAAATATTTTCAATCTATTACCCATCTGTCCATCCTACTCTACTAAACTGATCCCAGTTCTCGTCAGGATTGTGGCCTGTGGTTTAACCGACTTCCTTTGTCAGGGAGTTAAAGTGAATCTGTTCCTGATTGACAGCACCAGCTAGATCATTAGGGCCACCAATGATGAGTTCAGCAAACCTCCCTGCCAAAAACACAAACCCATTCAATGGCTTAAAAATGCTTCCCGTCCAAACTATCCCTCAAGTATTTACAAGTATATCCTACAAAAAAATTCAACAGCATGCAAACCTAATTACTCATCAGATAGTGATGAAAAGTCCAGTCCTTCTTGAAGCCAGAGAAGGGAAGTTAGGTGAGTTAGAAAGGGATGGCTTTGTGTTTTTCTCACCTTCCTCCTGGACCAAATCCGTGGCACAGACACTATGGATTGATTTGGAACACCATCTAGTGAAGGATGTGAGGAAGTGCACGAACACAGAAAGAAAAATCCCACAGTAACTCTCGATTCAATTTGTTTAACATTTCCTTTCAGACTATTTTAAATAGTTCTGAAATGAATAATGATGTAGCTTTTTTTAAAGTTATGAAAAAAAGCAAAACAAAATGACCAGTGTGTACTCCAGTACCAACCAGATTCAGCTGAGTCCACCGGCCTTTCTTTCTTAGCACTTTCCCACTGAATACAATAAGGCTGTCAGAAGCACTCCCATACAGTTGGTACAATCAATAGTCTCCTTCTGCCAGAATGGCAGTGTCTGGAATGGCACCAAGCGTTTTGAGAAGAATGATACCAGGGCACCAGATTTTCAAACAAGCATCTATCAGTCAAGGTGTTTTTCAGTTAAATGAATGTGTAAGAGGCTTTAGCTATCAAAAAATTTAAAAATTTTCTGGAACTCAATAGCTTTTATCGCCAGAAAATCGGTACCAACAGCACCTATTTCGCCGTGTGCTGCACAGTAAAAGCATTCAATAAATATAATATTGTTCAATAGCTAGATGTGGCAGCTACAACTTTTAACCTGGGAAGAAAGCTGAATATAATTCAACCATTACATTCTGAATTCTTCTATATAAAAGTGTGTCCTCAACTTATTTATTTTTGAACTTCTCAACTCCACATTTCAACGTCAGACCCCTTGGAACGTTGATCCGTGTGCTGTTAGCATTGAATAAATATGATATGACTTCCTCTAAACTTCCCACAGAGGTTAAAAAAAAGACAAAGCAAAACAAAATCACAACTCTCCACATTCCATATTGTGGTTCTTTTACCATAATTAACTATCAATTCCCTAATCAATCTTGCCTTCATGTATCTTATTCTGACTTTCAGGAAACGGCAGTGCACCATTCATGATTGGAAGCTTGCTTTGTGTTTTCTAGCTGTTGCTCTGAAGTCACATGGTCAGCCTGCCATTTGAGGTATTATAGTCTCTGTGAGTAATTGATTCTAGCCAGTCTTAAATGGAAGTAAATGCTGTGTTTATGTTGCTCAAGATGCTAAATTTTCCTTTCTAGGTGAAGCTAAAAAGGTTTCATAAGGTCTGAAAGCCTCAATGAGAGGCCACTAGGAAGATGATGACCTCCCATTACACCTTGGTCTTCTCTCTCTAATCGGAAGAAGACTGGCCAGAATGCTGGAGTGTCTCTGTCTCCTTTCAATGCTTCTGTTGTCTGAAACAATGACTAATTAGCTGTCACCGTGTTTAATCCAGCGATGAACGAACTCATGCCTATTTTTAGAAACAGGTGAATCTTGGGGCATTTCTTCAAGAAGCCAACACTTTGGACCAGTGGGACCTACTTTGATCTTAGAGAACAGAACAGGTTTCAGACATTTCAACTGTGCTTCCCTGATTGTGTGTGTGTTCCTTGAAATAATAGGGAAGGAAGGTTGTGACCCGGCAACACATTTTCAATCTTTGCTAGGCAACAGCTGAGAAGCACCTGAAGGCAGGCAGAAGGCCTCTACTGAGCGGCTTAGAACACCACAGTTCATTCGCCCCAGCTGCACCAGACACGAGCTCCCAAGGCCCTCTACTGAGGATGATTAGATGATTAGCATGTCTCTGCCCAGGGAGCGGCAATAAAACATGAAAACAACTATGATGTAAAATGAAAGGGTTAGCTGTCATAACTGAAAAATAAACTGTGATGGAGATTTAAGACAGGGTATTCTACAGCCAATGATCAGGGCCAATGGAGAAGAATGCTTTGGGCAGGAGGTTTTGTACTTTAGACAAAGGTCAGGAGATCGTGCTGCCACTCAGCTGTGTGTTGTGTAGGCAACTTATGATCATTCAGGTTAAAGTACGTGAATTTGCAAGTAACTCCTCCTCCACGTGCTGCCTCTTCATCAAAGTAAATTAGGAAATACTGCAGATTATCCCCACATAATATTCCTCTCACTCTTGCTCTGAAATGTTTTAATAAAAATGGGAGAGAAGGCATTAAAATTATAATCAGAAGAGCACCTCACTGGGGAAGCTGGTTTCTTAGAAAAGGACTTATTTCTCTACGTTGTTGTTCTGGTGTGAGTATTAAAAGAATCCTTTTTGCTTTCAAAAATGTCCTGAATTGGGCAGTTCATCCTCTGGTCACCAGACATGCTCTGACAGTCTATCTTATGAACTTTGTAGCACCACATGGAGTGGCACAACAGGGCATGATGCATCGTCCACATCCACTGACACCACTGTCACTGTTGGCTTCCCTCTGCTTAGGCTCCCAAAGCACCAGGCTACCGAGACACCCAAACATCACAAAGGCAAGGTTATGTGAAATGTCACGCTGCTTGTGGAAAGAGTACTGACTGATGTTTTCAGTGGGAACAAAGGACGGAGAAGCCCACTGGATAAAAATTTCCATCTATCCCTTCTCTCCCCTCATAGCCATTTTTTAAAACACATTTGCTACAACTAATTGTCCATATTAGCAGCATATACAATATACACATACATATGTATAAATTGTCCTGTGACTTCCTATGGATTTAAATTTTTATCTTCTCCCAACTAACTTATTTTCAGCTTGACTAAAATGTTGCTAATTCATCCACGTTAGAGGGCTCATTTTTTTTTTTCCGAGGAACATTAGGCCCTGGGAGATCCTATAATAAATACAGCATTGTACATTTAAATATTTTTTGGAAGATATAGGACATTATCTGAGCCACACGGTCAATCTTTGTAATAAATATAAAAGAAGCGTGCTTTGAGAGAAAAAAGTAAAGAGCTATTGAGACCGGAGAATAGGAATGAGAGTAACTGGGGTTAAGACAGAAACAAAAGAACAGCAGGTGCAGCCAGTTTTAGCAAGATTGGGCAGCCCACGGGCCATATCGTCACTCCCGTGGTAACAAGACAGGAATTTCCAGTTCAGCCTCTGATTGACTGCGGGCGCAGCCTTCACTTCAGCCTCTGATTGGTCGCAGACCAATCCTTCATAGGGTATAGCCAATTGGAGCCCTCCAAAGGGCACGTGGGGGTGGTGCCAAGTTCTTTGGGCTTTATAAATCCCCGAGAAGAGCACAGTAACAAGCTTCTTGAGCCGCTTGCCAGAAAAGCTCCTTCTGTTCTGTGTTTTCAATCTGTGCTTTTTCTTACCTTGCTCCATTTTCTGTTGCTTCGTTTTTTTTCGTCATTTCGTGCCTTCAACTTCCAAGAATCTGTGGACAACTGGATCTTCTTGACGTTTTATAGGCATACTGACTATATCTGGCAGAATAGTGAAAAAGCTTTCTACAGTGGAGGTTTCTGTAGAAAAGCAGCTAATATGAAGCCTGAAAGAGAAACGGTCTATCTAGACTTAGCTACAATTGCGTCCTGTAGACACTAAGATCTATGTACTGAAAAACAATTAGATTTCTGCTGCGCTGGTGCCCCCCGATGGTCTTACCATTTCACGGCTCATAGTTTTTAGAGAAAAGCCCCCTGGAAAGTTTCGTGTTTAGCCAGGCACAGAAGTAGGATTAAGTGGTAGGGCTAAATCTATAGCTTTTTCTCCCTAACCCACTTTGTTCTTCTCTTCCTAATATCCCTTTGCATGGCGGAGGGTAATGAGGCCAAAGATGAAAAGAAAAGGCTGGCTTATGGCTGTCTGAATAAGATAGGATGATATTCTGGAATTAAACCCAGCAGGCGGAATGCTTCCGAAGGCCGCCTAGGCCCATGTGCTGAAACCTATTTCTTTAAAGCACGGTCGTGGTTTCTCATTTCGCATACAAAGTGGCACCTGACTGTACTTCACGGAGAAGCTTGAGCAGAAGACGCGGCACTGATGCAGTGCTGTTCATCAGATTGAGTTAATTTCAGGGTTATTATCAAAAGGCTTATTCTTAAGGGAGGCCAGATTCACAACCCGAGCAATAGCACAGGCTGGCATGACACAAAGCTCAGCTTTCATTTCGGGCACTGGAGGGCCTCGCCGACAGTTACTGGTGTAGTTGAAGCACAAAACCCATTAAGTGGTGCACTTTGCATGGAGGCGTAGAAATGTAAAAGGATAGGAAAAGAGTCTGTGCCATAGCTAATCTCCACTTCTAAATGCCTTGCATCTAGTACTTCAGTTACTATAAATCTGCGATAGCCCTGGGAACGAGGATGCTGTGGGACACTGCGTCTCTAAATTGCAATAACCACTCATAAGCCCAGTTTCGAGAAGTTAGCGTCTTTCTGTTCTTTACCTGTTTCCCTCAACTATGTTACAAGAAAACATCCACTGGGGCTTCACAGCACCGTCACAGTAGCGGAAGGGACAAAGTGACTGTTCTAGAGGAACTTCCCCCTAGCTCTTAGAGTATACAGAAAGCGTTGAGGTCCGAGGATTTTTTGTTGGCGTTTGAGCGACGTTAACCACAGGTTAAAACAATCTAGGCCGCTGGAAGACAAGTGTTCTATTAGAACTAAGTTCTCAAACTGGATGGCAGTCAAACCAGTATAAAATGGCAAACTGGTACAGCTGAGTCTAGTTGCAAACAATCTTCTCACCAACTTAAAAGTTTCGAATGCTGTCAGCAGTACTTAAATACTTTAAAATATTTAGATCCCTAAAGGAGAACCGTAACGGGCATCTTAAATCGGCTTCTTTAAACACAAAATGCTGTTACTGGCAATAAACAAATGCAATGGTTTTTCTTATCAGAAAAACTTCCTCTTTGTTCTAATCTCGCTGTGACTTCAATCTAACCTTGTGAGATACCACATTCCACAAGCCTCCACCCTTGACTGCAGGCAAGCTGAAATTCCCTTCAGATTGTGTGGAGACAGTTCTAGTTTACATGCTCTATACACAAGTTTTGTCTGGCATTTGATTCAGAAATCCTTCCTCAAAACCATGTTCTAAATCCTAGTTTCAAATCTTCAAAAATATCCATGGCAGGTTTATGCACAAGATGTATTTTGCTTATCTTGGTTGAGGCTTTTTATTTTTAAACTTAATAGGAAAACATCTTCGGGTGTCTTTTTTCCATCTTAAACCCAAATTGAGAATAGTTTCTTGTAGAAAAATGACTAATGAAATCCCTGCTTTGCCATTAACTATTGAAAGTTCTTCCAAGTAAGCATCCAAAGACCAACAGGCTCGGAATAACTTGTTCTGAGCAATACTGAAATTCACTTTGTTTATTGTAGAATGTGGCTTAGAGAATCTCAACCGATTTTGATAATAGGAAACCAATGTGAATCCAGTGGCACAAGCATAACCATAAAAGGAAAACTTAACGATTAAATCTACAAATACATGTGTTCCTTTGCAAGCAACATTCATAACTTGCAAGAAAACAGGCTAGCCACCTTGTATGCTTAAATCTAAGGCTCCTCAATAACTCTTGGTTCAGTGGACCCCCTGCAAACAAGGTAAACTAGATCATTGGTGAATCGGAAGAAGCAGTTGCCTAAAATGACGTCACTTTTTAGGAGCACCCTAAAAGCCACGGTCACCTACCGATTTTCCCCAGGAGGACTGAGGCGAGGGCTACTTGCATTACCAAATATATTGGGTATTTTCCACCTTCAAATGATACTCAATTAGTAACAGGATTGTCTGAAAAGGAACTGATTGCTAACGAGGCCTCCAGATGAGTTAACACTTCTAAGAAAAATAGACGAGGTTGTGTCGGCTGGCTTTTGAAGTATTCCTTCATCTTTTGCTTTCCCCATGGGTTTACTTATAAGTTCAAGGTAATGTGAGGGCCAGAAAGCCTGCCATTTGTGTAAAGTGCCATATGTAAGTCTTTTGGGAATCAAACTATAATTCTGTCAAACTGATGAAATAAAAGTTAATACTTCAGCCTCCAGGAAAGAATATGTTGGGACTACATTTTGAGAGGATATCCAACCATAAGCTTTAAAAGCATAAATTCTAAAGGGATATGGAAAACTCACGGGAATGCCAATGACACTTCTGAATTATCCTCGAGTTCTAGGAGCATCAAGAATAGAGTCCAAATTCTGCTAACCTTGACAGATGACAAAAGTGTATTACCTCAATAGCTAAATATTTAAGCTTCATGGAGTGGAAGATATTTGACTAAATGAGCCAAGAATACAAAATTAAACTGCCTGTGAGATTATACTACAGACACAAAATCTCAACTGCCTAAGCTGCAGTTTTTAAAAGCCGTGGCTGACAGAGCAGATTAAAGCAGAGATGTTTAACAGATAAACTGGTAAATGTAGAAGATGTAATTACCCAGCATGTTTTTCTAAAAACGAATTTTAAATGTTCTATGAGGTGGCAAGAACTGCAGGGCACTGGCTTACTTAGGTCTCATGTGCTTGGGGAGAAATCATTTTTCAGTAACTGATAAATGGTCAAATACTGAAAGACTTGCATGGAGAAAGCAGGCCCAAAGGGAAGCACTTGAGCATTTCGGCATCTCTGAAAAGGATTTTGGTTGAATACTGTCTGACCTAGCAAGATACCCGGAGGATTATCCTACCCAGGGACAAAGCAGTGCTTCACACAAATTAGCCGTTGAAAGCTGACTTTGGGACTCTATATGAATGTTGGCATACAGACGACCTCCCACAAGAGCTAACCTGTACCTTACTGTAAACTATATCCCAACTATATCTTGCATACGACAGAGAATTAGTGACTCCAAAATATAAACGAAGATGTTTACATGGTGAAACCATCGTGGTGAAACCATCGGCTTGATTAAAGAACCTGGGCACTCTTAATAAATAGCAACAATGAGAGTTGCAAGCCAGCTCTTGGAAGAAGAAACTTTTAAAAACTTAGAATATCTGCATAGAAACTTTCAATAAGCTTAAAACTTCTGTAAGCCCACAATGGAATAAACGTGATGAGTATTCACACATCTAAAAATTTTAGTAACCTGAATAGGTGAAGATTTTTTTCCCGCACTCTGGGAATTTCTTGGGCCTGTCCTAGCAGGGACATCTCCTTTGCAATATCATGAAGATGGGTTACTGTCCATTTGACAGTTGTAGAGAATATATTAGCCTGATAGTGTCACTTAAATGTTTGAATCGCCCGTCAGACTACAAGCTTATGCAGATCTTGGAGTCCTAGAACACTTGACACACTGGAAATGCTCAAATCTCGTTAAATGAGTGAATGAAATAAAAGGCAATGAGCGGTTGCGGCCACGTTGCCGACCTCGAGCAGCAGTTGGCTTGTCCACGTAAAACCTGGGAGGAGGAGACCTGGAATCAAATCTTCTACCCCTTCTGCCCCCTCCTCTCCATTTCCGGGTTTAGGAGAAACCTTATCAAACACAATGGCCAGCAATCTTAAAGCCTAATCCTCGCTCCATAACTTGTGTGTTCATTGAGAATCTAACACTTGTGGTCAAGAAATCTGATGTAGAGGCAATATTGAAGTACGGCAAAACTGGGCAGCTCTGTTAAGGGCCTTGCTCTCGTTCACTGTTGATGAGAGACGCCTGGGCTCCTGTAGCAGGGAGAGGATGGCCAAATGATTGCTGGCCAGGTTTTGGATATTAACCCAGCTGCAAAGCCAAAAGTGAACTGAGCAAAAAGCAGGCGTGAAACGATCTGTAGCAGAGAAACGCACGGGTAACGACGCCCTTCTCGGTCCCCTCTACTCGGCTTCTGACTTGGACTGTGACTTAGGATGTACAAAAATGCTTTACATTTCTTTCCTTAGACAAGTGTGCTAATTCTGAGCCAAAGCTGTAAGATAATTGTTCTTGCAAATGTTTGCTCTCTTGGAACCTTACCACTGGCAGGAGAAGCCTGGATTAGCCCGATTATGAAGCAGAGATCATGTGCAGACAAGTTGTTGTCCCAGCTGTGAGGCCTGCCTTGTCCAGCCTGCAGAAACGGCCAAGCTTCCTACCTGACCCATAGCTGGTGGCAAGTGAGATGAGCCAAGACAGTAGATCCATCCAGATCTGTAGACTCATGAGGAATGATAAAGGCTGATTATGTTAAACCACTGAGTTTGGGGGTGGTTTGTATGTAGCAATAACTGATTTGGCATTGCAGCCGCCAATCGGAGTCCCTGGGGACGTGTTGGAAAGGGAGTGGTAACGGATAGAAAATGTGTGGGTCTTGAATTGACGGCTGTTTCGGCATTACCTCGGCTGGCTTCAGCGTTTCCAGGGTGGCGGTAGTCACACACTTACTTTGAGACTAAGATTGAACTTCTGATCTCAGCAGAAAGACTACACTTAATTGAGTGCTATGTGAACAGCTATACCTCTCCTTCCAAAATGTTTTAAGAATAAGATACGGTCTCCTGGACCCTATCAAATCTCTATGCTGTCTCAAATACCCAGACAGGTCTTTTAAATATAGCGTCTGAAATCAACCTACCCAGGCTGACATTTAAAAATCGGCTGATACAGAATGGCAGGAAGCAATTAGTTAGCGAAAGTAACTAGATCAGAGGCTAGGTCATCAGAAGCCTATAAGCATAAATGTTTGGGACAATTTGCATAGAAAGTGAAAAGGGAATGAATTAACATGAAAGAGTAACAAGTCCCTTTTTTTGGCAAGTATATCCTTGTTCACAGAACTCTGGTTGTATACAGCCAAAGCTAATGTAATGCTATCAGTAAATATTCTAATTACAGGCCTGTGGATTAGTGGAGTTCTGTAAGGTTGCCTCTTCCCAGGGCATAACCCCTCCCACAGAATGAATAAACAGACCTAAAATTTCCAATCCAGGCAGTTTTTTTGTGATTAGTAGATCAGATTCACAATAAGAATTTAAAGGAGTTCAACTCCTACAAATACAGCCCCACCTGTTCAGTTTTTTGGTGTATCTTCTGGATCTCGAGTCTTCCCTCTTTTCTCCTACCAGAATACACCAGTAGCAAAGCAGCCTAGATTATCAGCAGTTCAACAACTGAATATGTGAGCTTACGATGGAAGGGTCAGGTACCCAGTATTAATAAATGCAGGTAACAGCACGTTACTATGCTGAGTACCATGGTGTTCACTAATTTTTCTCCGTGAGTTAAGTATTAAACCAATTTTACGGATGAAACTTCAAGATGGAGGAACTCGCCCCAAAGGTTTCACAGCTTTCATAGTTACTTGCACAGCCAAGAGCAAAATCAAGTCTGGATGATGCCAAAGAACTACTCTCTCCAACCACCTGAATGTCTTGCCTTGGCTTTGCCCAACATTGTTTGTACAACACATTATCTGCCGAGTACTAAGGCAGTCACATAGTTGCATGAACCGGGTATTTACTCTTAGTGAACACATTGCTTGGAGCTTGGTGGAGCGCACTCCTTTCTGAAGGAGCCCCTCCTTAGCTAAGGAGTTTTCTCTGGGCTGCTATTTGCAGCCTCCCTCCAGCTCTTCTGTCAATTCCATTTCCTACATTTTGCTTTGTGTCGCCCTTGATGTGTTTTCCCCTCTCCTCTGCAAGAACCCCAGTGACTGCGCTTGAGAACTTTAGTATCAGATTGGCTCTGCCAGTAACTGACCGACTAACATAATCTACTTCAAAGAGGGGGTGGTGAGAGGACAGATTATGTAATGGGCGTAGCACAGTTAGCTCAAACATAAATGCAGACTTCCATGAATATATCGACTTGGAAGAGTAAACTTGTTGGCTTAATACTGAGATAAAGGTTTTCATGGTGACCCCATTCAAAAGGACTCCATTGTATTTCCATAAAGCAAGTCTTTGTATTTATTGCTTCATAACCTTCATAAATGGAATCCTGAAATTTTCCGATCCAGGAAAATTTAGGCAGCACTTTGTAAAAGCCGGTACAAATGTCATCCTTTTCATAGTCTTCCCTAAACTTCCAGTGAAAGATACAGGGGATTGATGCAAAACTTAATCTCCTGAAGTCCCTATATTGCAGAGGCTTACACATTCCCAAAACTCCCTTGCAGTAAGAGTCTGATGTAATTTAAAGTTAGCCAGATGTACCGACACGTAAGCCATAATTTCAAACGAGTTAAGTGGGGAGGAGTCATGATAAAAATGCTTCCCCCCCCCCCCCCCCCCGTGCAGATCATGATAGAGGTGGTTGGATTTAGTGGTGGCTGAGGCAAATTCACAATTCAAGCCTTTGCAGATTGGAGAAGCAGCAGCTCCCTGGGCAGCCCCGTTCTAGGGTAGGACTTGGACATCTCTCTAGCTCTCACAATGATTATGTAAACCTTAAATTCTCTATAGATCTTCCAAAATTAGTATATTCTACTCCATGCACTTGATTTCTAAACAATAGCTAAGAGGAGCTCTTGTCCTTCTTTCTGTACCTCCAGCACTTGTTCCTGCTCATAGAACGTCCAGTGTAACAATTACACTAACTCTTAAACATGTATCCAAGTTGAAAGCTTGGAAGATACTATGTCATTTTCACCGTTATTTCCCATAGTGGTTGGCACAATATTTGCTGAATTGAACTGAAACCGGTTCCCACAGTAACACTCGTAGGCTCGAGCCTAATTTTGAATTGTCACTAGGTTTTATTCCACATTCTGTACACGGCTAAATTATGTCTAAACTGCTAGTATTAAGTGATCATCTTTGTGGTAGATTAGGTTCTTCGGAAATACTAGTATGTACCCTTCACTTCCTTGGAAGTAATATTTCCCTGCTCCACTGACATTGGATTTGTGCATACGGCTGGTTGTGGCTAACGCTGCAGTGGAGTAGAGTCTGCAGTATTTTTCGACATTGGGCTCAGTGAGGCGATTCACTTTGGCCAAGCCAATGTCGGCAGATACAATGTAACAGACTCGAAATGCTCTTAAGCAGCTGGGTTCTGGTACTCTGCCTCTGTTACTGTGAGAACATGCCTCAGTCCAGTTCAAGGAAGAGGATGAGAGATTCATGGAGCAGAGCCACCCCCCAGCCAAGTGCAACCTAAATTAGCTACCTAATATCTCCTCTTACCTTCAGATGCATGAGGGATAAATGCTTACTGTTTATCGCTAGTTTTGATTGCTTCACAGCATTGTGCCAATAAGTCATGCTTCTGGAGAAACAATTTTCTCAAAATGACAAAAGGCACACCCTGGCATGGTTTCCTAGTTTCTCTAGGATACCTTTCTGCTCAACCGTCTTCCTCGAGGCTCATCTCCATTTCCATAGCAATACACATTACTCCTGCCCCAGTTACTTGCTGACTTTACATCTTTGTGCCTTATCAAAAGATGGTACTCAAAAATTTCACTTCGTTAAGCTTTCTTCTAAGTATCACTTTCGGGCACCTGTATCGCGCTCTACAGAAAACTCCTAAATTCTGTCCATCCGTGAACTTCTTAATTCATAGCTGCTGAGTTTCTAGCTACCAACAGACTCTAGCTGGCATTCCTCCTAGCATCTTATATAACACTCCAAGCCACATCCAGCAAGGTTTCCTTAAAACTTATTTCTTCATCTTCCGGGCCATCTATACACAATGTTATCTGCCTCTTGCCATACCAGACTGTATTTAATAATTACCACATATCGTTAAGTGCTCTAGCATTCCAAAGGAGTTATTAGTGGAGCTTGTAAGTTAAAGGAATACCATTTGAAATTTTCATAAAGCGAAGTGATTTTTGGTTATGTGATGTGGTCCTCAATTGGTTGATTTCAGGACGTTTACTTCATATGTTCAGTTGGGGGCAGGCAGGGTGGTGATGGGCAGAATGTGCATCCTCATACTGAAAGATTTCAGGTGGTCATTTGGTAGATGGGAGAGGACATAGGGAAGCCGGCTATTCCTGCTTCAGTTATTAAAGGCTGTCCTGTGCTGGTCAACTCAAATCAATATAAGCATTGACCCAGACTGGCAAAACAAAGATTAAAAGTTACCATGCAGAACACAACCCATTTTTGCAACTAGATTGAAACCTGCTAGTTATCTTTTGAATGAAAACATAGGCGTTTAATGAAGGATCTCTGGAGAGACCCTGGATGTAAATCTTTTATGCTTTATTAAAAATTCCAGCTTTCCCCTAAATTAGGCTATATGTCTATCCCCTTATAAATAATTGAGCAATGTTCTATCATGGATAGCAATGAAAATTGAGTCTCCATGAAGACAGCCTGTCGGAGCTCCTCACCACGCTGTCAAAATTGACTCAGAATATTTGGTGAATTCTCTAGGCATGAGTGACAGCTAAGTTAACCAAATACATGGGGTTTATTGACGAAAGTAGCCAAGTCTTCCAGGCAGTGTCGGTGGTACACACATTTTCACATTCAATTAACTGCAGAACCTGGGGGGGAGACGTTTTTCACTGCATGGCATAGTTTAGCTCCTACAGTAGCCAAGTCTAGTGCAAATAGTTATTGGCTAAGCTTGTTCCCCGACTCTGAAGCTGACCTTTGTTCTTTGCCCAAAAAGTCGGAGTCTAAACAACTCTATCCAATTGAAACTCAATCCTCAACTCCCCACAGTGATTACAAAACTGGAATAAGATTTTTAGAGGTACCCATTTGTGAGGGAAGTGGACAGAAAGTAATGTTAGACCAGTAAGTAAATCCGGATCACTCTTTCTCTACACTATAATCGCTGAAATAGAGCGTCCTCTCCACCCTGTACCTCTACCAATTAGATTCAAACCTATGGTCAATATTTTTAACTGCAATCTTGAAACAAATGTATCCTGTGAAAGGCAGCATTTTTATAAGTTCATACATATGTGTATTTGTATTATATGTATGTAATATCTGGGGCTGTGGGAGGTGTAAGTCCAATAAAGAGCATCTGGAACTAAGGCACAAAAGAGCTGAGATCTTGCACAGATCTTTGCAATGTGACTTGGGTAGGTGAGAGGTTTGAATATGGGAGGAAAAGTCCACACTACTAAATGCTTAGACTGTCCTGCTTAGAAACTCGTGTTTTACAGAGAAGGCAGCAGGGAAAGTCTTTAGTGGAACCTACCAAGACCAGCTTGTCCATAAAAACCCCCATGCAGGCATCGCTGAAGGCATTAAACAGAACCCCAGATAGTCCCACTTTGTTGTTCTATCAAGGGGGGCCAGCAGCCTTCTGAGCTGAGAGCCTCGGGCTGATGGCATTCCAGGCTAAGGGCCTTGATCAGACTCTGACCCACGTATTCTCTGAACAGGTGATTATTAAACAGGTGTTCAGTGTTTTCTCATTTAACCAAGATAAACTAGGCAGCTGGTGCCCGCTTACCACTGATTCTGGAAAGTATTCTCCAAGAGAGCCATGGGGGCAGGGTCATATATCTACATGCTTAATTTTTTTTTTTTTAAGCAGTGTGTGATCATAAACTGTCTTACTACACTAGAATGCCCCAAGTATTCTTCCACTTGGGTTGGGGGTGGGGGCTAGGTTTTCCTTGCCACTGCTCTTAGCAAACAATACATTTTATACACAATTTCTCAGCAATAATATACTTAGCATTTCTCAACAGGAATCAAAGGAGTCAAAGGCTGTTTAAAGGCCTCTAACAGTAAAGAGAAGCCTGGGGTTATAGGCAATGCTAGGAGTAAGTGAATTATGTTGAGAAGGCTTGTGGCAGTAATCTAGATAAGAAGTGAGGACATAGGCTTTAAAAAGCTTCCTTTTCTACCTGGTAATTCAACATAAAGTCCTTTGGGAGGCTAAAGTTTTCATGTGATCGTCTGAATTGTCACAGCAGGAAAAACAAAGTATTTCTGAACTCATACTTCAACCTGACTTTCAAAGTCAAATAATGAAACTTAACATTCTTACCTCTTAAACTTTAACTTATGGGCACATAGGTGTATATAATGGGGTACATGAGATGTTTTGATTCAGGCATGCAATGTGAAATAAGTCTTCAGGACCATATCTTTAATCCATGTCTATATCCATATATATAGCTATACACAATTTTTAGTCAACTTTTGACCAGAAAACTCGAAACATGAAGTTTGAGAAAACCTGATTATATTTGGAAAATGACAAATACTCCTGCTAATACAAAAATCGTTCTGTTGATTTACTTTTTCTTAACATAAGGAGGCTGAGGTGGCTGGATCGTGGGGTTAGGAGTGCAAGACCAGCCTGGACAAGATGGTGAAACCCCATCTCTACCAAAAAGTACAAAAATTAGCTGGCCGTGGTGGTGGGCACCTGTATTCCCAGCTACTCGGGAGGCTGAGGCAGAGAATTGCTATAACCTGGGAGTTAGACGTTGGAGTAAGCCACTGCACTCCAGCCTGGGCGACAGACTCCATCTCAAATTTACAGGATATTCCTAGTAAACGTCAAATCTCTAAATGAGGATACAGGATTTAAAACTTCATAACTTGGTCAGAATATAGAAAATTTGAACATGAGAATGCAATGTGTGTCAGATCTGTTATAAACATTTATCTTTACTGAAGTGATCTTATGTTTAAACTTCATACAAAACAGATTGCCTAAGATTTTCAAAATTTTCAAAATTTAAGTGATGCAAAGAATCTTACGACTTTTAGATGCAAGGCATTTTCCCTACTCAAACTGTAAAAAATACAGTAGAAACTAATTGCTAAGACATCTGATTCTGGTGTGTAGAATATCTCTGCAAAGTTTTAGATTACACTTAGAACTTTCAAAAGTAAAACTGCAGGACCCCAGTGCATTAAATCGAAAATCAAATTGAGCTTTCTTTAATAATGGAAGTAGAGCCATTCAGTGTAATTATTCTCAGTAGCATACTACCCAGTCCCTTGTTAATTTTTCTAAGCCCCTTGATGAGCATTTTATCAAGAGGGATATGTCCCAAGCATCAAGAGTGGCACGCAATACTCAAATATTAGTAAACAGACAAGTTCCCATGAGAATTGTTTGATCTTACACAATTCAGATACACATGATTTGTACCTAATAAACTACCACAGTATTCAAGTCTACCTCAGTACATCTCAGTGTCGGCTCACCCCAGGTTGTACTGACAGTCTCCATTCGGAATTGGGCAGGTGGTATTACAGTTGACTAAAGCTCTGCTGTGGCACTGGCCAGCATTTGAATTGTCTATCCCTAAAGCAGTGAGGTACTACCATTTCTAGAACATCCTGCAAAAGATACTCATAAGAAATGGCATAATCCAAGGACAGATTGCAGGAAGAGTCTGACCATGGAGGTTTAGCCATCTGTAGTCACACCTGTAAACTTTATCCTGAACGGATTTGGTCAGCAGAACAAACCTAGATAGCAACTTACAACACTAACTCTTCTAGATTTACACAAGATGGAGGTCGTCGTTCAAAGGCAACACTAGGAGAGCCATCAAAATGTTCATCTCCCCTAAAATGCCTTCCTTATTAAGCTGTCCTTATCCTGAGACTTCCTACACAGATCACCACTGATAAGTGGTGGCTCTCGGCTCTTCCTGCACATTAAAAGCCAGATACAAAGATGATCCTATGTTTTCACTGCAGACCAACTTGATCACATGATGAGTAGATACTCGAACTACAGGTGAGATAATGGACAAAGAACCACCATGTCTCCAGGAAACCACGATAAGCATGTCACCCAAATTTCATGCTTTAATTTACTGATTGAGCAAAATAGTTACGCATCTACTATGTGGTAGCAGCACTGTGGAAACATATCAGAACAGTCAACCCCCTCGTTTAAATACTCGGTACCAGGGCTTGTTTCATGGGTGTGCAACCTGTGCAGCTGAACAAGGCCCTGCCCTCAGAAAGGCATGCTTGGTTTAATGCTCTGTTGTCGGCATCTTGGAAATTCTGGGTAATTTTGGCACAAGGAGCCCCATGTTTTGCATGAGTGTTTGCACTAGCCAGGCTTGGAAGGTTGATAACCAAATATGACTGAGCCTAGTATGACACATCGCCCTACCTTAATCTCTGCAACCTACTCTATCACAGGGGAATGGCAATGCATTACCCTGGGCTAAAATTCAGCTATTTTCTCCTGTGCATTGAATTTGTTTGTCACCTCAATCTTTTCCAGTCCCCTCTGTTACTTTACTATTGCAACTTGCTGAGACGGAGAAGTAAATGTCGGAGCATATGAAAAGGGTACTCGGCTCAGGTGCTGGGAAATAAGTCCTGGGAAAGCTGAGGGGCGAATCTAATTTTATGTTGGAGTCAGACATAAAAATTGCTTGGCTAAACGATATTGGTTAAAAGCTACTAATGGCTTACAAAAGATTGCATCATGCCCCATTTAGAGGAGAAAACACAAGGATATATCTGGGGCTTCCAGGAGGAAATTAAACATGAGGTTTTAAGAATGAAGGAGGTGGTAGGGATATAGGAGCGAGACACCAGGGACGAAGAAAGCAAAGTTGAAGATACAAGGAGATAGGAATGCTAACTTCACTCTAACTCCGAGCTCCAGGGCTGGCCTCAAGATGAGCAACCTGAAGTGTCGCAAGGTCCGGAGCTGACAAGGGCCCCATGCTTGGGCTTGGTAATGCTCTACTGTTGCCATCTTAAAATTTTTGGTAATTCCTGGAAAAGGTACCCCACATTTTTGTTTGCATCAGGCTCTGCAAATCATGTAGCCTGTCCTACTTAGCACTACGTAAAGTGGTTTACATGTACTATCCTACATAGTCTCTGAAGATCAATAACATTGTGATTTTTCTTTTTTGGATGAGGAAACGGGCATGAAGTGGTAATGTGGTAATGGCCTTTGCCAAAAGGCACACTACAAAGAAGTGATGAAGCCGGAACTCGTATTCGGGTTCTGGGTTTTTCTGACTGCCAAGCCAGTATGTCCGACAGTGGTAGACTGGCTTTCCAAGTAAAGACGGGACCAGGAGGCTCAGTTGGCTACACTGCAGGGGACATAAACAGGATTAGCAAAGGACAAGGAAAGAAGGTTGAGTAGATCAGATCCCTGTAACTCCTGGATGGACTCGTTTCCCCTCATCCCATAGGAAAATGAATGACATGAGTTGGATTTGGTTGGGGGAGTCTTGTGATAGTGAAGGTATCTTGAGGGGCAAACCACGGCAAGACATCTGGGGCTCACATGGTCCTTCAAAGATGAAGTAACAGGTTTAATAGAGAACTTTCATCGAGCATTTACTCTGCCGGGCACTATTCTAAGAACTTCACAGTATATAAGCATTATACCATTCCATCCCCATCAAAATTCTGCAAGGGGTAGGTAGTTTCTAATATCCTCGTGCTATGGATGGCAAAATGAAAGCGAAGCAAGTTGTTTCAGTAACTTGCTCATGGTTATGGAGCCAGTGAACGCAGAGGCAGTATTTACTTGAATCTGATTTACTCTTCAATAAGAATCTTCAAAAGTTTAATTTTTAACTTATTTTTTGTGTATAGAACCCTTTTATCAAAGAATGTCGTGTTACAAAGGATCCAGAAGGATACTTTTTGCAGACTTGAGAATCTTAAAGCAGTCATTTAAATCCTTTGGTTATTGGCACAAAAAACACAGATCAATAGAGCAGAGACTGAAATTTTTAAAAATAACAAGTGCCTCAAAAGTGTTGGGAAGAATTACTTTAAGAATTAAAGTAATTGGATAATACTGAGGAAATCGGGGTTAGATTCATACCTGGTGTGTACACTAAACTATGTGGACTTAGGAGTAACACAAAAAATTGACGGCAAAACCAGCAGGAGATGGAATAGAATATCAGATTTGTGAGAACCATAAATTCAGCTTTGAAGCAGGGGAATAAATCATGAAGGAAAAGGATTGATTTGAATACATAAAAAATTTAAAACTTCAATGGCAAGACTAAAGGACATTATACTGAGGGCAATATTTCATTCCATGTTAAAGACAGCTTTAAAACCCAAAGCATGTTACCCTTATTCAAACGCATAAGGGAAACATCAGATCTCAAAATACACTTAACATGTGAATAAATACGCTGCAACAATTGGTAAAGAGGAATTGTTCACCCTACCAACAGTTAACAAATACATGTGTAAAACTTAATACGATTTTTACCTTTCTAAACTGTACCCCCTACCCCTACAACACCCAATGTTCACCCAATATCCTCAAATTGAACCTTGTGTACTCATTCCTTACTGCTGGCATTGTAAATGTATACAGACTTCTTAAAAATTAGTAATACAAAGCTAATCGGGCTCAAAGTCACACGAATTTTTTCATAGTCAGCAATTACATTTTGAGCACTTTATCTTCTGCAGAAATAGCAAAAGTAGATGTGAGCAAAAATGTTCAACTGTTTACAATGGCACAATCCTGGAAATCTGAATGCTCCACATCAGAATTTTATAAATAAGCACTACTTACACAGGGCAAGACATTTGAAGATTTTCAGGAGTTCAAAGGGATGAGGAAAGACCGTGAAGCAGCTTGAGGGGGAGAAACTATTAAGGAAAAATGTCACTTCTTTCATTGAAGCTTGGACAAGTTTATCAATTGAGGGGAACAAGGTAATAGAGGAAATAACGAAATTTTGAGGGGGGGGGTGGGGAAGAAAGTGTTGGGACTGCAGGTGGAATGACCTCCCAGGCAGTAAGCCTCGGGCGGGAACATGGGAAAGTTTGCTTTGGAGACAGGACGTGACTTCCTCTGAGGTAAAGATGAAGAAACATTCGAAGTGAAGAGAAGGAATAAATTGATCCTGAAAATTTGACTCGGGTGAGTCTTCCTTGGTCTGGCAGAATCGGAGGCCCCTGCCACCTGTGATACTGTAATTCTCTAACATTTTCACGGCATTTGTTCAGTCTGCATTTAATGTGTCATTTTCCAACTATGAAGGAAACGAGCAAAAGTGCCACCAGGGGGCAGGCTGGGCACTGGCAAAAGAACTTCAAAGACCCCATGGAAAGTCTTTTTCTTCCTTTTGGCCCAGGGTCCGTTCTTTGTTTCTGCAGCAATAAAGACTGCATCAAGCTCAGGGCAATTTCCTTAATGGTTGTGTTGTTGGTATGGATTTTGCTCCATAAACCCAAGTGTGCAAGAAATGTCACAATACTGGATTTTTTCTAACATTAAATGCAACTGCAAGCCACCATCCTTCTAGGCCAGGTTGAAAGTCATTACAGCTCCCACAGCCCCAAAGGATTCTGTACAGCTAATGAGGATCTTATTTCAGTGCTTATGTTCAGGTTATTGGTTCATCCTTATTACTGGTGAAATATGACCTGAACCAACATGTCTTGGTATACTGACAGTGCTATATCCTTACCTGTTAGGATATGGGCAAAAGTCCCAATGTCTGGAACACACACACCTAGATACCTCCTTAGGTTATGCAAAGCAGGGAAGCTGAGGATGATTTCTATCTGCAGAAATTCCATCTCTGGCACCCTCCAGCTTGAGGGAAATTTCTCCTTCCCCCTGTGCCTGCCTCTTTGCCTCCTTCATGGTCTCCTCATGGGCCAGCTTAGGCTTTCGGAACATCTAGAAAGATGGACATCTTAACACAAAAACCTCAGAGGCATCATGCCCAAAGGCCCCGTCTAGTTCTTCGAATTGGGAAAGGGGAAAACATAAGAGCAAAATACACCCACATCCGTATGTCTATGTTGCCATATTTGCCACAAGGTTATAGACCTAAAAACATCCACTGGACAGGTCTGACTGAGTTTTCTGGTAGATGACGGAGCTCAAGTATCCTTCAGTTGACAGTGGGCCAACCCCAGAATCGTTGCCATGGAGGAGCAAAGATGAAGGGACAAACTCGGAGCTAGTGGCGTGCGCGTGCGCGCGCAATCAAGGACTGATGAATTTAAGAATTGCAAGCTAAAAGCCTGAAAGCCAGATCCATGTCACACATTTTTAAATCACTTGCCAATATTGAAAACGTTAAAAACAAAGTTTAAGCATCTGTGTATTATCTAACTTAAAGACCTGGCAACCTCGGCCTGCATGCCTGCATGGCAGTCATTAGAAGTGGAGTAGAGATTGTCCCCTTTAGCCGGGGCCGATATCCTTGATCAGTCCCCAACAGTCCTTACTGTGCTGTACCCAGGCTCCTCACTAATGCTACCTGTCTAGCTTCAATACATATTTGGGTTTGCAACTCAGCCAAATAAAATCATACAGACATGATGGTGGTAAGTGGCCCATAAGCATTAAGCTTCTGCCTTTCCTAGATGTTCACCCTGATATATTTGGAAATGCAGAATGATTTCAGTTAGACCTTACATGAACAAGCCACTAAAGCAACAGACTTCAGTGATAGACTCGGCTCATGTGTGAGTGTGTTTTGGTTTTGGAGTTGTTTTTGGTGTGGCTTTTTTTTCTCCTTCGCTAAACTATTTCCTAGCTGCCATTCTGATAGCTCACAAAAATGTGGAAACCCACCCTGGCCCATATGGCAGCGAAAACCTGGAATCCCACCTTTAGTCTCTCTGCTTAGCCCTGCTGGCCTCGCATGTAGCCAGTGCCCGGACACATGGAGGACCAGGCCACCAACATCCACTGCTTCCTTCTCGGTGACTCGGGAAGATGGTCCTGCTGGTGTGCTGGCTAACTACGTGATTTCTTTTTTTCTCGGCATCTGGGCGTGCGCGGTTCAGCACCTTGAAGTCAGATGTTTTTGCCCACGTACGTGTGTGAATATAGGCCGTACAGCCCTTGATGTGATAGTGCAGGTAGTCCCCGCACTGGCCTTTACACAGAAGGCCAGGGGCACTCCGGTAGAGTTGACTATACTCATGCCTCGTGCATGTGTGCAGAATAGATTCAAGGTACAAAAATGTTCAGGAGATGCAGCTTTAACTGGGTTCCTTAGCCTCATTTGCAGTGACTGTCATCAAGGGTTCCCAATGGATCAGTTGGTCACAAGTGAACGAGTGTTTTACTGTTAGCTGTGGGTGTCCACTCCCATGGAAATTGCTCAGAACCAGTCTCATCCTGACCTTGGGTCCATGAGCTCAGCCTTAGCTTGCAGAAATGCCAGCTGCTTTTAACTTCCAGCAGATAGGCCAAACTGGGAACTTGAGCCCCAATAAATTTAAGCAGTCCAACAGAAGCGAGAGGGGAGACTGTTAAACTCGGGGAAAATTGAGGACATCTGTACTTACCTGGTTTTTTGGAGAGTCAAGTTATTCATAAAACATCTATGAAGGTTTAAAGACTACAAAATAGTTTAAATATGTGTTGAAAGATACTACTAAATGCAAAGGAACTCCCCATGAACTTCCCCTTGAATATGTGCATCCAACAAGAATTTTATTGGAACCTTCTGAAATTTTATAAATCCAGTGGAGTATAGTTAGAAAGACAATTAACTGGGAAAGATGAGCTTAAAAGCAAGAAAAGCACTGAGTATCCCCTGCCCTTCAGCTGAAGGAACATTCCAGCTGCTTTAGCTGATGGTTGAAGCCGGCCATACTTGCATCGGAAGTACCTAAGTGGCTTCTTGACCCTGAGTTGCAGAATGGCCTAAGAACAAAACTGGTTACCACTCAAATGCACGACAAACTGTCCATAATGTCTACCTGACAGAATACTTAAAATTTTAGGTTTTAATAGTTTGGGGAAGAGCATGTGATATCTACAAAATGTAGGAAATTTATTAGCTAAGCATTCTTAATCTATATCCCACTCACTATCCAAATAAGGGGAGCCTCTTAGTCACATTCAGAACTACCTTTAAAAGGCACTTATATTAGACTCTCCTTATAAATTTTGAAGTACAGCTTGAAAGTGAGCGATACCTACTAGGAAATAGGATTCTTGAAGGATATACTAATCCTATAGCACAAGGTTTAAAAACCTCATCCTTGAACATTTTTTTAAAACTGCTGGACCTTTAAAGACATAGGTGCTTTTCATTTACAACCGAAAAATGAGTGAATATACTGTTAGATAATGACTAAAAACCAGAATTCTGAAATACACTGAAGCTTTCACTTGTTATGAACATGCACATGTGTGCATGTGTGTATGCATATCCCTAGTCCTGAGATCAGACATCATACACAGAATTGCTGTTAGGGCGTCTGGGAATGAGTCCAGATATTAGACATGCAAAAAGACATTCAGGAGATAAATGCAGCGAGGAGAGACAAACCCTCCCTAAAATCCAAAGCAGCAGCCTGAGGATGTCTTTCCCGTGAGGCTTCCACGGAAGCACGTCACCCTACCCAGTTTATGCAGTCTCACTTCCAAGTGCCGTTAATCAGAAACCTACCAGGGAGAATACTAAATTCTTGCTAAAGATACTTGGAATACTAAGTTTTATCACCAAACAAAACAACCCATCAAGTAGATTTTAAGATTTCCCCTCTACCCTTGAAAAAGGAGCTTGTTACAAATGACAGTCACAAATCTGCAGGTCAGCAAACGAAAAAGTCGAAATAACCATGCATGAATACAAAGACAGCTTGTTAATTTTAAGAATGTAAATTTTGGCATAATGTAGAATTTATGAAATAGACAAAAGGGAATCTACATGAGAATACTGAGTATGGTGCAAAAGTGGAATTTTCAATTACATTCTTTGGGTCTAACATCTCCCATCTTTGCATTCTATCCTCAACATCAATATCTGGTCACTGAGGTAGCTTCACAAGGAACACACACACAAACTTAGGAAGTTGCTTTAGAAAGCAAGGTACAACTCTACCACAATGCCGGAAGCTTTTGGAGAAATCTAGGAAGCCCGTTGAAGACCACTATGAACCACCACTAGTGATGCCTCTCAACTTAATCAGTGCAGATACTGTGAGTACTTCAGCAAGCCGGGAGAGATGGGAAGGGATGGCATTAGACACGGTCCCTGGGAACACATCATGAGAGAAAATAGTTCGCAAATTAATCGAACATTCTGTAATCATGATCCTTAAAATGCTACAAGAAAAATATTAATACAATAAATTGGAAACTCATCCTGAAACTTCGTGTTAAATGTACATGGCATATTTCTAAGGTAATGCATGTAGATAGTTTTAAAATGGTGAAAATATACCACATTGGGATGAACGCTTGTCTCAGAACACAGGTTAAATCCCTTGGGTACACATGGTTGAAACCTGGACAATTTTGTCTAGATAAAGCATTCAAAACCTATAGCTTCATTAGATCAATTCTTCACTAAGGTATTTTATTTTAATACTTTATTTTCACAAGCAATACACTGAGTATAGAAAATATTCAAATTGCAGAGACATATAAGAATCACCTACAACTTTATCTCTAGAAATATTGGCACCTCTTATGTACCCTTTAAGCACACACAGTATTTAATATGTACTTAAGTGTATAAGCACAAAATTTCAATATTATACTACAGTGGCTGTTAAACCCCTTTTTAATATGAATTACTTTGGAACACAATTTTGTGCGCTAATTTGTTAAGTTATGCACTAAAATTTAACTGGTTCTCTCTAGTTGAACACTTCTAAAGTATTTGCCATTTTAAAATGCCTATGAATGTCTTGGTAGCTTTTTCCTCATTTTTGTAACTTTTAGAAAAATTGAAAAAATAAAGTTGGTCTTCAGAAAAATGGTACAAAACTTATGTACCCATGAGTGGCTTATTGGAGTCTTCTGACACTCGCCACCAGTGGGCATAAATGTCAAACACTACAGTGATTTGTCAATTTGATCAGTGGAAGGTATCCCTTACCCGGTTTCTAATTTTTCCTAACTCAGGCCCAACTTGCTCAGTACCAGGGGTTTCAGTACAGAAAGTCACGATGGATTGAGTTGGAAAAGTGCCTCAGGATCGGACAAGGGCTTTGGATGCCCAAGAGATAAGATTGGATTCGTAAGATATGGTAGGATTGGATTTTATGCTGTGGGACAGTGGTTCTTAAGGAAATGGTACTACGTTCCTGGAGAATATCCTGGAAATGTGGGCAAATGCTTCTGATTTTCATGAGTTTGAGGAGGTTGCTACTGGTGTTTAGTAGCAGATGGAGACCAGAGGTGTCAGCTGTCCTGCACTGTGAAGAGCAATCTGACATTGAACCGACCCATGTTTTACGCAACTCAATGTCCTAGCGGAAATGCATGAAGTAAAAAGCCTGATTATAATTATTCAAGCCCAGAATCTCTTACATACCAGTGCCAAATACTGTGACCATTCTTGATAGTTTTCTATGTAAAGCAAGGGAAAAATGACTTCCTCAGTTTATGAAGTTCATTTGATGAATGTATCAATACCACACTTGCCATTATTTTCATCATCACTTAAAATAGTCTGCGTTCGGAAATGGCTTACATTCACTGTTTCCAAGAGTATATGCAAGAGTCTCACTTCCTCATGTCTTCCAATACTGTCATGCTCAGGCATTTATATAATGAAATTTTAAACTAATTTCTTTGTATAGGTCTTACGTTGCCTGTTAAACTGTAGGGAGGTCATTTGTTCCATTGGTTTCATTTTAAAGAGTATATTCTCTTAAATCTGCTGTAAATAGTGGTCATTGACTGACAGGGTTGAGTACTGCTACTATATGGGACCAGGGGACAGGAAGCAAGTCAGACTTCAGAAGAGTGACATGATGAAGCAGAGACGGAGGTAAAGAAGGGCTGACAGTAAAAAACTGGAAAAGGAGATGGCAGGAGGGAAAGAGAAATACAATATAGGTAGGGAAGTAACGAAGACCTGAGCCTGATATAATAGAAGCAAGCATGTTATGGAGGGCATCTTAAGTCATTAGAACTAGGATACAGTATCAGAGTTGTGATTGTATTGTTGGGCCATAGTGATTGTGTTCTCAAATAGTCCCTCATATGTGCACATACTTATAAGCACACAATACACTTACACCCTCCAACTCTCCAGTTTCATTACCAAATAATCCCTCTCCCCTTCTGCCAAAGGGAAGATTTATCACACTAACGATTCTGAAATTTGACAGCTCAACCTGACAGTCTGAATCAGAGGGGCAAAGCCTTATTTGTGATTCTCGATCCAAGATAAAGCCTGAAATTTCAAGTGTGCTTTAAGTATGCTACAGGTTATAAATCATATACTTGCATTTTCATTCTTCGGTAAAGCAAAACCACATAATGGACGTTTCCCTCCCCCCTTGCCAAATTCATGCACACACCCCAACTTGCACAAAGAGAAGCAAAGAAAATTAAACTCGGGATCAATGATTTGTCTGCAACATTTTTTCTATTCAGTAGCAACTATAACAAGTTGTGTGTTAGATTAGGCAAGGAGAAACCATGGTGGTAAATGGGGAAAAAAGCACTTCCAAAACTAAGGGATGGAGAGTCATGGATATTTGCTGTAAGATAATCCATGTTGGCAAATATTGCGAATAAGAGAATGTCCCAACTCATGTTTAATTCCCAATTAAGTGCATTATGGACAGGCATGGTGGCTCACACCTAAAATCCCAGCACTTTGGGAGGCCGAGGTGGGCTGATACCTGAGGTCAGGAGTTCAAGACCAGCCTGGCCAACATGGTAAAACCCAAAAACCCTGTCTCTACAAAAATACAAGAAATTAGCCAGGCATGATGGTGGGTGCCTGTAATCTAGCTACTCGGGAGGCTGAGGTGGGAGAATGGCTTGAACCCGGGAGGCGGGGGTTGCAGTGAGCTGAGATCTTGCCATTGCGCTCCAGCCTGGATGACGGAGCAAAACAGTATTCTGCGTTATCTGAGACTAGCTTATACATCCATTTTCTAAAGATAGAAAGTAAACGAGAGTAAAAAGTCCCCAAACAGTCTTTCTAATCCCTGTCAATGCAGCAGTACTGAGTAAAACACAAATATCACATTTTTTCTTAACCAATTTCTAGCTTAGGAAAAATGGTGACCATATCTTGTGATTTCTCTCTACCCCATCAAAGTGAGCCACATTCCATCAAATTGAAAAATGTTCCTCTAAACCTCACCACTAACTTCTCATTGTCCAGTTCGTTTCTTTTTATGGGTTACTTTAACGTCTGAAATGCTTTAAGCACTTTTCTATTTTGGTCACATGCAATATAGTAGACGAATCCCAAGGTCTATGCTAACTGCCCGAAATGGATAAGGGTACAGATAACACCGTCCCTCTCTCCCCCATCTTTGCTACCTGATAAGGTTTGATAAGAGGTAGTAGATGACCTACATAGAAGTATTCTGTTACAGGTTAGGAGGTTTGAGCCATGAATAAACAAAATAGCCTGAAGCTAAAAGGACATGCTGCCAAGTGAGGCAATCGGTGACCATGACTTAAAGGCTATGCTGTGTCCTCTTCTAATGAGGCTCGGGCAAAAATCCTGAGCTCTTTGCTATGGAAGACAAGGATCCCTGGTCTCCCTCTGCCTATGCTCTTATCTTGCCTCCCATCACTGCTTCTTTGCACCCCTCTGGTCTTTATATCACTTAACTCTTGAGCCTCTGAGTGTCTATGCTGTGATCGTTCCTGGAATCCACTTCTTTACAATTGTCCCTGACATCTACTTGCTCAAAACTCAGCTCTAGTATCACACATTTGGGGTGGATAACCCTTTGTTTTCACCAGTTAATCTTTCAGGCACTTACTGGTTACCTTGTGATTGTCTCTTTACTCATTGTTTCTGGGAACACTGAGCCTTCTCAAGGGCAAAGATATGTCCTTGATGTTTGTTTTTCTAGGGCAACATAGTACAGTAGACCGTCAGCAAATGTTTGTGGCTTGCCCTGAATAGGGAAGTGTTTTTCTTTTAAACTGCAAGTAGAAAGGCTATGGAACACAAATTGCTTAGTTTTCCCCCTGAGGGGAGGGGTTTGCAAGTCAGAGCTTTTACTAACCAGTCATAACCACTCAAGGTGTAGGGAATTAGCTGACTTTGATGGTGCCAACCCATGAGAACTTGCACTCCACATGGCACGGCCACAATCCCCAGCAGAACTCCTATGGATTCATTGTCGATATGCATTAGGTTCGTACAGCCGGAAAGTGGGATCAAGTACTGTTACTCATGAGACTCCATAGTTCTTGGATATCTGGGTTAGAGGCAAGATTATAACTGGCAGGGCCATGCTAGGTGAGGTGTAGATGAGACACAAGCAGTCCCTGGAGCCTGGGGACTCTCCTCACCCTGTATCAGTCCCAATAGCTGTGTGTGAAGACACTTTCAAGCACATCTTGTTGATCAGCTGCAAAACCCATTGCTAGTATTTTTCTTGTAATCTCCCTGGGTGTAAGACAATAGCCCTTTTGTAGTGAAGACAGAAGGTCTCATGCTCACAAATGGTATCAGATCTAGACTTCTAACATTTTCAAGTAAAGTGATAATAACGGTCACAGATCCAGTAGCAGAGTTGAAATAAGTAGTCGTTACACAACTTTAACTTTGATCAGATGGCAATTCCTGAAGTGCACTGTGAGCCAGAATTTGTAACAAATTACATAATCTTACAATTGTTCTGAGTGTATGTGTCAACCATGTTTACGTTTAATGAATCAATGTCTACAACTGTTTGGCCTGTCATTTTTAAAGAACTATAGAAGATACTTCTCCAGATAAGGCCTAGCAAGCCCAGAGTTATTTACAGGATCAATAGCTGATGTGCACGGAATCAAATGCATCAAAAAGAAAACTGCATTTACTTACCAAATTAAGTTTTGCCCAGAACTCGGGTCCTTCTTTCATCTCTCTGAGGCTCGGTGGAATGTACCAAAAGCAAATGTTGGCATATTCAGGCTAGAATTAGACAAATTTTAATACTTGTTATCCTACGATTTATCTTGGAATGCAATTAAATACTTCTAAAACCCTTAGCTTGTTTCTTTGAGTTACCATGTGTGTAAAACTGACAAACCAGAATCTGGGAGTAACAATCCCTTCTGCCTTACTTCTGATAACATCCTATTAAACTTCTCTCCATAGTGTGCACTTGCATCTTGACAAAGTGCAAAGATCAGGAAAATGGTAAAGTCTGAAGCAGACTCAACCCAGCTCTGATCATCAGTGAGTGCCTGCTTATACATATGCTCAGAGGCCCGGATCCTCTGTCCAGCACTGATCCTTAAGTTATTTGCTATGGCAATACAGGCTTCCAATAACTTGAGGCAGCCAAAATTGGTCCCTATACCTGATGATTGGAAAAGCCCTGATTACCTGTGACTTGATAGTAGGGTGACATGCTGGGTTTCACTACCCAGCACTACGACCCTAGCCAACACTGCTTCTGGAAGAACATCATCTTGACTCTTGGCTCTCAAATTTCAGTAAATTAGCTAGGAGACCTATTCAAAATGTAGATTCTGAGTTTGTGTTCAGAACATCCCGTGTCTAAGTCCATCCTAGAGAAAGTTAAAGAATTGGCATTTTATGAAGTATGTCAAGTGATTCTGAAGTGGGAAGTGTTGTATGAGAGACTCATCTACACTGAGACCATAACCCAGTCATCTTGCCTGCCAATCTGTTTTTCTATCGGACATGATTTGCTTAAACATGGGATCGCATTCTAACAGGCTTTAGCCCAGCCTTTGTCACACAGACAAGTCTTTGCCCTCACTCGACAAAAACAGTGCTATGACCAAAAGGCTTGTACTCAGTGACTAGATTTGAGACATTATGTTGGAAGTTCACAAATTAGACATAGAATTGTATTCAGGATAAACTGAGTCATACCCACCTTCCTCTATTTGACACCTCACACTGACGGTATTTGAACTGATACTCATTTTCTGCTGTAAACAGTTTGTAATAACCCGATGTTATAACAGTTCTCAACTGTCGGAATTAGGCTCCAGTATATAGCTTCCAAGTATTTCATAGAGGAAAGAACTTTCTTCTCTTAAAATCAAAACTGGTGATAGTTGTGATTTTAGTGCTTTTTAAATCATAAGCGAATGCCCAGAAACATTTCCAGTTCAATGAGGTAAGTTCTTGATCTTATCCTTTCATCTCTGAAATTAACATTCTTATCGGAATTGACAAGAAAAGAGCTACCAATCTTCAAGTAGTTAAAAATACTGTAATCAACTCAATTTTTGCAAACATAAGATGACGATCCTTCTTACAAATCTGCACAATTTATACTTGGGTTTGATTTATTGAAAGTAATGGCAAAAATGCAATTACTTTTGCACCAACCTAATTGATTCTCTAGGATAGACTGTACTGAACTTGCAAATTCTTCAGCCACTTAATGTGAACACTTTTTTCAAATGAAGTAACTATACCTGACAAAATAGAAGAAAAATACAGTAATTATCTGTCACTAGATTGTGGTATGTCGGTTATCAATTTATTGCCTCTCAGCTACAATCTACCCTTCTTGGGTGTCCTAAAATAATGTAGGTGGACTCTGCCAATCGTTCTTTTGACATCTAGTGCGGTCTTAGACTTGGTCAGCAGAGGGTGTGGGAGGGATAGTGAAGGAGGGAATGTCTTTCTGGTGTGGTATGCCTACCTCATGGGTTTCCTACTATCTTGAGCACTGGTGAAGCATAAGCAGACCCCCCAGCTGCCAACCCCAGCAGCTTCCCCCAGCACACCCCTTTCAGGTGACATCACAGTTGGGCAGCAAGTGGAGGTCCCATAAATGGCTTTTCCTGGCATATTCCCCTCCGATAGTTTCATAGAAATGTTAGACACCTTGCACTGGATGACTTCTGGCACTCCTGGCTAGCTTGCAGCGATTTCCAAGTTGTATGACCCTGCGGGTTGGCTTCCCTCAGCTCAGCACTCCAGACTAGATTTCTAGTGAGTATCGCCAATGCAACACCTCACTATACTTTTCTGCTATTCTTTGAGCCAAGGGTTATACCCTGAAGCGGTCTAGACCTCAGCCCTGGGAAGGCATGGCTGCTTGGGCGTTCTATTTCAGTTCCAGGAGTGATGGCTGCTCTATCTGCTGCTGCTGTGTATTAGGGTTTTCATTCTGAGGCAATCCTGCATTATTTCAATCCCTTGTTAATAATACTTGATATTACACTTCCCCACTTCAAATTACCATGCAGTCCTTGTCTTCTGAATGGACTCCTAACATCAAGTTTGTTATTCCCTTTCATTTGCATAGGAACATTATAAGAGTAGATGCTGTTTTATCTGCTGTTTTAGGCTCTATTTTACAAGTTAGGACTTAGATCTACTTTTGCCCAAACACTTCAGAAAGGAATGGCTTCAGTGCTACAACATTTGAAAGCTTACGCAGCCCTTCTGACACTTCGTTTCATTGGAAGAAATTTGATGCTTCATTTAGAATATCTTCACTTTGGTCACTGCCAAAATTAAGAGTTGAAAAAAGCATGTTTTCGAATTTTCACACACGTTTCCTGTCTCTTTGCCTCTATAGCTCCAATTTTACATATCAAGAGAATTCAAAGTACTAATGAGTATTTTCAGAGGAAACTGTTTATACATTAATTTTAATTGCCTACATATATGAAAGTCTGACTTGGATATCCTGAGAACATAGTCTGTTGTCTAAAGTCCACAAAACAAGGAAGGCATTACAGGAGTCCAAGTGTCTAGTGAAGGGTAGAAAAACCCTGTAGCAGCAAGTGCATTGTCATAATCTTTAAAAATTCATGACAAAGGAGTAACGTGCCATTAAAGAGTTGAATAGATTCTATACTGGTTTTCAAACAGATAAAATTCTAAAGCTCTATTTCAGGAAGAATTAGCAAATTCTTAGGGACCACTAATTTCTTTCCCAAATAGTCTAAGAGGTAGCAGCTCACACTGTCTAAAACCTGAGTTACATCAAAAATTTCTTTTGCTTATGTCATTAGATCAGAGTAATAGTAACAAAACTAAGCTAGCGCTATGCATTTTAATAGAGTCCAACACAGTTAATCATGCAAATATAGACTGAAGGAAAAGCTGGCATGGTGAATTTTAATTGACTTCAAGCTTATAGGTGTTAAACATTAGATTATTGAAAAATTTCAAAGGCAACACTGGGTAGCAGAAAAAGCCCAAGTTTGGGAGTCACAAGGATGTGGCTTTGAATTTCAACTTCATCAGATCTTTGGGACGAGTATCAAACTGTTTCTTCCTAAACGCTAAGATGTAGAAGACATTGCCCCACAGGGTTGGTCTGACAATGAAAGATAAAATGTATTTTCAAAACTTAATGTGTTTAGCACACAGCAAGCACTGTAGTGGGTTAGTGACTATTTGGAGCTGTATGGGTAGCCAGAGATGTCTTTTAAAGTGGATGAGTAGCCCCATTAAAATGTATACTAGTGAGGTATATCACTTAATTTTTTGGTACTATATATGAAGGGAAACATTAAGAAATGTCCAAGGGGTGGGGGGTGGGCAACCAAACTGTTCAGCTTAAAGTTTTCTGTGTTTATAGATATTGGACTAGGTATTGGGAGAAGAAAATGACTAACACTTCTGAACTTGGAACGAATAGAGGACAGGGTGTACTGAAGAGGTAAAGCTAGCAATGAAGATGGGAGTCATCTCATGAACTTGTCACATGCCAGGCTTGGAAATGTGGGCTTGATTCTAGAGGAACATGGAGTCACTGGAGTTTCACCATTCTAGATTTCATTTTCAAAAAGCTACTCTAGTAGCACTGCAGAGGATAGGCTGGAGGGACCTCAGACTTAGAAGTGTGACACAAGTTAAACTGTACCAATACAGTACCAACCTGAAGATGAGATCTTGAATTAAGGTAGCGGATTAGGAAGTAGAGAAGACTAAGCATTCAAGATTAAGGGGGAGAAAAGGAAGAGATAGTAAAACAACATCAAGACATCTGCTTGGGTGGACCATAGCTCTAATTACCAAAAGAAGAATGCAGAAATTTGGTAAGAAGAAAAGCTACACTACAGTTTTAGAAATGTTGAATTTGAGGTGTCTGGAGTCCAGGTTGAAAATCTTGGGATATATGTATATACAAAGGCCTAGAGATAAGGAGCTAAGTCAAGGATGAAGACATAGAGGCGATTGATAACTCTCTGGATGATGTGAAGACTTTTCAGGGAGACTAAGTGGGAAAAAATGTCAAAGACAAAGTATACAATAGTTAAAGGGGTGCCCTGGTGAAAAGACCCTTACGTGGAAACTGAAAAGAACAAGTCACATGGAGAAACCCGGAAAGGAAATCAAAGACAGACTGTCGAGGGATGGAGTGTGTGGATAACATACAGTGCTACAGAAATTCAGCAAGATGAAGATGAATGTGCATTGGATTTAGCAATTAGGAGGTAGTTGTGATCTAATAAAACAAGAATGTAAGAAAAATCACAATGTGCTTAATATTAATGAGTTTCACTATTAGAACAAGATTGGAGCCATCTGGAAAAGGAACTAGTGAATTCTGCAAATAGGAAGTAGTCAAGCAGAGGTTGACCACCTGTTAAGATGAATTCCTGCCCAATGCAGGAAACCTATGTCCTTGAAGATTTCTATAACTTGGTTTATGAAATATTCCTAGTGTAGACCTTGAGAAAAAAAATTAGGACTCTCCTATCATTCACGTGTTTTCCTAGAGGTATATTCATTCTTGGAGAAAAACAATATTTAGATTCAACACAAAGATGATTTTTCAGGGGCCTATGAATAATACAGAATTCATTTGAAATAACTTTCAATCTTCAAGAAATGTATTTTTGCTCTTGAAGAAAAATGTTCAAGTACTGTGTATTATGTTCATTTATGATTTCCAGTGTTCTTTCTCCTTACTGTTACAGTGACACAACATACTCTCTCAAATATACACATGTACGTACATAGACATGCATGTGTATATATTAGCAAAGAGACTATCAACTTAATACTTGTGAAATTCAAGGTCTAATTCAGCTTTATTTTTTGGCATAATGAAGAGACAAATGCAGATCATACAAAAATCCTTATAGCAGGAATTCTGGAAGACCATTTAGGAAGCCACCTTCACTGCTTTTGGGTCAACTGGCTCCTACAGGAAGAATCCAGGGGCAGAAGGCTGACTAATAATTAAATCCCACCTAGTTTTCACTGCAAGGATGTTAGTGTAATTTCCTAATGATAAGTGGTTTCTTTTCTAAGCCTTTAAGAAGAATGGTTTGTGGGGTTTTTTTTTAAGTTTTTTGTTTTTAAAAAAAAAAAAATCGGCTTATCACTTTCTCAGCTCTATCAAAAGAAAAAGTGCACTTCCAAGGCATACAGGACTTCTCATAAGCACTATAGCTCCCATCACCAGAGAGAAAACAACGCAAATTTGAGAAGAGGAAATTCAAACCCAAGAAAATGATCAAACTCGATTCAAGTCAAATATATAACATGCTTAGGTATGCACCTCTAAGAACTTTAGAAATTTTCTTACATAGTTATAATGCCATTATGCCTCATAAATGACAATTCCTTGACACCATCTAATAGCCAGTTCATATATAAAATTCAACTGTTACAAGAATTTTTACAGTTGGAATCCCAGTTTGAAGAAGCCAACAAGGTCTATGTTTTATTTGGTGGTCACGACTCTTCAGTCTCTTTGAACCTAAAGAGATCGCTTCTCCCTCTTTCTCATTCAGGCACTAGTCTGGAAGAAACCAAGTGGTTCTGTAGAACTGCTCAAGCTCTAAATTTGTCCTTTTTAGTACTATGAGAAAGTTGTTTATGAATTATCTTGGTATGCATGCAAGATCTTCCGTATCTTTAGCGTTCTGGAACTTTCTAATCTGATGCCTCCTTTGTAGATAGTAGTGGGATCCATGGTCTAGATCCTCTAGAAAGTATTTCCCAGTCTTCCCTAAGGACTGTCATACTTCACCTTGGCTACTAAAATGTTTCCCAGTTAGTCTTGTTTTCATCTTTACCACTTTTGCCACATTCCTCTTATGACACTAAGAATAGCCTTTTCAAATGTAAGTCAGACCCCTGTCTTAAAACACCTCCATTGACAACATTTGGAATAAAGGCTAAAGGTCTTACCTTGACCTACCTGGCCACCACCTGATCTGGTCTCTGCCCACCTCTCCAATCCCATCCACTGCTGCACATTCTCCTTTGATACAACATTTTTCGGCTACTCAAACACACAGAACTCTTTTCAGCTTTAAGCCTTGCAGTTGACTAATTCTCAAACATCTGCATGGCTTGCTGTTTATCTTTATTCAGGTCTTGGCTCAAAGATAACCTTAAAATCCCCTACCCAGATTACCCAAACCAAATAAGCAATCATCCCCATGTCAGCATTTTACCTTTTTCCCCCCAATAGAGTACTTGCCATGTCTATAATCCTATCTAGTTATTTGTATACTAGACTCTCATGAACATGTCTTATTTTCTTAAGACTTCTCACGACCTGAGATTTTTTAAAATTTGCTTATTTAGTGCCTTTCACTTTCCACTCCAATGTAAGCATCATGAAATAATCGGGGACCTTTCCTGTTTTCTATCTCCTGTGCCTAGAACCATGCCTGGCACATAGTAACTGTTTAATGCATCTTATTGAATAAATAGGAAAAATTAGATTTTTTTTTTTACTCTGAGACAGTGTTTCACTCTTGTTGCCCAGGCTGGAGTGTGATGGCACGATCTTGGCTCACTGCAACCTCTGCCTCCCAGCTTCAAGCAATTCTCCCGCCTTGGCCTCCTATCTGGGATTGCAAGCATGTGCCACCATGCCTGGCTACTTTTTGTGTTTTTAGTAGAGACAGGGTTTCGCCATGTTGGTCAGGCTAGTCTTGAACTTTTGACCTCATGATTGCCCTTGGTATTCCTAAGTGCTAGGCGTGAACCACCGTGCCCAGCCAGCTAGATTTTTCTTTCCCTTTTTGTAAATGGAGTCTCGCCCTGTCTCTGAGGCTGGAGTGCAATGATGTGCTCTTGGCTCACTGTAACCTCTGCCTCCCGCCTCCTGAGTAGCTGGGATTACAAGCATGTGCCACCACACCCAGCTAATGTTTATATTTTTAGTAGAGAGGGGGTTTCACCATGTTGGTCAGGCTGGTTAGATTTCTTACATATAGTAAAAGGCTCCTAGATATAATCTCGTTTATGTATTATAGCAATTAACATAAACTATAGCAAAATCTAAGATAACCTTGCATTTTATTTCTTAAAAACCAGAATTGCACATCTTTATATTCTAAACATTTTAGAAAAAATATCTTCGTGACAACCTCATTTCTTACACATAATCCAACATCAATGAAACTTATTTTCCTGTTGCTACAAAGCTAATATGCTCATTTTATAAAGAACTATATGCAGTACTGTACATTCACTTGATTTTTTTTTTTTTTTTACATGCAGGCAGCCACTACATCACAGATGAATTCTACAATCACTATGCAATTTATATCAAGATAGAGGTTATAATTTATTCAATATTATCCTTGGTAATTATTGAGCATTTTAATTTTCAATACTTAAAGGCAAGTATATTCTCTGAATCCAACAAAGGAAAAGTACTCAATAGAGTAACATAATGGACTCTATGAATTAAGCTAATGACTTATATTTCATTGTTTTTTTTGTATTGTAAACATAAATTAACACCATCACCATTAACCGACAACATCACAAGCAGTTATGCAGTCACTTACTTCCATCAGTAACTTGAATCCTTCTCTCTTCTTGATTTCATCTACTAGGTACCTAAAATTAAAAGTCACAATATTTGTAATCTACAGTGTAAAAACGTCATGAACACGATGTATGACAAAACTGATTCAGAGACAGGGCTTGGATATAAGAAAGATACAGGTAATAGTCCAAGGTATAGGCAGAGCTATGGATAAATATTCCAAACCTAATGTAATTTCCTTGGCCCGAGTAAAAAGATGCATCTTTTCGATGAGATCTGTCACATGTTAGCATGTGACAGACTTTAACCCGATGTGAAAAGCCAAACAAAGCAGGTTGGATAGATCTGTGAACATGTAGGTCTTAGACTCATTTTCTAAATGGGGGATCTAACATAGATACTTCAAATAGCTGGTTCAGAGGAAAGTATATTAAGATCAAGGAAGATCAATGTAATCTTAGGCCAGCATAGAGGAAAGGGGGGCTGATAGAGTACCACGGTAAAAATATAAGTGGGCTGATGATCCTCAGCAAACCCAGGACCAGAAAACCAAATGCTGCATGTTCTCACTTAAAAGTGGAAGCTGAACAAGGACAACACGTGGACATGTACTTGAGCCTGTCGGGAGGATGAGGGAAGAGCATTGGAGAAAAGAGCTAATGCATGCAGGGCTTAATTACCTAGGTGATGGGTTGAGAGGTTCAGCAAACCACCATGGCACATCTTTACCTATATAAACTGCACGTCCTGCATATGTACCCCAAAACTTAAATACGATGAAACATAGCTTGAATGAAGGGGAAAATAGTGAGCTGTAGCCATTGATAGAATATAAAGTCAATGTGAATGTTGGGGTAAGGAGAATTCACACCTAAGAATATAGACATGGAATATGAGACAAAAGACTAAAATAACATTGAACATGGAGTTCTACACGATAACACTGAATTGTCTCTTCTAGGCTTGGCTTTTGTCTGTATGAAAGTCTGAATGGTTGGCCTTAAACTAGTGATTCACAAGTCTTTATTGACAAGTTTACCCAGTATTTCAAATCTAGGAATCTAAGGAAATGAGACGCTGACAGAAATGTATTTGTCAGAGCATTTATTGTGATTCTTGAACGTAAAAACCAAAAACACACCGAATGTAAGGACTGCCTTTGAAAACTATAGTAGTGGAATTATGATTGTCACTAAATCGTAGTCAACAAATATTTAAAGATGAAACCATGTTTCTTTTGGACCTCAAATCTCTTACCTGTAAAACTAATCTTTTCCCATTTGAAATGGTGTTTGTAAAAATTTACAAAAAATACCGACTATAAAAACTAAATTCATTACAGCATTTTAGGATGGCCATTCTATAATGTGAATATGGAATACACTAGTTTGTAAGATGTTTTTTCCACATTTAATATAGCTTTTAGGTTAAGTATTGACATTTGTATATAGTTATCTTTGAAATATTGACAATTTTATTATAAACTAGTAATAGGGGAATCTCTGAGCAATGTGAGCATACACTGGCACACATGCTCACAGTATTGAATGTTCTATATACGCCATTCTCTGAACACCTTTTCAGAAGATGTTATGTAGCTATACAATTCTTAAACCTTTTATCACACTGCCTAGTTTTCATAAACCATTCCATTGCTCAATACACACTAGAAAAGGTGTTCAAAATCGGTGACAATCGAAGTGCAAATTAAAACGATACGGGCATGCCTTGGGGGGTATTCTAGGTTCAGTTCCAGAACACCATAGTAAAGTGAATGTTGCAGGAAAGGGAGTCACACAACTTGGTTTCCTCAGTGTATATAAAGGTTGTACTTACAGTATACTGCAGTCTATTGAGTAGGCAATGGCATATCTAAAACACAATGCCCATGCTGTGATTAAAACTCATTGCTTAAAAAGTGCTAAGGATTATCTGAGATGTCAGTTGTAATGTGTTTGCTGCTGGAAGGTCTTGACTTGATGTTGATGGTTGCTGATTGATCAAAGTGCTGAAGGTTGAGGTGGCTGTGACAGTTGAAAAATACAACAGTGAACTTTGCCACACTGCTTGACTTTTCTTTCACAAAAGATTTCTCTGTAGCAGGCAATGCTATGTGAAAGCATTTTACCCATAACAGAACTTCTTTCAACATTGGAGTCGATCCTTTCAAATCCTGCTGCTACTTTGCCAATGAAGTTTATGTAATACTCTATCGTTTCTTTTCAACATTCACAATATCCTCAGATTTCTTGCGAAACCACTTTGCTCACCCATAGGAAGCAGCTCCTCATCCATTCATTTGATCGTGAGACTGCAGCAATTCACTCACATCTTGAAGCTTCACTTCTAATTCTAGTTCTCTTGCTGTTTTCACCATCTTCAGTGACATCCTTCCCTGAAGTCTTGTACCCCTCCAAGTCAACCATGAGTTGGAATTAACCTCTTCCATATTCCATTAATGTTGGTATTGTGACCACCTGCAAATCATCAGTTTTTCAAAGGTGTCTTAAAGGGTAAACCCTTTCCAGAAAGTTTTCCATTTACTTTTCTCAGATCCATCACAGGAATCACTTGACACAGCTGTAGCCTTACAGAATGTATTTAAGATCTGAAAGTCAAAATGACTCCTTGATCCATGGGCTGTAAAACGCTGTGTTAGCAAGCATGGAAACATTAATCTCCTTGTGCATCTCCATCAGAGCTCTTGGGTGACTATCTGCATTGTCAATGAGCAGTAATATTTTGAAAAGAAACTTTTTCTGAGCACTCTTAAGTCTCAACAGTGGGCTTCAAATATTCAGTGAACCATGCTGTAAAGAGATGTGCCGTCACAGGCTTTGTGCTTCCACTTAGAGCAAAGGCAGAGTAAGTTTAGCATAAATCTGAAGCGTCTTAGAATTTTCAGAATGGTAGGTAAGAATTGACTTCCACCTAAAGCACCAGAAGCACTAGTTGCTAACAACAGATTCAGCCTGTCTTTGAAGCTTTGAAGACAGGCATTGACTTCCCTCTGGCCATTGAAAAACTCCTAGATGGCATGTTCTTCCAATATGGCTGATTTGCCAATATTAAAAACCCGTTGGATGTACCCATTCTTCAATGATCTTAGATCTTTTGGATAATTTGCTGCAGTTTCTCCAGCATTTGCTGGGTCACCTTGTACTTTCATGTTATGGAGACAACTTCTCAAATCTCATGAACCAACCTCTGCTAGCTTCCAACTTTATGCATCTTCCTCGCCTCTCAGCCTTCGTAGAATTGGAGAGAGTTAGGGCCTTGCTCTAGATTAGGCTTTGGCTTAAGGCAATGTCATGGCTAGTTGGATCTTCTAACCAGAACTCTAAAACCTTCATGTCAGCAATAAGGTTGGTTGGCTTTCTTCATGTGTTCACTGAAGTAGAACCTCTAATTTCCTTCGAGAACTTTTCCTTTGCATTTATAATTTGGCTGTTTGGCACAAGTAGCCTAACTTTATCTTGGTTTTTGGCATGCCATCCTCACTGAGCTTAACCATTTCTAGTTTATTTGAAGCGACAGACATGACTCTTCCTTTCATTTGAACACTTAGAGGCCATTGTAGAGTTATTCATTGGGATAATTTTGATGTTATGGTGTCTCTGAAAACTGAAAAGCCTGAAGAGATGGAGGGAACGGCCAGTTGGACAGCAGTAAGAACACACATTTAAGTTTGCCAGCTTGTGTGGGCGCATTTTGAGCCCCAGAACAATTACAATGGTAATATCAAAGAACTGCTGACTCATTTTTATTAGAATTACCAAAATGTGACAGACATGAAGTGAGCACATGCTGTTGGGAAAGTGGCACTGATAGGCTTGCTCCAGGAAGGATTACCATAAGCTCTGAATTTGTAAGAACCCCCAAAACACAGTATCTGGAAAATATTAAGCACGTAAAATGAAGTATGCATGTATTAACCGTGTTCCCCAATGATACCAGAAACAAATTTTAGAGTGACGACATCCAGTGCTGGTGAGAATATGGTAGAAAGCTGCTACAAACCTTTCAAAATGAATACTCATCTTCTTAAAACCAGTTTTGAAATACAGGTCTACGCAGAAAAATTAATACCAAGGATATAGTGTGTGTATATATAAACATATATACACACATAGATGCTGTTAGATCTAAAGCTCTGTACTGTGAGTACGTAAGTATTCATACAAAATCACTAGATTATTCAAATTACTGACAATGTACTATAGTAACACAATGTAATATGATGTAGCTGTTAAAACGAATCAATTATATCTACTTAAAGCACAGGATGAGATAAAAGTGAGGTGCTGAGAAATAGGGATAATCATTCAATTTTTAAACAATCTCCACATGTATATATATAAACAGTGTGGAAGGATACTTGGGGTGGGGGGGCTATCCATTCTTATATCCCTTTTCAAAGTTTCAGGTGAGGTTACTTGTGCAATTTTTGAAAAAATTAAATGTAAAACATAAAACAAACGTACTTTCTACCTATTGGGAGAAAAGCTTTGTGAACCATCCTTTTTCCCACCTTTTCAGGCCCAAATGTACTGGCAATCCGGTAACTCAAAAGCTTGCGTTATTTCGGCCTGAACTGAGGCTATGAAGAAAGCTTTCTCCAGAAATTTTGGGAATGACTTTACAAGATTCTAACTGTACAGCTAAATAACTTTGTGAGTCTAGGCCAATTCCTAAGTCTCCCCAAGCCTGCCTCCATTTCCTCATGCACGTAAAGATGTACAACAAAATTGGCAAAACCCTTCCCTAACAGATTACGTCTATACAAAACTTGCTTGTATTACCCATAGTATAATTTTAAAATGCTTCTGTCAAACTGGCTAAAGCTGCTCCTAGGGGAAAAGCATTCTAAAACAAAGCTGAGTTATTTAAGTCTGCTCTTTGCTAACCACGTCGATCTGGGTTTTGTGTTGGGCTAATGTTCCTGCTACAGTAACTGTGTAAAGCCCACTGATACCATTTGGCTGTGTCCTCACTCAGATGGCATCTTGAATTGTAGCTCCCTTTAATCCCTGTGGGTCATGGCAGGGACCCAGTAGGAGGTAATTGAATCATAGGGTTGGCTTTCTCATCCTGTTTTCCTGATAGTGAATAAGTCTCACAGGATCAGATTGTTTTACAGAGGGCAGTTCCCCTGCACAGTCTCTTGCCTGCTGCCATGTAAGACATGCCTTTGCTCCTCCTTCACCTTCTGCCATGATTCCATGACATACGGAACTAAGTCCATTAAACCTCTTTTAGATTGTGGGGTACGTGTGCAGATCATGAAGGATTGTTGCATAGGGTACACACATGGCACTGTTTCCTGCCTCCAATCCCCCATCACCTACATAGCATTTCTCCCCATGTTATCCCTCCCTTGCCCCCACCAACAGATCCCATTTCGTGATACACTCCTCCCTGTGTCCCTGTGTTCTCATTGTTCAACATCCACCTACGAGTGAAAACATGCAGTTTGATTTTTCTGTTCTTGTCAGTTTGAGAATGGTTTCCAGATTCATGTCCCTACAAAGGAAATGAACTCATTTTTTATGGCTGCATAGTATTCCATGGTGTATATGTGCCACATTTTCCTTGTCCAGTTTATCATCAATGGGCATTTGGGTTGGTTCCAGGTCTTTGCTATTGTAAACAGTGCTGCTATGAGCATACCTGTGCATGTGTCTTTATAATAGATTTATAATCCTTTGGGTATATACCCAATAATGGGGTTGCTGAGTCAAATGGAATTTCTATTTCTAGGTCCTTGAGGAAGCACCACACTCTTTCACAATGGTTGAACTAGTTTACACTCCAACTGTGGAAAAGTGTTCCTATTTCTCCACATCCTCCAGCATCTGTTGTCTCCCGATTTGATGATCGCCATTCTAACAGGCGTGAGGTGGTATCTCAATGTGGTTTTGATTTGCATTTCTCTAATAATCAATGATGAGCATTTTTTAATGTTTGGCCTCCTATGTCTTAACGTGTCTTCATATCCTTTGCCCACTTTGGATGTTTTCTTTTTTTCCTTGTAAATCTGTTTTAGTTCTTTGTAGATTCTGGATATTAGCCCTTTGTCAGATGTGTAGATTGCAAAAATTTTTTCCCTGTTTGTTGCTGGTTCACTCTAATGATTGTTTCTTCTGTACAGAAGCTCTGGAGTTTAATTGGGTCCCATTTGTCTATTTTGGCTTCTGTTGCCAATGCTTTTGGTGTGAGTCATGAAGTCCTTGCATATGCCTATGTCCCGAATGGTTTTGCCTAGGTTTTCTTCTAGGGTTTTTATGGTGTTGGATCTTATGTTGAAGTCTTTAATCCATTTGGAGTTAATTTTAGTGTAAAGTGTCAGGAAGGGGTCCAGTTTCTGCTTTCTGCACATGGCTAGCCAGTTTTTCCAACACCATTTATTAAACAGGGAATCCTTTCCCCATTGCTTGTTTTTCTCAGGTTTGTCAAAGATCAGATGGTGGTTGATGTGTGGCGTTGCCTCCGAGGCCTCTGTTCTGTTCCATTGGTCTATATCTTGACTGAGCCCATACCATCCCCTAAACTAATTGTTGGGATAGGTGATTGGTTAAACCAAAATCCCCAGCTCGAACATTGCTATGTGAACAAAATCAAGGTTCTACAGGGAAGAGAATTGTCCTTGGTGAGCGATCAACAGTGTCTGCATATTGATTAAAGTTAAAAATGCTTCTATATTACAGGCCCTCTCAAAGTTTCAAATGTCCTAATGAGTACTTTGAATTTCCGAGAGGAATAATATAGTAGTCAGCATATCCTAAACATTTAACTGTGGAACCATTTTTTGAGGGATCTTCTATTAAGATCTCAAGTCTACTGGCCCACATCATACTTTCATAAATGCTAGCATAGAAGTGTTTCTACTGTAAAGCACCCTATCCTCTCCTTAAATTCTTCAATGAGTTGTTGGGAGGAAATCCAAAAAGTTTTAAGTCATCTCTGCCTATGTTTCTAGGGATGATTTCTCAACTCTTTCCATATATGAAAACAGTCTAAAGACAAAATAATCTTAGAAGTAAAAAAAAAAAATATTTTCAGTTTGGGGACATAATGTAGAAACCGTAAGCTACTTCTATCAAAAAGCATTCAAGTAAGTGAACTGAAAAAGCAATAATAACTTCATAAAACTCATTGTCCCTTCCATTAACCTTGGCATAAAAGAGAAGAGAAAAAATATAAGCAAGAGTTTACGCCAGTTGTACTGGGGTAATATTAATATTCTGGCTTCACCTTGGCATAAATTAATGATAAACTTGCTGCAAAACAATTTCTTAGATATGCTTCTAACTTTAGAGAATCTGTTCTCAGGCTGGTTTTATAAGTCCCCTCCTTTTTAAATTTCTCTTGTCTTTTGCAAGACATCCTTTGCTTTCTGAAAATAGCCTTTCCAATCCCTTTTTCTTCAGCCGCCACTTAGAGCCTCTGTGGACCACTTTGGACCAAGTTTCTCTCCTAGTCTTACCTTCTCATTTGAAATTTCTTCTGATGCACTGAGCCTCCCAGAACTCGGATTTTTTCCATCTGCTTTCTGTATGCTGTGCGTCTATCGGCGCATATCACATGGCTTGTGTAATTCATCAGACACCCATGTGCTCTATCCTACTGTAATGGTTATCTTCTAAAAGATCGCCAACATAAAGATAAAAAGGACTGTTCCCTGGTCTTCTGGACTCGGTGCCTCCCATCACCTAGAGAAACACGATGGTGCTTTTGTGCCAGTGTCTAACTGCTCACCTTTTCCATACCGATAACAATAAACCCTTTGGTATCCATGCAAGTCATGAAATTTCCTTATGAGATTGTGGGTCAAGGGAATAGATAAATGATACTCTGGAGACCAAACAAAGTAGCAGAGTTGGGAGTTCCTGAGCTGTTTGTTGAAAAGGCTTACAAACATGACTCTTCTAGGCCTGCTTGAATTCTTAGTGGATATCCATTTAACCTGAATGCCATAACAAAGGCCTGGAAGGTGCCCTCAGCAGGAGGTAGCCTTGGGTATGGTAAAACATTTTTTATTTTCCTAGGAGGATACTGCAAATGTATAATCATTAGCTTTGTGCCCTAGTAGTGGTTTTGAACCTGAGCCTTCTGGGTTTCAATTACGCTCAATAATCACATGTCACTCTAGGCTCTCAATGTCACTGATTTTCAAACAACCAAAGGAAAACGTTTTAGTCATTAATATTTTGTGGGAGAAATGTTCTCTCTTCAATTGGGTTGACAGGGTCAAATGGAAATTAGGAAAAGCCTTAGAGGTCTCCGAGGCACTAATTTTTTCCTTCTTGCTAAATTCGACAACCTATAAAATTGGAATCATTGTCCTCTTGAAAGTGTCCTCTTGAAAGCTCTTTCCCAGGGGAAGAGGAAGAGGGCTATCTAATCAGTGTAGTGATCATCATTAGTCTATCAAAATCTTGTCCTTAGATCTTAGTCGCAAAAATTTCAAAATTGAGTTCCATTTAGATTTGGGAATATGGAAACCTTATTTCTATGGAATCAGTGTTATTCTTCCTGTATTATCAAAGGAAGAATCTCATAGCTTTTCCAGTATTTTAGAGACCCTGACCTAGGGCCTAGGGAAGTGGATATTTTAGCTATAAGAGCATGCCAGTAATGTGCTCCCCAAATATTAACACGATCATCATGTGCAGCTTTACTTTTCTAGAGTTACCTACTGAAGGAAGTTACACTTCTTGGAAGTGAAACAATGTTGCTGTGACTTAGAAATTATTCCAGGAGGCTTCCATCCATGGGTGACACGCTTTTGATTTGGTAAACTCAAGCAAGTTGCCAGGCATCAGGGGGCTTCATGGGAAATATCTTCATCCCTGTCAGCGTTTTGAGCTGATGTGAAGTAGCATGATCGGTTAAAAACACTGACTGGAAGAGTTTAGATGACAGCTCACAAAACCAGTAGTGGACGAGAGCTAGTTTGCAGCGGTTGAGAGTCCACTGTGAAATATTCGGGGATTTCATAAACTACGACCATTGGTGGCTTACAATTTACCATGCCAGAAATACACCATGAAAACTGGCAGACAGTACAAACTGGGACTTTATTTTCCTTCTGAGAGCCAAAGTGTACATCGTACCACTGCATCTAGGCTTAAGCAAACAGAAGAGACCCCAGAATTAAGCGAATATTCTGCCATTGCTAAAAAGCAGAACTACAAATCGGTAACTTGAAAAATCATAAAAATGTAGCTCTTCTGTTGCTAAGCTAATTTCTAGAGAAACTCTCCCCAGGTTTGTAACTTCACATTCATAGCAAATTGCATGCCTCAAAGTGCTTTGCCCTTTTTCTTGGCATTGGAGGCAGACTTTTGCCCACCCCAGGAAGAAACTGTTGGATATCAAGAGTGGAAAGTTAAGGCGAAAAAAAAGTATGAGTAACAGCAGGAAAGGAGGGATTATTTTTCAAATATTTAAATATAGGTCGCAGTCTGCACCAGTGCTCACTAAAATGTTAATTCAACTTGACAAACATTTACAAACAATAAGTGCTTGTTGAATTGAATTTGAAATGTTAACATTTATCCTCCTGTGATTTCTCCACAAAAATTAGAAAGCATTCTTAGATTGTAAACTCAATTCTACCCTGAGATGAATGTTAACTTTATTATAAATACAATCATAAAATATTTATAACCTTATTTCAAGACACCCCCCATTGGATTATTTCAAAGCTTAGACAAAATAATGCAGACTCTACCCCATGTAAATAGTGCAAGGAAATCCACAAAAACGTAACTTCTTGGACTTCTAATTCAGTGGGCAGCTATAAATTTTATGGTAGACCATAGACTGTCTTTTCACGGCTGGGTTATCTCCCCACTTCTAATAGAAGTACTTTAACCCTACCTCTAACAAAGGTACCTTCCTCATCTAGGCTCAGAAGACATTCTATAAAAGGAATTGGCACTGTTAGCCAACATTTAGACCTCCGTGGGGAAAACAATTGTTTTAAGACATTAGTTTGCAGACAGCTTGTTGCTCAGAATACACATACCACTTCCAGCATAGAAAGAAGAAATTGCTATAAATCTCTAAGAAGGTCCCTCATGATTTTCCACGGAAACGTTAGCAGGAAGTAAGGAAAGACGATCCACGCCAGAGTTCAAAGTCTAAACTGGCCAAGCTCTACATAAATAAGACTTAAATAGCATATAGGACATGCCAGGCATTGATCCAAGGGTCTTACATGTTATCAGTTACTTGACTCTTTAACTGCTCCAGATATGTGCTATTTTCCTGGGATGAAACTGAGGTGCAGAGACACTAAAACTTGGCAGAGTCAGACAGGACTTAGGTCTTGAATCCAGGTTGTCTGTACCTCTATGCTATTAGGCTAGATTGGGTTTTTTAACTGTAAGAAGTGATAGCAACTGTTTCTCCACACAGTCGGGCACCACGTTCAGCTAATTGTTACTGTGAGATTGAGAGCATTCTAAGCTTTTGAGATAAGCAAAAAATGTAGGTTTTCAAGAAATTTTTTCTTGAAAAAGCATTTGAATATTTAAATGTTGGAATGTTTAACACCATGAAGCTTAACCCGAAGCGGTATAAGCCCAACAAAACACACTTAAAACTAAATTTGGCTATGGCCTGTCTACCACCAAGCTAAGTTTAGTAGTTCAGTCCTATTCAAGTAGCAAGGTTTGGCACCGACATCTCAAGCTTTCTAATGCCCTTGAACGTGTGACCAGTTTCGTTTCTGATATTACTACCAGACAGGTAAACATGGTGCTTCCACACTGCCTTTTCCTTTAAGACTTGTTACCACAACTCAGATCTGCTTTTCATGTCCTTAATGTCACATCCAGGCTTTTGTCACCTCACATCAGATTTGGGCCTGCTGCTCCTTTCACCTGGGTCATTCTTCTCCCCTTCTGTGGTCTATTATGCTGCTTACACATACCCGAGACTAGGAAGAGAAAGGCTTAATTGAAATTACAGTTCCACATGGCTGGGGTAGGCCTTAGAATCATGGTGGAGGGGAAAGCACTTCTTACATGGCAGCAGCAAGAGAAAAATAAGATGTAGAAGCAGAAACCTCTGATAAAACCATCAAAGCTCAGGAGACTTACACTCCACCATGACGGCAGTATGGGGGAAACCGCCATGATTGAAATTGTCTCCCACCAGGTCCCTCCCACAACGCATGGGAATTATGGGAGTATGATGCAAGGTGAGATTTGAGAAGAGGACACAGCCAAACCATATCATTTAGAGGGGCTCCCTCTAAACCTCTTTACTGGGTAAATACAGCCATTCAAAACGGGAGAAATCAGCCAAAACAAAGGGGTTACCAGGCCCACACAAGTCTGAATTCCAGCAGGGCAGTCAAGTTCTAAGGCTCCAAAATGATCATTTGACTCCATGTGTCACATCCAGGTCATGCTGATGGGAACCTACCTCTTCATAGTCCTGGGCCGCTCCACCCTGTGGCTTTGCAGGGTACAGCCCCTCCCTCCCAGCTGCTTTCATTGGCTGCTGCTGAGTCTGCAGCTTTTCCAGGAGCACAGTGTAAGCTGTGTGTGGATTTCCCTTTCTGGGGTCTGGAAGACATTGACTCTTTTCACAGCTCCACTAGGCAGTACCCAAGTTAGGTACATTGTGTGGGGGATCCGACCCCATAGTTTCTTTCTGCACTGCCCTAGCAGAGGTTCTCCATGAAGGCCCTGCCCCTGCAGTAAAATTTTGCCTGGGCATCTGGGTGTTTCCATACATCTTCTAAAACCTAGGTGGAGGTTCCCAAACCTCAATTCTTGACTTCTGTGCTCCCACAGGCTCAACACCACATGGAAGCTGCCAAGGTTTTGGGTTTGTACCCACTAAAACCATGGGCTGAGCTGTATGTACCGTGGCCCCTTTTAGCAATGGCTGGAGCAGCTGAGGCTCGGCACCAAGTCGGTAGCGTGCACACCACATGGGACCCTGGGCCTCAGCACATGAAATCATTTTTCCTCCTAAGCTTCTGGTCTGTGTTGGGAGGGGCTGCCATGAAGACCCGTGACATGCGCTGGAGACATTTTCCCCCATGGTCTCGAGGATTACTCAGCTCCTTGTTACTTGTGCAAATTTCTGCAGCCTGCTTGAATTTCTTAAAAACTGGGTTTTCCTTTCAACTGCATCAGGCTGCAAATTTTCTGAACTTTGATGCTGTTTCCCTTTTAAAATAATGCTTCTAATAGCACCCAAATCACCTTTTGACTGCTTTGCCACTTAATTTCTTAAAATACCCTAAATCTCTCAAGTTCAAAGTTCCACAAATCTCTAGGATAGGGGCAGAATGCCAGCAGGCGCTTTACTAAAACGTAACAAGAGGCCCCTTTGTTCCAGTTTCCAACAAGTTTCTCATCTCCATCGGAGACCACCTCAGCCTGGACCTGATTGTTCATACCACTATTGGCTTTTTTGTCAGTCATTCAAGTCTCTAGGTGGTTCCAAACTTTGCCACATTTTGTTGTCTTCTGAGCCCTCTAAACTGTTCCAACCTCTGCCTCTTAGGCTTTTTTCAGCAGCACCCCATCTTACTGGTACTAATTGACTGTACTGGTCCATTTTCATGCTGCTGATATATTTCATGCTAACACATATATCCGAGACTGGTTTGAATTGGACTTACAGTTCTCCATGGCTGGGGAGGCCTCAGGATCATGGTGAGACGTGAAAGACACTTGTATGGTAGTGGCAAGAGAAAATGAGGAAAATGGCAAAGGCGGAAACCCCTGACAAAACCATCGGATCTTGTGAGACTTACTAATCACAGAGCAGCATGGCAGAAACTGCCCCCAGAATTCAAACTACCTCTCACCAGGTCCCTCCGACAACACATAGGAATTATGGAAGAACAATTCAAGATGAGATTTGGGTGGGGACACAGCCAAATATGATACCACCACCTCTTTAGGTCTCAGTTGAAAGTCACGTCCTCCTTGGAACCTCTGCCAGTGCCCCTCAAGAACACACTAGAGAGCCCTCCCAGTGGTCATAGAGACTATACCTCACCTTGCCAAAAAGGAGGGTCATTTTTCTCTCAGTAGACTGGGATCTTGGAGGGAGGTGGTAGGACTACTCTGATTCCTAACACATAGTACTGAGAAAATGTGCATTCTTTATTTCGCCTAATACACAAAAGATGCGCTTGCAACACATCGCAAGTGTTACTTTCCTTATTCTATTATAGACACAAACGTGCACACAGGGGCCAGTACCTAGATAAAGCCAGAGCACGATTAACTCTTTCTTCAAGGCCTAATGTACCCAGGGCCTTCCAGGTCATCCAGAACTTGAATGCATCTGGTCTTCTGCTGCATTGGATAGACTTGTCTCCTGTGTCATAGCTTACATCGTAGAATTTATCCTGCTGGAAGAGGTAAGATGCCTTGGCAGAGTAGCACTTTTTAAGAAGATCCTTTTGAAAAAGAAGAAAAAGATTACAAGACTGTTCAACTCCAGAAAACACTTGATTTTTAAAAGCAAAACACATGCACACCATGTATATATTCTACCTGTGCTAAATGTACATGTCACTTTGACTGTCTTACATCAGATACAGTGTACATTGACTTTGAGATACACAGTGCCCATAGTGTTATCAAAGGAAACCTCAGAGTTGACAATGCCAAAATCCATTTTTGCAGTTTTACTGAGTATTGAGAAGCTGAGAAGACCATGTTATCACTGATATCTCGGTGGGCCAGCTTTTCAGTATGAATAAAACTGTATAACTCAAATCTTTCCATTGGCCAAAAAAGACACATTTATATGTTACACAATTTCATAAGCAAAATAATTAGGTTTTAAGACCCTCTTTTTCATATCCATTTGAAAAGCCTAGATCTGACATAACCCGGGGATAAAACCCCAGGGAAAAAGAGCTACGGAAGAAGTAAACAATTCCCAACAAGTTTTCACTACCTCAAAATATCAGCTGTAATCCTACAAGGTCTTTTGTGTTTGTCTCCTGTTGGTTTCATTTGCAACAAAATTCCGTTTGCGTTTACTGACTTGTTACCCTTAAGAAGTAGGTGATAATTTACTGTTTATCACAATTACAGGACCTTTGACCTCAAATCGTCAAAGTTGAAGCCGTTGTCCTCAGTGTCATCTAGTGTCTACAAAAGCCAAGATTGCCCAATCGATCATTCACAGCCCTGACAACTCCCAAAGCATCTTCGTATCCAGAAAATACTAGATCCTGTGCTCCTCAGTGGGCCTGATATACTCAATTTCCCTGAACCACAACATCATGTCTCATCTATGTCTTGTCTTAGACCATTTGCTTGAATCTATTTTAGGATACTTGACACTTTCCAAAGAATATATGCAGTCTATAAGCTGTCAAGTTTACTGCCACTAAACATCTGCATTCTTTCCTAGGTCTGCCCTCCCATCAGGTCCCATCCTAACTTTTTCTTCCCTTTCACCTTCCTCTGCCTATCTCATTGGGCTCAAAAGAATAACTTCGGTATTTAGCTGCTTTCTTGACCTTGCTCCTGTGCTTTCCCCGTGCAATGAGCAGTCACTACATATATTCTCCTTGTGTGGTTAAACAGGTTCTTGGGAGCAGGAATCATTCCCTATCCATCGCCATATCCATGCAGCTTAACACTGCTGGGCACAGAGCACTCTCATTAAGTATCAAGACAATGACTCCACTCCCAATGCCCTGACATGTGGAATGAATCGAATAAACACAAATAGACGAGCTTCTCATTTGGTGCATTTTCCAAACTTTAACAATGCAAAACTAGTGCTGTACAGGAAGCTACGAGAAAGCTTCCCAGTAGACGGGGGTTCTAGAAAATGTTCCCTTCTGATCAGAGAATGTATTAAATGTGCTTCATTTGACTCAACAGCTTGTGCTAGCTAGTTGAATGAAAATCTCAAGGTATCACATTTCAAATGAAAGCATAAGTTTGCTGTCTTAGTTTAAGCAACATTGTCTTGTGTAGATATTAGCCTGGATCTAAATATGTTCCGTTGTGAAAAAGCATGATTTCATACTACATAAAAAATACCAAATGTAACCAAGAATTACTATATCCCCTCATCCAGTATCCATAATAAACTGAGTATGAAGCAATGATCAGGCTGGGCACTGTGGCGCACACCTGTAATCCCAACGCTTTGTGGGGCCGAGGCGAGAGGATCACTTGAGGCCAGCAGTTTGATACAAGCCTGGGAGATACATATAGTAAGACCCCATCTCTACAAACATAAAAAGTAGCTTGGGCGTGGTGGTACATGGCTGGGGGTTCCAGATATTTGGGAAGCTGAAGTGGGAGGGTCAGTTGAGCCTATGAGGTTGAGGCTGCAGTGAGCACACCACCGCTTGCCAGCCTGCACAACAAAGCGAGAACCCCGTCTCTAGAATAATCACAAAAGGAATACTAGTATGCCTTCAGCCTGGTTACGATGGGTATTCTTCTTTTTTGGGTGGAGGGAGATGGAGTCTTGTTCCATCACCAGGTTGGAGTGCAGTGACGCAATCTCGGCTCACTGCAACCTCTGCCTTCCAGGTTCAAGTGATTTCCCTGCCTCAGCCTCCTGAGTAGCCGGGACTATAGGTGCGTACCACCACACTGGGCTAATTTTTTGTATTTTAGTAGAGATGGTGAACTCCTGACCTCAAGATCCACCCGCGTCAGCTTCCCAAAGTGCTGGGGTTACAGACATGAGCCACTGTGCCCAGCCCCGATGGATATTCTTGGTACGGGGAAAGAGCAGATTGCTCTGACCTGAACGTAAAATAGAAAATCCCTTACTTTTAAGTCTTAGATTTTATTATCAATATCTGGTCACAGTTGCCACTACTGCATCTTCCTGCCCTCAAAAGTCAGGAAATTTGGTTGTTTCCATAGCAACTAGTGTGACCATCTATTATAACACTAAAAGGCCACTGCATGTACTTGAACAAATCATGTGCACATATTCACAACACAGCCGCGCGCGCGCACACACACTTGCATTATGATTATAAATTTACTGTCACCAACCATGAAAGATTAAACATCTCCAAAGCACATGAACTTTGGACATTTCTTGAGCAAGTTTTAGGGGCCTATGGTAGTGATTGAAAGGGAGAGGAGGCTCATCCATTGTCAAATTGTATCATAAGCAAGTGGAGAACCAGAGAACCCAGAAAGCAAAAAGCAGAATGAACAATTGTCCTGCAGTAGTGGCACAGTTAAATTTATTGCACTAAAGAATTCTGCCTCAGGAAGGTTTCCTAAAGAACAGCTGGAAGCTTTGGATTTACTTTATCGAAAATTTTCCTCCCAAAGTTTTCACTTTGCATTTTAGTTTCTGTCCTTGTATTAAAATGGATCAGGTGTCCTTCAATTTTAGGACAACGAAGAAGATGCTCAGACCTCCAGAGAACATTTTAGAATATGGTAAAACTTTGTGGGGGGATGGGGGGAAATTTAGTTATTATGCAATCAAAGAGAAGCACCATATTTATCTTGCTCATCTTCACAATCTGAATCCTAGCAGGACAATAAATATTTGTATGGCTTTCGGAGACAAGGATCCAGTGAAAATTGCTTTATATTAACTCAAATTGTTCTCAAGGACTAGCAGACATTGTATTAGGACTTTCATACAGTGGCAAGTGAAAGAAACTTAAGCAAAAGGGAGTATTTTTATGGGCTTGTGTATTTTAAAACTAGTTATATGTAATCTCCAGGCACAGCTGAATCTAGTACTAAATAATATCCATTTTCGGGAATATGTCCTTGCATCTTGTTCTATTGCATTCTGTATTGGCCTAACTCTATACACAAAGCTGGTAGGAAGCCTGAAAACCAAAGTTTCCAAATGAAATCTGAGCATGGAGAGAGGCTCTGTTTGGATACAGGAAATGGACAACTTCTGGTGATGCTAGTAACAAAGATTCTTTTTTTTGACTACTATTTGCTTAGTGTCCTCTGAGTCCTCTAAGTCTCCACCTTGAAATTTATCTTGCTATAAATGCATCAACCCATTGTAGCAAGAATCTTGATAGTTGGGAAAGAATCCCCCACCCCAATATCTCATCATCCTTTATCTGACCAAATTCTTCATTCTTCATACTTGTTACCTGATTATTCTAGCCTGCCTTCAAGAATCTTGATGTCTAACCTGTATCCTCCTTTTATTCCTAATGTTTTCTTAGTCATTTTCCACCCACTGACTCCCAACCTGCCCCTTGGCTAGGAATCCCTACTTGTCCATGCTGTGTTCAGAAGTGAGCCCAGTTATACTGAGGTCCGTCTTCCTCATTGCAGTAGTTCCTGAATAAAGTGTTTCTACTTTACTGTCTGGTTCTGGTTTTAATACCCACGTAGACAGAGACTCTTGGCCTCCCAACCTCAATATCTTAACCTTTTTGTGACCAAGCCTAGCAGCCAATGGGTAAAGGAGCCTTAAAAACGGGGCTTTTAGGAGTCGGGCCCTTTTGCAGAGCAAAGCAGAAGAAAGGAATGAATGGATTGGATTAATACAGTAAGGAGAAACAGGCAAATGGCAAGCATGCTACATGAATACAGAAACCACAACTTTTACTTTCCTTCTTTGCATTCACAACACCTAACCTAGCACATAACGATAATGATCAGGACTAACATTTATTAGCTCTTAATATCTTCTAGAAACTTTAATAACTCATTTAAATCTCACAACCCAATGAGAAATTCTGTTGGTCAACTCCATTGTATATTTTGCAGCACAGCAAGTTATGTAGCTACTAGGTGATAGGGCTAGGTTTCAAACCAAAGCTGCTTAGATTCGGATCCAGAACTCTATTCTTGATTTTATCAACAGTGGGCACTTAAATACACATGAAAGAGGGTGCCCCATAAATATGCATTAAGGGTTTTGGAGAGGTTGGTGAAAAGGAAAATGGCAATAGAAAGCACTCTGAGCTAGAGGACAAAATAAGATCCCGTTCCAAACTTTTTTTTCCCTATAAATATGACTTGTGGTCTTACCACTGGTAATACCCTGTTTATAAAGCATTTTGAGATCTTTATGAATACTTGTGAACCTAGCAATATTATCCAAAAGACATAATGAATCCATAGGTTGCATATTCTCCTGACCAGGATGAGCCAAGCCGTCTTTGATTTCCACAGGCCAGATCAGATTCTGAAATCTGATCTGAAGAGACGTCCTTTCAGTCACTGACCACGTGGGTCTACCAAGTCAGGATTCTGTACCCCAGCAGTCCCCAGCCTTTTTGGCACCAGGGACCAGTGCTCATGGGAGACAATTTTTCCACAGATGTGTGGGGTATGCTGTCGGGGAGATGGTTTCAGGATGAAACTCTTCCACTTCAAATCGGGCGTTAGAGTATCATAAGGAGCCCGTGACCTAGGTCCCTCTTATGCACAGTTGACAATACGGTTTGTACTCCTATGAGAATCTAATGTCACAGCTGATCTTACAGGGGGCGGAGCTCGGGCAGTAACGCCCGCTTACCTACCACTCGCATCCTGCTGTGTGACCCAGTTACAGGCCATGAACCAGTATAGGTCTGTGGCCTGGTGGGTGGGGATCCTTGCTGTACACCACAAAAACCTCTATTTCCTCCTTGCAATCACGTTTTTCAGCCACCAAAGAAAAGCTACCAAAACCTCTTTATGGCCCTTCCTATGATCTGTCCTATGTCATATTTACATGCAAGAAATTGTCTAAATGACTTAGAAAACATATTAATCACTTCAAAATTATATTGAGGACCTATTATACAACAAGGACTCATACCAGGAGCCTGGGTATACAAGCTCATGAAGGTGTTAAGTATCTGGGCTAATATTTGTGGGCATAATGTGCAAAATCAAATTTTGGTTGCAAATGACGACTTGGTTGTAATCTAGAATGTAAAAGTGAAATTTTAAAATGATACCATCTGATACTGGCGTTCTTTATTGAACAAGTATTTGGGTACCTTAATATGAAATCTGCTAAGCACTGGAGATGTCATGGTGAATAACAGTCACCATCCCTGAGACATTTCAGATGGGAATAGGAGCAGGAAAAAACAGGCCACTACTGTCCAGTGCTAAAGTAGAAAAAACAAGGCGTGACAGCACAAAGGATCATCTTCACCACCTTGGAGATGAGAGAGGTGGCTTTTCAGAAGCTGAGCTGAAAAGTGAGGAGCAGCTGGACAGACAAGAGGGCAGAACTAAGTACACTGGAGCTGACTAAGGGTGGGGTATAGCTGGAGAGTTCGGGCTAGAAACCAGAGGGAGCCAAGTCACCAAAGCATCTTAAATGCCACAGTGATTAGTGATGGAATCTTCCCAGGCTCCTACAGATATAACTTAAACTTCATTAATGATCTGGCAGAATAAAGTGAGAATCAGCAGATGTGAATTCTGCTTTTGATCTAGTCACTTGATGTCAGAGTTCAAAGCCTGTCACTTCATATCTTGGGCTTCATTTTTCTCATTGGCCTAATGAAAATGCTGTTACTTGTTCTCACCATACATATTATGAAAATCTAAGGAACTAATGTTAACTGGGAATACTCTTTAGTCTTAAGCCAAAAATCTTACCCACCATTCCTCCTCTTCTGTATATTGCAGTACCCTGACCCTTCCGGCTGTCACTACCTAGTCTTCCTTTGGTTTATTTCCCCAGGCAAGCTGCAGAACAGAATATCGGCTCTAGACTTCCTCACTGTCTATGAAATGAACATATTACAACCCTCACCCGCCTTCCTTTTTAATGGGATGTATTTGTCAGTTATACAGTATAGAAGTAGGCCGAGCTGACAGAGCATATTACAAGAAGTTTTAAAGCAACAGGAAGAGTTATCCATGGTCTACATCCTTCAAATGAAGCTGATCCTGACTTAATTAAGCTCCTATATTTGATGGCCCTTGTCAAGAGCCACAACATCTACAAGTCTGTGTAGTTTAAATGGAAGACCCCAAAGCCGCCATCACATAAAATTAGAATGACCCAGGGCATACGCTAGGTGGACTGAGAGCTAAGAAGCCATCAAGTGGCCAGGTGTAACTTGTTCCATTTTCTCCAGATTCCCTAAAGGGGGAAAAATTAACTCCTGAGTAGTTAGTGTGGGATGGAAGGAAGAGTAAGCAGAGGACAATGGATGTGTTGACTGGACGTGGTGGCTCACACCTGTAATCCTAGCACTCTGGGAGGCTGAGACGGGTGGATCACTTGAGGTCCGGAGTTCGAGACCAGCCTGACGATCATGGCAAAACCCCATCTCTATTAAAAATACAAAAATCGGTTGGGTAAGGTGGCATGTACCTGGAGTCCCAGCTACTCAGGAGGCTAAGGCAGAAGAATCATTTGAACCCAGGATATGGAGGTTACAGTGAGCCGAGATCATACCACCGTACTCCAGCCTGGGCAACAAAGACATCATCCTTAACACCCCCACCCCCCCCATCACCACCCCCTCCCCAGGACAAAAAAAAAAGTCAGTGTTTTTCCCAAAAGGAAGCAGATCAGACTGAACCATGTAGAAGGTCAGTGTGTTAGGTTGGGCCATGAATGGTCTGAGACGGAAGAAGGGGGGGAGGACAGGGAAGAGGATGGGAAAAGGAGCAAGAGGAGGACAGGGCAAAGAGGTGGGAAAGGAGAGAAAGGATGAACGGGTCTGGTGTGATGGCCCCTGCCTGTAATCCCAGCACTTGAGGCCAGAGCAGGTAGATCACTTGAGGTCTGGAGTTCGAGACCAACCTGATCAACAGGGTGAAAACCCTGCCTCTACTCAAAAAAAATAGAAAAATAGCCAGGTGTGGTGACGCGTGCCTGTAATCCCACCTACTCGGGAGACTGAGGTAGGCGAATAGCTTGAACCCAGGATGAAGAGGTTGCAGTGAGCTGAGATAGCATTACTGCACTCTGGCCTGGGTGACAGAGCGGGACTCCATCCCCCAAAGCAAGCATTCAAAGGTGAGATTTCAAGTGCTAACGTACAGGTCAGTACAAGGCATCTGTTTAAATGGTTTCTGCCATTTTGACGTCTCCTGTCTTCAAGTTTATTTTTGATCCAGCTTCTCAAACTGCTGTGCTATCGGCCCTCTTGACAAACTGGCTCGATGGTTTGCCCGATTCAAGCTGTTTCCAGAAAGTTTCTGGGTGCTGTGTGCTAGGTTTCCAACAAAATGTGATTTCCTCATGTTTCAGTTAATTGACATAATGCTTTTGACATGAGCTTTTGACATAATTGACATGAGCTTGTGGAAGTGAGCAGACTATTTGGATGTCATCTAACATACAGACTCTTAAATTAGCACACCACTTTTGAGTTTTGCCTTTTTTGTCTAAATATATGCTGCTGTATGAAGTTGGAAAGTAGGAAAAGAACTCTTCCTTCCTGTAAATGCAAGTCCACCTACTTTTGCCTTTGTTTTTTCCCTCAGTGTTACAAATGTTCCGTCTTTCTGGCTTTCAAATGCATACAACATGTTACAAGTCCTATGGTAAGAATAAAAGCAGGTCCTCAAAATCATTTGAAACCTCACTCTCCTGTGTCTGTTCTGTGTAACCTCTCGTAGTCTCATGCACAGTTACTGAATGATGGTGGAGTGTGCACTTCACACAGTCTGCTGTAAGATAGTCACTTAGAATTGGAAATTTGCCTTCACCTTTAGCCAGGACTCCTTTCCTGGTCTCTACTCACAATATTTCTGCATTTTGCTCTCTATGTTCACCTATAATCCAAAGTAGATAATCTTTCATTTCTGATGTTTTTAAATAGACATATTTCATTGTTTGCTATGGCATGTCGTTATCTCTTGGATTTATTTAGTTCATTCTGTAGCTTTTTCATTCTGTCAGTATAGAATACTTAAAATCATCTGGTTTGCATACAGCTTGCGGAAAAGTGAGTGGTTTTTTTTTTTGGGGGGGGGGATCAGTTTTTAATTTGCCACCAAATCTGAATTCCTATCTGCCTTTTCCTGTGCAATCTGAAAGCCTAATTGCGGACACATTGTTCTCCATTGGATGTTTCGATGTCTGTGGGAGGCTCAAATCATGATATAAAGGTTTGCTTCTGTTGCCAGTTCTGAATCATTTTTGATACTCAACTATCTTTCCAATTCCATTCAAGCATTCTCCAATCACCTACAGATCAGTCTCTGCTCAAATCTTCAATTAGTCCTCCAATTTTCACTTCCCTCCTTCCCCCGATTGCTTGTACTTCCTGGAAGATGATTTATATAGACGATTGCTGATATTTTTTGCTGGTTTAATAGCTTATTTTCAGTGGTGGGATTGTAGAAAACTTTCATTTGAGTTTATATTTTTATATTACTTGGATCTATTACAAGTATAAAGAAAAATGAGTTTTTTAAATACACTTAATCCTCAAACAATTGCAGAAAACTGCAAGAATGCATATTGCGTGGGGCTATATACTTATTTTTTGTGCTAATCAAATTTGAGGAATGTGAGAGAAGGAGACGGCAACCTTGCTCTAACATTTTCTCATACTCTGAAGTTCGTAAGCTAAGTAACGAAGTTTGCTAATACATAAGGTGCTTGTGATTGAATTTGTTCTGGTGAACAGTGTGTTCTCTCCTGCCATAGTGATATATTTGAGCTTGTTATGCCATTTTGACGTCTCCTGTCCTCAAGTTTATTTTGATCCAGCTTCTTGAAAACTGCTGTGCTATCGGCCCTCTTGACAAACTGGCTCGATGGTTTGCCCGATTCGAGCTGTTTCCAGAAAGTTTCTGGGTGCTGTGTGCTAGGTTTCCAACAAAATGTGATTTCCTCATGTTTCAGTTAATTGACATAATGCTTTTAACTTCAGTTACCTGTGAAAATACATTCTTTGAGAAAACAGCATTTCAAGTTCATGATGCTATGAAAGAAGCGTTTTATATGATATATACAGACAGATATAGACAGAGAAAGCGATTGGCCCTACCTTTGGCCCTTTGGTTGATAGCTTTGTAAGGCAACTTAATTTTCAACAGCATGAGGTCAGTTGCTTCTTTCCTTAATGCATTTGAAGTTTTTTGTGGTGGTTCAAAATCCTCACTTTCCCCCTGTGTATGTTACTTTACAAGTTATCAGAGATCCTACAGCCCTGTGCCCAGCTCAAGGCAGAAGAGCAGGAAAGGGTGCGCATGCGCAGTGGGCGGTACTCCCAGGTCCCTCCTGCAAGCCCCCTGTCCTTTTGGCGGCACCCTCCTCTGGCTCGCCTTCTCGTTTGTCACCCTAGCTGCTGCTACTCCCAGTCACCCACAGTAGTTTCACAGCAAAATGGGAGGAGAAAATAGCAGCCTTCCACGCAAAATGAAAGTGGGAGGGGGAGGGAAGTCCCGCCCCTGCATGCTACAAGGGCGGGGCTGGAACATACCAGCCTTCTTGACAGTGACACGTTCCCAGCTATGAACTGCAGAGACGTCACAGACACTGGAGCCGTTTGATATCATCTGTAAAAACCACTGACTTCTGGAATACTCTGAGCACTTAATGTTGAGATCAAGACTCCCTTTTCCCTTCCAGAAAACCTCCTGGAAGATTCCAGAAAGCTTTAAGCGCTTGTAGACCCGTTAGGGATTTTCAGAGAACTGCTCGCCTACTTTAGTGCAAGATCTGAGATATTTTTTTCCCAGAATGTAAATCTTCCTTAAATACCCCTAAGGGTTAGAATGAGCTGCTTAAGAAAATGAGGAGACTGAACGAAAAGATATTTTTAGAAATGGAACTTAATAATTTTAAATCATAACGCTGCCTACAAGAGAGGAAAGTTGGACTCGGTTTCTTAGAGAATGTGTAAGTGCCTCTATAAATAGATAAGAAACATTTGATAGTGCAGAGAGATCACTTGGCAATACCTCTGCATGCCCTACAAGCATTTAAAAATAGTACAATCGGGCTTCTCTCAGGACAGATGGAGATTTTTCGATTTTCCCTAGGCATCAATCAGCACAACTTCTCAAAGATAATCTAAAACAGTGTTTTTCAAACTGACTACAACTCGCAGTAAGAAATGTTTAAATAGTGACGTAGTATCCACCCTACTACACATGAAACAAAGTTTCATGGAACAGTATACATTATTAACATATGGAGTGCATACTGATTTTTTTTCTATTTCAGTCTGTACATTAAAGAAAGCTGCTGTGACTTACAATTGACTGTGTAACTGAAGACTAATTAGTACAGTGGTTCTTAACCCTGGATAACATTAGAATCATCTCTCCCCCCCTCCCCGCCCCCACCAAAAAAAAATACCATTTCAGGGTTCCTACTCCAAGCCAAAAAACAATTTTCAGTGTGAAGGGCAATGTTACTGTTTAAAATGTTTCCCAGGTGATGCAGGGTGCAGCCAGGATTAAAAACCACTGCATTGATGGGTCTTGATCTCACACTGATAAATCCTGATCTTCTAGACATTTCAATCAACGTTACATTCAGGTTAGGACTAGAGACGTCTCAAGTTTTGAGTGTTTCTGATAACACAAACCAGGGTGACTATCTGACTTATTTTTGGCTGTTAGTGCCCATTACAAGAGTTTTATTTGTGTGTAAATACAAGTGAAAAAGGGTTTTTTTCCATGTAACCCAAAGAGAATGTTACATGTCGTCCATGCTGAAGTCTTAGGAGAAAAAAGCTCCAAATTACAAAACCTGTGTCCATGAGTTATGGCATGGATGAAATGTTCAAACAAAACCAAGAACCTTGATCTATTCAATCTTTGTCATGTGTATTAGTCTGTTTTCATGCTGCCGATATACACCGGAGACTGGGCAATTTATGAAAGATTTTAGTAGACTCACAGTTCCACATGGCTGGGGAAAAGTTCCACAGCATTGAGGCTGGGAGGCCTCAAAATCATGGTGGGAGGTGAAAGGCACATCTCACATTGGCAGACAAGAGAACTTGTGCAGAGAAACTCCCAAACTCCCCTTCCAAAAACCATCAGACCTTGAGACTTATTCACTACCATGCAAATAGCATGGGAAAGACGTGCCCCCATGATTCAACTGCTTCCCACTGGGTCCCTCCTACAATGCAGAGGAATTGTGGGAGCTACAATTCAAGATGAGATTACCAAATCGTATCACTATGTTGTTGTGATATGGAAGAAAAACGATTTGTTTTCAAAAGCTTAATATCAATACAGAATTTTGCTCACTTGGCTCCCATAGGAAGAACTGTGATCCTTCGTCTTCCCATATTACTGCTGAGTTTCTGGGATTCCATTTGAGACCCTACTTGGGGATTTACCTACACCCTACTTTGTTGCAAAAGGAATTTAAGATAGCCTAAAATATGGTAAGGTTAGGAGAGGACAGGAGGAAGGAGAGAAGAGATAGGAGAGGCTGAGGGAGGTAGGGTAGATGGAGGAGGAGGGGGGAAGAGGAGGAAGGTGGAGCAGGAAAAGAAATGAGGTTCAAAGCAAGAGAAAACGCAATGAGGAAGCCTGACATGGTGTCTACACACAAAATGCACATGGGGAGATGAAAGGGAAGAGATTACAGAATTTGACAATTTTTTTGCATACCTAGTAACCGATGCATAGTGTAGCAAAGGCATTCAATAGTCATTTGCGGCTTCTGAACTTTGGGTACTTATTGTGTAACTGTCAACTACACCTTGCTTCATCACGTAACATTTCCATTCATCTGTAAATTGAGGATAGTGATACTGCATTGCAGTCGACCTCCTGGGGATCTTTGGATTATTTGTGACATGTTTAATGCCTGGAAAAATATATTAACACAGGACTTTGGTCTAGATGGATTAATTGCTTCTCTCCAAAATAGGTAGACAGAAATCTTTCAAACTGGACAAAACAGTGAGTGTGCTGCTTCGGGCTGAGGCTAGAAGAGCAATTCTTCACCAAGAACACAATACTTAACAATCAATTGTGTCCCCAGCTTGTTGTGATGCTGTTAACAAAGGCATGGTTCCTTTTCAAATGAAATTTTCCCTTTAGCTATAAAGCCTGTGGCCTACATTTCTTGGACTTGGAGCATTCTTGAAGTCTGGCCTCTGAGACCTGGAGTATAGGTAGGAGATTAATTTCACAGAAAGGAAAATGTCATGCAGGAAGGCAAGTTCTGAAACACGAGTTCCCTGCTCCTCTTTGTGTAAATCCCATTGAAGATTTGTGGGACATTCCTGACATTATCACCATGAGCAGTCCTATTTAAAACTATCCTTAAATAACAGTTAAAAATTTAGGAAGTAAATGAACCTTTGAATAGAATAAAAGATGTAGTGGACAGTAGCATTTTTTCCCAAGAACTTATGAGAAAATACAGAAATGTGCTAAAGTTGACAATGTTTTCACTATGCTAATGGATATTCAGACAGAAAAGTCTTTGCCCATGGCTTACTCCTCAACGTTGACATAACAAGGAAAAAATTACATTTATCGCGTGCTTACTACCTGGTTAACAATGCACTGCACACATTTGAACATTAGCTCATTTAATGTTATAGTACTTTTTCAAAACAGAAGATATCTTCGTTATACAGATAAAAGCATCAAGGTTCAGAAAAGTTAAATGACTTGTCAAAGTCACCCAAGGCAATCCCAAGCAGAGAAATAATTTGAACACAAATCTTGCTGGGTTTTCAAGGTCCATAGGTTAATTTACACACTGAGAAATTCAATCCCAGAATTTCCCAGTTCAAACTACAGCCTTAGAGACTGGATAAAGTAAAGCCTCTTCTCTAGATGTTCTAAAATAAGGATGAAGCAAGTGATTTCATCCTACATAGGACAGATAGAATCTTATATTTTTAGGACCAGGAGGTAAATATTTGGAGGTTTGCAAGCCATGTGATCTTCACAACCACTCAGCTCTATGGTTGTAGCATGAAAGCAGCCAAAGAGGATACTTAAATGAGCATGACTGTTCTAATAAAGCTTTATAAGAACAGGTACCAGGCCAGGTTTAACCCAAGGGCCATAATTTGTAGACCTCTGCTTTAAGACATTCCAGTGAAGACACACTGCATAAGATGGTCACTTCCAAATTTGTAGAGGTAGAAAGTTAGATTTACCTGAAGGCTCCAAAACCAGAGACATTTTTCTTGATCAAAAGAGTTCAAGACCAGCCTGGCCAAAATGGTGAGACCCTGTCTCTACTAAAAATACAAAAATTAGCTGGGCATGGTGATGGGCACCTGTAATCCCAGCTACTCGGGAGGCTGAGGCAGGAGAATCACTTGATCCTGGAAGATGGAGACTGCAGTGAGAAACTGCCACTGTACTCTAGCCTGGGCAACAGAGCCAGATTCTGTCTCAAAGAACTGTCTTTCATTAAGACAAATTTTTAATCCCTTTTACACAGTAAATACTTAGTTTCAAAAGATACTTAAACTGGTAGATAAAATTGCCATGGTTTTTCCTTTCTGGATTTCAGAAACGTTTTACACAATTCCTCTAAAGAATGGCATTTGAAAATCAAGACCCATACTGGCTTATTTCTAACTTTCATTGTCTCTCCCCCCCCACCCATATCCCAAGAAAAAATATTCTGTAACAAAAGCTGGTTAATTTCAGGTTCATTTTCTGTTTTACTGAAAACAGCAAGTAGAAGCTACTACTGGTAAAGGAGGAAAAAAGGAAGCGGAGAGGGAAAGTAGGGAGGTCTCTGGTCAGTTAGGAGGAGGGATGTGTGATGTTTATGATTCTCTGGTGCAATCCTAGGTCTCTGGTATGATAATTAGTTTCCAAACCAAACAGAAAACTGTTGTCTGACAAATTGCAAGTATCCCGAAGGGAACAAGAGAACCAGATGTATTTAGAACAACCATGACTGCAAATCCTGGGGGAGAGTGACTATATCTACAAAATTTCTGTACAACCTGGGCTGAAAGAAGAAAAGCGTAATGAGAGAACCCTACAGGCAAAAGTCTGGGGACCAAATTGAGTTAGGCAGAGATTTATAGGTCAGTTTAACCAGACGGCTGTGGAAATGAGTTAGAATTAGCAAAATCATCAGCATTACGACTTCATTTTGTATAGATTCCAAAGGGGATTAAACAATCGGGTTGTATTTCTGTACATTATTGTAGCTTTAAAATTCAGTTTTAGGCAGGAAGCCAGGTTTGATCCATTACCTGCCATCTTGTTTGAGGCACATATGAGCTGTGTGGTTAAAAGCATGGGTTATGGACTGAGCATGACTGACTGAATCCCAGTTCCATCCTTTACGACTTTCGTGGTCTTTAGCGTGTTATTTACGCTTTCTGTATTCGGGCTCCCCATCTGTACAGTGGGAAGGGGAATAATCGCTACCTCATGGGACCGAAACATGGATTTAATGGATTACTATATTTATACACTCGTTTTGTTTATTGAACTTGCCAGGACATGAGGATCCTCCACGAGGTAGGAGCCTCTAGTTGAGTATAGATGAGAGGTTAATGGCTTCACTGTTAAGAGGAATTTGTGGATAGGCACTGAACAAATGTTTGGCTACAGAGGAGGCCCTAAAGCACCCTGGAAAAGCAGAAAGGCCCCCTGGAAGGAGTTGATGCTTGAGCTTTGTTTCAAGAGAGAAACAGTAGGACTCAAGCAGGCAAGGAGTATCTGGTTTTCCCCACAGAGGGAATAACTTGCCTATGGGAAAACAAATGCACTCTTAACATGTTTAAAGCCCTCCACATGTGATCTGAAATTGCTTCCAAGCCTCATCTCCCAGCACATTGTTCCCCAGTCCCAGAAACCTGGCACATTACTTTGAGACAATCTTTACTCTGTTACCCAGGCTGGAGTGTGCAGTGGCACTAACTCGGCTCACTGCAACCTCCACTTCCCAGATTCAAGTGATTCTCCTGTCTCAGCCTCCTGAGTAGCTGGGACTACAGGTGCACACCACCATGCCTAGCTATTTTTTGTATTGAGTAGAGACAGGTTTTCACCATGTTGACCAGGCTGACCTCAGATGATGTGCCCGCCTTGGCCTCCCAAAGTGTTGGCTAACAGGCATGAGTCACTGCTTCTGGCCCACATATTAATTTCTGACAGTTCAGTGCTTGTCAGAAATTGGGGGATAACTGTATTTTACAGCATCATAGGGTAAAGGATACCACACCCTATTCCTGTCCCATGTCCAATCACTGATACAGTCCCCAAGCCTATCACTGCCTAGCATAACCTCTTAAGTCGCCATGAGCTCACATAGTGCCCACATCCCAACAACATAAAATGAACCCTGGACATTTTCCTTCTCTCCTGCCTTACAAAACCCATGAAGCTTTTACAATGAGAGGCAATATAGCTTCTCTATAAGCTCGTCTAGCCTGGCATGCATGTCTGTTTTTGGTTCTAAATAATTATATATATCTTAAATGTGACAACCTTTCTCAAAATTGTCTAAAGCTATAGAGGCATTGAGGAAAATAAATCCCCATATGGGGATTGTTAAACTCCATGAATTCATACTAACTTACTGTTATATTGTAAATCCAATATCAAATTCTAGAATATACTTAAGATTCTAGCTCCGTGAAATTAACCTTGCCGCCAATCATGGGTGAGTCATTTCTTCAATAACAAGCTTTTTAAACGAAGACATTTGAAGAATCCTACTTCCCTAGAGATTTTCCTTTCAGATTTCAATTGAATATTTTAAGTGAAGGGGCCCTATATCTTTCAATTTTGGGAAATGAAATCTATTAGAGTGGTTAACCCTCTAACGCTCGATGTTGCAAGCTCACAGGCAGAAAAGTCTTTTACGTAAAAACTTCTGGTTCCCAGCAGCTCTGAAAACAGCTACATGTATTTCATTGCATTTCACTACCTCTCTGGCAAGTTAGATATTGAAATGGCACAAAGAGTCTGACAGTACTCTAAATGAATGCATCAGTATTTCTATAACTGGATGTAGAGGGTTTCATCTGCACTATGGTGCTGTCTAAGACTGGTAATACAAAAGAATACAATGTCAAGGTAAAATCAAAAGGACATAATAACCACATGTGCTATTCCATGACAAGGGCATAATGAAATGTCCTGGGAAGAAGGGAGCCTTATAAAAGAAGTGCCAAACTTCTGATAAACTGCTATGGAACTGGAGAGAAGGGGAAGATATAATTTATCTAGTCCTTTTTCAGTTTCTGGGTTACATTTAAAAATCGGCAAGACATTGTCACAGCAAGAAACGAAAAATGTTCATTGTGGACACACTTTAGTCTCCTTGCCCAGTTCACAATGACCCCTTATTTCCGTCTTATACATAGAGCTGGGCATAATGAACCTTCACTCTATCTCTTTGCCCCACCAATTGGACCAGAGGCTAAGATGACTTAAAAATTTGCAGTTAACACTGAGATTCTAATTTAGCTTTGTTGGTCTCTTGGGCAGAGATGGAAACATCCATACTGTGGAGGTGCCATATTTTACCTGTCACGAGAACGTAAAAGCAAATACCATTGTTAGATGTTTTAAAATTATCACTTTGGATGTATTAAAAAAGGAAACTATTTTTCTTTAAAACATTTCTGATTTGGGCTGGGCGTGGTAGCTCACACCTGTAATCCCACACTTTGGGAGGCTGAGGTTGGCAGCCTCCTGATCACGAGGTCAGGAGTTTGAGACCAGCCTGACCAACATAGTGAAACCCCATCTCTACTAAATACAAAAATTAGCTGGGCATGGTGGCGCACACCTGTAATCCCAGCTACTCAGGAGGCCAAGGCAGGAGAAGCACTTGAACCCAAGAGGTGGAGGTTGCAGTGAGCCAAGATTGTGCCACTGCACTCCAGCCTGCGTGATAGTGAGACTCCATTGAAGAAAGAAAAGAAAAAACTTGTGATTTGGAGCCACCATGACTTCTAATGCATAATATTTAGTCTGGTCATTTCCAGAAAAACTCAAATTGACCATTCAGAAATAAAACATGATTGATCAAGATTTTTTTTTTGGGGGGGGGGGTAATTTCTTCCCTTGTTCATTTCATGTTACTGTGAATTTCTCAAATGCTGCTGAGAAGAGTTGCCAGTTAAAATACAAAATACCTCACTAAATTTGAATTTCAAACATAAATTCATAAACCATTAATATAAGAATGTCCCCTGTAATATTTGGGATATACTTACACTAAAATACTATGTTTACTTAAAGCAGGGTCAGTTAAATTTGATTGTCATCTACTGAAACTGGAAACCTATACTGAGGGGTGAAATGGGCTTTTCCAGTTTGGTCGCTGCTGTCATGTGTTGAGCCTCCAGCCCTAGCTCAACCCGGGGTGGTCTTTCCACTTTCTCTCTTATGCCTGAAGACCTGCCATGGCCTCTGAATGTCGGGTCACTTGAGACCTACTTCTTGCTTCAGGCCCCTATTTCCAGGCTGGTTGGTGTATTGCCTTGTTCATGTTCAGTCACTTTTGGATGATCCCCCATACCAGCCACTCTAAAGCCTGCAGGAACACAGGGCGCTATCCCAGGTGCACTCAGGCCTAGAGAAAGGGGCCATCTCTAGTTTCTGCTTGACCATATTGACATGGGAGATGGAGGAGGAGGCTTCCCACATTGAGACTCCCCTAGAATTTGAGCTGAGAGGAAAGAACCTATTTTCCTTGGACTTACAAGAAGGTTCTATTCTTTCTTGATGCTCTGGGTTTACACTTAACATTTTTCTCTTCAGATAGCCCTCTTCCCTCCCCAACTCTGAGGCCTGTTTATCTACTTGGGAAACGGTGTGAACTGAAAATGGTTTTTTGGATAAGATACCCTTCAAAGAGTATGGAGTGTAAAAGATAATTTGTCATTCTCTCTCTGGTTTCATTCTGATCATTATCCGAGTACAATAAAACCAGAATTTCACAACGCATCTTAAGCACTTGGGAGATTAAAATCACTTTTACAAATCAGTCTTTGCTCAGAGTAAACTAACATGGTTATTATAGATTTGTTAGAAAATTATTTAGATGAGAACACTCCAAAATGGAACTTAAGGAGCTGAGCCAAAAATGCCCTCAAATGTTAAAATAGTATTCTTATAGAACAAAAATATAAAGCAGAAGAAAATGAAAATTATATAAATTTAATAAGGACTTGAAAAATGCAAAAAGTGATTCCTTATGGAGAGAAAATCAGGGAAAATTTTAAAGATTTCAGGCAGGAATACAAGATAAAAATAAGGAAATGGCATATATTATGCCAAGATCTTTGAAAATCTCAGCAAAATATGAGAACTGGCTCAACTACAGCAAAAAATTAATAGTTCAACGAAAATGTATACTGAACACAAATATTTTCTCCAACATTTCTGAGCAAGTTTTATTAAATTTCCTGAACATTTCTGAAAACTGATACCAATGTTAAGATTATTTTAAAACAAAAGCCATATTAAAACTGCACTCAAAATACTATCCAAGATAAAACATAATAGATTGATCATCTGTACATAGAGGCAAAAATCCATTAATACATTAAAATACTGCAATAAAATGAAGTTAACCAGTAATACAGAAAATTTATTAAACTTAGTTTTGTTCAAGAATTACCTTATTTGATAATAGATGGTAAAACAATTTCTCGAGGATTTATAAAGAATATGTAACAGGGTAACTTGAATAAAATCAGTCTTTTACTGAACATATTTTTGAAAATTCAGTGCATTATAATTGTAACCAATATGAAGCTTAGATATTAGAATGAAAATGACAATTCTTAAAAATGCAAGAGAATAACTTAAAATCTCTCAGAACCACTTAGAAATCTGGTGAAATAGTTAAATATTCCAAGTTTCTTAATATTTATCAGTCTTAGCAGTTAGAAGGTTTTACAAAGATAATATATAATAGGTGTAAATAATCCTAGCAAAACATATACAGGGTCCTTTATTAGAAAAACCATTGAAACTGAAACAGTAGGTCGGAAGGCTAAACTCGTACAAAGATGTTAAGCGTTCTCAAATTATAGGTTTAATATAAACCTTAAAAATTCCAGTGAAAGTTTTTTAAACTTGATTTTTTTTGAAAACTGGAAGAATAAGTAGATAATAAGTCATTTTGTAAAAGTTAACATAGACTTACCCTACTAGTTGAAATATATTCTGAAGCTATAATTACAGCAATGTGGACTTGGCAAAACAATCAACAGCCGTTTGATCCAATGAATGGGATTATTTTAGAACTTGAATATCAAGTTATATTCACTCCTTATCTTCTGACCCTTAATTAAAATTTCTCTAGTTTTCTCCTCCAGTTTATGCACTCTCAGATTTCTGAAATGCTGCTTTTTTTTAATAGAATTTTTACTTTAGATGATTCCACGTTTGTTCTAGTTGATAAGCAGGTTTGGTACAATGTTCTCATTTGGTGCATCTAACGGGAAAATTTGCTCATATGAAAGTCTGGTTTCACTGGGAAACTTTATAGATGAATAGTTAACGTGTCACAAAGATGACTAAATTCCATAAGAATAGATGGCTGGATGATATTTTCAAATGCCAGTATCTCTTAATTGAAGACAGGTTTAGCTTCCTGTGTTTCTTTCAGTCACTGATAACCTCAGTAATTACAGTTGTAAGAGGTGGCTGGATGGGGATTGAGGTGAGGAAAGAGGTCTTGCAAATTCTGTAATAGAAGGAAAGCATCTGAAAACATACATGGACTTTCATGTAATGCACACAGCTGAGCTAGGCTCAAGGTGCTGAATTAGCTGCTTTCATGGTAATGGTGGCGATGATTAAAGAAATATTCTCAAGCTTCTCTAAACCCAAGTAACTTGTGTTTTTTAGATCATAAGAGGTAGACATGGATAAAGCAAGATGCTGGTTAAATAAGCAAAATATAATAACCTATAACCTATACTTATCAGCATAGAGATACATTAATAGGCATCTCAAGAAAATTTTAGATTTAATATTGGCTGATGTTTTACAAGTAATTTTTATGTTCTTAATTATGCTTGACTGTTGGATACTATGATCATATATTACTTTTAAAATAAGGAAATAACAGTAACTGATTCTAAAAGTCACCTCTGTTGCAAGTTTTCTTGACCAGGCTGTTCAGCAGTGTTCTCTTACCTACATTCCCCAACTCCTGCTTTCTAATCATAACATAACTAAAGAATAGTATATGTTAATTGTTGGCTTAAAATGCTTTCCTTATTAGATTTTGAGTTAACTTAGGGAGCTTGTCTTATTCAATGAACATATAGTAGTCTCTACATATTTGCAGGTCGAATGAAAGGATAAACAAATGGTTTTTCCCACTGGCAGTACTGAACAGCAGCTGATTATTAAAAATCCAAGTGGCACATATCAATTCTAATAAAGGAATAGGGGAATTGAAGATCCTCCCACTGAAGACTGCCAAGAATCCTGGAACAAAATGTAAAAACTGCATCTAATGAAAAGCCTAGCAGACCTCCACAAGACAGGGATATAAAGTACTGGAGGTACAAAGAAGGAAAGGGAACTCGAGGTAAGCCAGAGACATGCCTACTCCAGGATATTTTCAGACTCGGAGAGGACAGCCAAGACAACTAGAATGGTGAGAAGGGAGGGAACAAGGAATAAGGTCCTGTGTCTACTAAGTGTGAGACCCTGGAGTATTATCACTTCTCACCAGCAGATATCCTAAAAGCTTCAGGAAACAAAATTCAAAAGTGTTCATTTTCCCCAAAGCCAAGAAAGCAATCCCTTTTCTTATTTGGGACCCAAATGTCTCCACGAAGCAGAGGTACAGGCTATACCCTGAAGATGCAGAAAAATGTCAAGCATTGGTCCTGAACTGCTAATTCCCTCAGATGCAAATAAAAATGAAAGTAGAGATTCCATTTTTATAAAGAAAGATAACTTCACTTGGTGTCTCATTATTCCTAAGGGTAAATTTTCAAATAAGTAAACCAAGGATTATAAGGTACAGCTCTAGTCAATAGAACCAGCAATCGGACACAAATAATTGTGATAGCACCAAAGGGAAAACTAGATGTTGAAGTTAACAGAAGAGATGGTAAATCTATGCTTACAGTGTTCAGGCAAATAAAGGCTAATCTTAAACTTCAAGAACCTAGAGACACTACATAGGTAAATGGAATCTATGAAAAATTATAAAGCTGGAAAGACAATAACAAAATAACTCATGAGATGGCGTTAGCAGCAGATTAGATACAGATGAAGAAAAAATTTTAAGATCCAAAGAAATTGTACACAATGAAACATGGAAAGACAGCATTATGGAACATACAAAATAGGGGGAAAGAAAGGAAGGCTTAATATATACTTAATTGATATGCCAGAAAAGGAGAGATGGAAGTGGAATAATTATAAAACATGTCAATCTACAGATTCAAGAATCCCAGTAAAGCCAACACAAGAAAAACAAAATTCATATTTAGAACTTCCTTGTTAAATAGAATTTTTTTTAAAGCTTGAAATTTTTAAAAGCCAGAGGAAAGTCATTTTATCACCAAAGGAATGACAAATAGGAAACGTGTTAACAAAAGGCAAAAACAATTTTAACTAGAAAAATATCAAAGTATTGAAAGAGACAATTACTGACAGAATTTTATCGCCAGCAAAAATGAAACGTTTTTAAAGAAGCAAAACATAACAGAATATGCTAACAGTTGACCCACGTGGAAACCCCTAAATATGTGGTCTTCAAGTGGAAGGAAAATTATTGTAGAAGGAACCTTAGAGATATAACAATGTGCTCAAAAATGTTCATAGCAAATTTTTGTAAAAGCCTTGAAATAAATGCCCATCAATAGTAGAATGAATAAACATTGTGATATATTCACATGGAATAGTATAAGAATGAAAGTCATCAGATTGTACCACAAAACAGATAAATCTTAAAGACATAAGGTTGAGCAACAAAAATCCAAACAAAAGAAAATGCATACTCTATAGTTTAGATAAAATTCAAAAACTAAATTATTTGGGGATGCATAACTACAGAGCAAAACTAATAAAAGCAAACAAAGTCGGTAAACACTTGGGAGATTTCTGGGTTTCTGGTTATGTTCTTTATTTTAATCTGTGTGCAAATGACCTGTTCATATTATAACAAATTAAGCTGTTCATTTTTACGCGTGTTTTTATATCTCGTTCATAATCTTTAAAGCAAACTTATAAAACTCCCAACTAGCCAATCAGAATGAACTACCAGAGAATACGTTGAGTTCCTTTGCAATTAACAAAACCTGGAAGGGCATTAGATTTCTGCACCCTCGGGGTTCTGCAGAAATACACAGGCAGAAAACATAAAATCCAATAATAGGCAAAACCCCAACTCATCTAAGCCAAACTGACAAAATAAATGTAGCTTAATCAGTAGGACCAGGTGGCAGTCACCCAAGAGTTTTGAAGGAACTCAAGGATGAAATTGGGAGACCGTTGGCCAAGATGCTGGATCCAACATTACAAACAGCCATTTCCAGCAAACTGGCAGATTGTGAATGTCATCCTGTTCATTAGAAGGGGTCAAGAGAGGACGCAGGGAGCCTTAGAAAAGCAAGTATCTCTTCAACTTGTCCAGTCTCCAATAAAAGACAGCATCATCAGACACTAAAACAAAAATAACTTCCTAGGGGAAAGACAATATGGTTTCTGAAAAAGGAAAGCAGGACTCACTGATTTATTATCGGTCTCTGAGGCGTGTGGATAAAAGGCTAAATGTCTGCACAACCCAGAGTCAAGATTTTTTTTTTTTTTTTTGAGACCGAGTCTCACTGTCCCTCAGGCTGGAGTGCAGCATCCCGATCTCGGCTCACTGCGACCTCTGCCTCCTGGGTTCATGCGATTCTTCTGCCTCAGCCCCTCAAGTACCTGGGATTACAGGTGCACGCCAAGACGCCCAGCTAATTTTTGCAATTTCAATAGAGACAGGATTTCACCAGTTGGGCCAGGCTGCTCTCAAACGCCTGACCTTGTGATCCACCCACCTCAGCCTCCTAAAGTGTTGGGATTACAGGCATGAGCCACTGCTCCTGGCCCCAGAGTCAAGATACATTAAGTGACAACATGAGATGGGATGAGAGGAGGTAATGGCTATATCAAGCCACATGGATAAAACCATTTCCATACCCCTCCAAAATTTCCTATGTATTGGCAAGATAGGGACATACATGCTTTGAGACTTGAAAGATCAGGATACATGATAAAGGACATATTCACATTGTGGGTGAAAAACTTAACACATTGCCATTTGTTGGCATTGGAAATAGATGCAGATTTGGTCACTTCAGGAAAGATTTTTATTGAAAACCGAGGTCTGGGTTTATACTGAGTAGTGGAATGACAGTGGCAAGTGAGACCCATTCGGTCCTCAGGTAGTTCCCAGTGTACTACATAAAGAACTGTGGTGCCCAGCTCAAGCCCTGCATTAGGACCAGTGCACATTTATAACTAGGTGGTAACTGCTGATGGAGGTCAGATAGTACAATCAGTTACATAATAACACGTCTCTTGGGGCCAAATGGAAGCAATATACTGAGCTATATGGGGCATGGGTCTAAAGCAAAGTGCAAATTCCCTTGTTAAAGCTAATGGCAATGGTAAGACCAACAAATTCTAAAACTCAATCATATTGATTTGTTTGGAGAAAGAGAATGGAATTTGGACACATGAGGATCTAACATTCCTTTACCTTCTAGAAAAAGAAAAAATGACAGGTGTTTGATTACTGAAAATCGTGTTTTAATGTCATGCACCTTACATACATGGCATATGCACAAAATTTCCAAAAGCTTCATGGAAAATTACCTGTTATAATTTTAAAAACGGAATTAAGACTTTACCAATCATGAATCTAATTATTTCTCTCTCAATTTGATGTAATGCTCACCTTGCTGAAAAGTCTGGGAAAGATTTTCTGAGCTCAAGCAAGAACAGCCAAGACAGAATGATTTTGGCAGCGTGAACAGAAGAGATTGATATCTCTCCTACAAGTCAAATGCTTCTCTTTTCTAATCAGTTTTAAACACCTACCTTCCCCTTTTTCTGCTACAGTAGCTGGTAGGCTGTCATTCTAAAGAAATTTATAGTGCACCTGTACAGAAAGTGTGAGTGTTATCTGGCAGGAGAGAGATTCTTCAATGATCAGATTGCTCAGTATTTTCAAACCATCTAATGGCATTTCCATAGGAACTCGATGAAGAAAAGCAAGACCTAGGAAAAAATTCTCAGAAAAGCAGATAGTTTGTTCTAGTTTCTCCGATTTAGAGAAAAATGTATTTTCTTTTTTCTTGCACGTTTTTTAGCTGGCATGTAATAATTATTTGTAATGTCAATTATTCAGAACAAATGAAATGGGGCTAAGTAACTTGCCTCTCAGGTACTTTTTCCAGCAAAAATTGTCTTTTCCTGGTGGCCACACTGGGAAATGGCATGAGTTGTTTTTTTTTTTCCCCCACATTGCAGTATGTGGCTCCAAGCATGTTCTCAATAACTGTTGAATGACTATCTTACTCTTTTCTGCTATTGCTTCTCCAAAATTAAAAGTAACGGGGAAGGTTTACATTCTGAGCCTCCTCTAGAATGAAGATAAAGTATTGCAAGCTTATCTCCAAGGCCTCACATTTGAAACCTACAATTGCATGTCAATACACTGAGCCAAAGAAGATCCCCGAGAAGGTGGTATAAAATGTCAATAGATAAAATTAGAAGGAAAATGTTTGCATCTGTGTCTGTAACTGTACAAATGTCTTGACTATCAAATTGAGAACTAAATGCCTGTGATGTCAAAGGTTAGAACACGCATGCATGTACACACGCACATATATACTCATTCTGCTCATGATAATGTAAATGTTTTTGAAGAAAGATTGGGAAACTTGTATTAAAGCATTATGAAAGCTAGCTGGCTATTTCACTTCTAGGGATGTATGCTAAAGGAAGACTAAAGGATGTGCTCAACGATTTAACCTCAAAGATGGCAACAAAATTTGTAATAGGCAAAAACTAAAATCATCTGACTGGTCAGCAGTAAGAGGTGGCCAAGCTAATTATATAAATGACAGGATTTTCTGTAGACATTAAAATTGTAATAGCATCCATATTAACATGAAACAACTTTCATAATTTTGTTACACAGAAAATGCATGCTAAAAGCAAAACATTGCAAATTTTGTAGATGATGCATGATGCAAGCATACACATTTAGAGGTATGTATACATTGGGAAATCCATAAAGGGCATCTTCAGGTACTAGTATTGTTTCTTTTACTTCACCTTTCTTTTTATCTGAATTTCCAGATTCGTTTATGATAAAAATGAATTACTTTTGAAATAAAATACTAAAAATGGACACAATTTTTAAAAATCCATACTGTCAACATAGTCTTCCAGAAAAAAAAGTAGAAAAAATTCACTTGAGTTTTCTGTAGCAGCTAGACTGAGTCAACAAAAAGGCATTGAGTTAAAATTGAATGATAGCGGTAGGTAGAAATAGGAATCATTTATACTTAAAAAGCCATCTGATTAGTATGTTTTGTTTTCATACCTGTTGGGTTTTATAAACTAAAAAATCTGTCTCGTAAACCCAAAATTAAAGTGGATAGTGAGGTTTTTCTCCATCTATTGAACTGATTCTTAGAATATATTGCCTTTTATTTTAGATGAGAGCATCAAAACTGTCTTTGATCCAAAACAGCCATGCAAATCCCGCATTTACATCTGAAGTCAACCTATTTATAATCAGATGTTTTAAAAAATCCCCAATTTTCTTTTATCCCTGTGATTCAAAGAGGGTTAGTGACAGTACAACTTTGAGAGCAACAGCTATGTTTTATTTCTGAAGCAGTCCTATTTGCTAACACAGGAAATCAAAAATGCAAAAACTACCAGCCAATCAGGAAAACGGAACTGTGAATGTCGGAGCTTTGTACGTACAAATTAGAGAATGTTTTTCCCTGAACAGCAGTATATTTTTCTTTTAAACTAGAATTATCCTCTTACGTCAACAGAAGTACCAATTAAAATCACTATTCATCAATGCTGAGGTCCTAACACAGAGCTTGTGTTAGGGAGATCAATAGAGCTCATCAACTATAATTTTAATCATTTTATCTTAGTTTTCAAATGGAATAATTTGGAGTGAGGGAAAAATTCAAAATCTTAGTTACTGCTGATATGAAGGCAGATATTTCTGAGGATGATTAATGTATTTAATCAACCACTCAGTTTTTAAATACTAAGATCCCCCCCCTTTTCAGTGAATATTTGCTAGGCACTGATGACCCGGTGGTGAACATAATGAAATAGTCTTTCTCCTCATGCAGCTTAGATTCTAGTGGGAGAGAATATTACATGAGAAATCATAATTATAAATAGTAATTATACACACTTAGGCAAATTATGCCAATAGTAACTATAAGCACTTTAAAGGGGAGGAACAGAGTCTGAGAAGCAATACTGGGGAGGTGCCTGTTTATCTTGGTAAGTCTGGGGACTCTTCAAAGAAGAGGTGACAATAAGCTGTCACATGAAGGATGAAAGTCATTCACTTGCCTCACATTTCGTGTGGCTCATACCAGTTACCCCAAATATGGCACCTTGGAGGTCACTCTGACCTCCTCTCACCTTTCTTCCATGAAACATGGCCATAAATATTTGACCTACCTCCCCTAAAAGGAGGCTGTTAAGACCCTCACTCCAGAGGGAGGGGCCCTGCCCTATGCCAGGCAGGCCAAGAAGACTGGACAAACGGGCCCTCCAAGGTCCCCCCTGCCAGCTTCTGACCATACTTTTGCAAGATTGTTCAGGAAAACGGTTTTCCCTGGGTCTTTGGATCTTCATCTCTGAAGGTTCTTGGTTCACATAACATTTTGGTCAAATAAGTTTGTTAGGCTTTTCTTTTGTCAGTCTTTTGTTATAGGGAATTTGGCCATGAACCTTGCAATGGGTAAGAAAAAGGTGACTTTTCTCTCCTACATGTTCTATTTGGTTAGCATCACTTTCTGGTCTTCCCACCATCTCCCTAGCCATTCTGACTCAGCCTTCGTGGGGTATCCTTCCTCTTCTATCCACTCTCTAAATGCTAAAGCTTTTCAGTGCTAAGTTCTAGGCCGCCTTTTCTTCTCCTTCCAAGGGCTAACCCATTCCTATGACCTCAGATGACATCTTGGTGTCAAAGATTTCTGTAATAGATTTTACCAGTCCAAACTTCTTTTCTTAGGAGGTTGACATATAGACCCAAATCTATGTGACCTCCTCACTCGAATTCCTCATAACCTCAAATTTACTTTGAGCAACACTAAAAGATACTTCACTCTCAACTCTTATCCAGTGATCTTCATGTAATTTTTACATGCTGTTCCTTCCACCTGGAACATCATAGGTCTCCCTGCTGTGTATTACCGGAGTACTGTATTCTTTTCTGTACCAGACGGGTGCATTTGGCTACAACTAACAGATTACCCAATGGAGACGGTTTCAGTAGTAAGAACATCTAATTTTTAACCACTTGATAGCATAGGAGGTCTGAAAGGAGTCATGTTTTGGGTTGATGGCATATTTCAAAAAATTATACAAAACCAAGACTTTCCCTTTTCTTGTCATTCTGTGCATGTTAATTTTTTTAAATTTAGGGTAATTGCCTTATGGTAACCCATATACCATGTCTGACATAACTGCATTTAAGGTAGAAAAATGCGAGAAGAATGCTCTCCTGTAAAATTCTCTCGGCCCTCATCCCATTTCCTTACATCACATGAGCCATATCTGTCATACGATAATTGCAGGGGAGGCTACTTAGCTGAGTATAAGGAGATGGTTAGGAAGAGAAGGTTGAAATGCCTGTTGATTTTTTTTTTTTTTTTTTTTTTTTTTTTTTTTGATCCAACATTCATTGGTGCACGTACCAAAATGGCAGTTAAAAAAAAAAATTTAATATGTGCATTTTGTTCATTGTCTTGCCTGTGAGATTATAAACTCTTTGGGAAATGTCTGTCTTGATACGATGCTATAAGCCTAGAATCAGCAGTGTCTGGCCTACATAGATCAGTTATGCTGACTGATGGAATGAATTAACAATAGGGAAGAGAATAATGGGCAGAAATCCAAGTACAAAAGAGCTAGAAAACTGCCAACACAAAACTTAAACTGATTGCCATATCTCATATCTCATGGTTCAGTTTTCTATTCCATTTAAATTGAAGTCTTTAAGGCAATTTTTTCAAAGTCCTCAGTACTTTGCACAGTGAATAGAATTCTTAACCTCTTAATTCGTGCCATGAAAATAGGCATTGGTATTACTGTCACTAAGATCCAGGAATAAATTCTTAAAAAAAAAAACCCGTTAAAGGGTTATATGATCCAGAAAAATTTAAATTACCTCAAGTACATAAATTCAATTGTTGGCTAAATCGCTCAAATGTCATTTAACAAGAAAAGCGTAAAAGCTAGAAATTTTTATTTAAAAGAGTACTCATGAAATTGTTGGTCTGTTTTTCACTCAGTATCACACCAACAGATAAGTTTGTCATTCAGATTGGCTGATTTAGGTACAAAGCAAATGTAAAATATCTCAAAGGATGCTTGATACATTTTTGTTCTTATACCTAGACCAAAAGAAAACTTGGGTTTATTCCTATCTGTTTCATCCTAAATATGTACCTATGGGCATGTTGATTATGTTCTTTGGTTCACAATCAATACAGTAATCTTTACCTTTCAGTTACAAATACAGTCACACCATAATTTTAAAACTTAAAGTTAAATGGTATTGAATGCATTCAACTATATCCAACCTAATGAAACATTAAGGAACTGATTCATATTCCTGGTAGTGTCTATTTCAATAGAAGCAAAATCTGTTCCTAGTTTCTGATGGACATTCTGTTTGATCATGTCAAAACACGCAGGGCCCTCACATATAAATATCACAATTTAAAAAGTTGTAAATAGCTACACATTCAAGACTAGCTTTTGAGATTAAAAATAGTTTTCATTTGAAATAAAATTCCTTAAAACGAGAAAATGACTTTAGCATTGGCAAAGGGAGTCCCCTAAGAAAAAAATGTAAACAGATGGCTGAGAAAGATCACCCACATGCTGAACACAGATCTTGAAGAGGCATTTCTAAGAATGAAGTAGCACTTCCCAGCCTGGGCCACTTCCCACAAGGATCCTTATTTAACCCATGGAAAACAGTTTATACCTCCGGCCAAGAGGAGCCTCAACTTTTTTCCCACTTGCCTCGCAGTGATCCAGACAACTTTCCAACTTTCCCAAGCATTCCAAAAGAAGCTTTTAAGTACCAGCCACTTGGGACGAGCAATCCCCTAATAAATCAGTGTTCGATGATCAGCCCTGAACAAACGTCTTCCCATATAAATGGGCTGTTAAGCCCTTGCTAAGCGTATTAAGTATTCAATTTAATGTATGACACACATCTGTTCCACTTTCTCAGCAGAAGTTTCAAGATAACTTAAATCCCAGACTTAATCAAGGAGAAAAAAAAATTGGCAATGTTTTTAAAACTCGGTTTTAAAATATAATCCAAATGATGGTGAGAGAGACCATTTTGCTCTAATGAGATTATATCATACCTAAATCAAATCCACAAAATCACCTGAGCAGAAACACAATCTTTTATCTAAGCTAATTTGTCTTTCCTTCAGAGACCATCAACATTTCCCAGAGACCTTTAATTTACACCTAGCCCAAGTCACCCAGAGATAAGCAAAAATGAAGCCCTTGGCAAACGCAGTGACTGAACCCCCAGATGCCCAAAGACCATAAGAGGGAAACTTACAGAATTGTCTTTCACAAGGAGAGCACAGCACTGGATCCCAGCCATCAACATCTTGTGTGGGTTCCAGGCCACAGAATCGGCCCTATTGTTTAAACAAAGGGACAGAGTAGGGAGAGGATTCAATTAGTTTCTACAGGGACTAGAATACTGTCATCAGCATCTACATTCAGTACTCATACACAGTTTACTGTTCTACAGAATTCCTTGTCTGAGTGGTTTAAGGAATTTGAAGGGGTTTTACTGGTTTATTTAATCAAAACAATTACTTTGTTCCTATTTTCAAAATATCACTTAGTCCAAAGAGATCCCTTTGCTTGATAAAAGTTGGCTGTACAATGGGTAACTACATTTACCTGTGGATGCCATGCAGAAGCTTGCGGTGCTTCCTCGACATCAAAGCTGAGCCACCCCAAGAAGCCTGTTGAGATATTTACAGAACCAAACCAATGTTATTTCAATGTTGTTTCCCATTGGGTTGTTGTAGAAAACCTTCAGTGATGACCTCGATCTGCATTATTTCATATTTTATGTTAACAAATTTGTACCCCAGGAAATTTTGATCACTGATTCGGGCAATCAGAAGCTCATCACAATAGATGGGCCCCCACTGACCCTTAGAATTATAAATTTGCATGTCATAAATTGGCATATTAACCAACTGAGCTATGTGTGGATGAGGAGGTTCAAAGTCCATGTCCTCTTGAAGCTTAGACTCTAACATAGCATCTTCACAATGCTAACATTTTGCTATCAGCGTATGATGAGACATGGGCTAAGGACTAGCATTCTGCATAATAATGAACAAAGCATGTTATTGACAAGATGGATAGATAGAAGGCCAACTAGGATGGGCTAGATGGAAATATGTTAATGAAAAATTAGATGAATTTAGCCAAATGGCTTTTAGAAATATCTGCAAATGAAACTGGGACAAATGAGAGACGGGGGCAAGCTTGGGACACAAGTTATTCACTGGAAAAGTAAATTTTGTGAGCAAAGGAAAAGGGAGTTCAGATGAAATCCCATAGTCAACAGGCCTGGAGCAAAGGGAGAAGAACTGATGTAAGAAATACAAAAGTCGGCATGCTTCTTGAAAATGGAGCAGACATAAATTTTAATTTGTAGGATAATAAAGGATGACTGTAGTGAGGATTTGAGGGGACTAGCTTGAGCTGTACTGAATACTTTCCAAGCTTATTTTTAAATCTTAAAGCATTCCATTAGGAATGGAGTTAGGATCACTTCCACTTTTTATAAATAAATTTCAGAGGTGTTCAGGTAAATTGTCCAAGGTCTCACTGATGACAAAATCAGATACGGGATTCAAAGCCCATTCTCTTGTCGTGATAACATCATGACTTAAGGTGATAATCTGGCCAAACTGGAGAGTAGAGCATGTAGAATGAGTATGACAGATGTGTTTAGGCAATAGGTGAGTTCAGGAGTTCAGGAGTGGCTTAGGATGTAGCAAATTCTGTTTTTGGCTATGGAATTTAAAGACATATGTAGACATTAATATCATGTAGAAATATGTGGCAAGAGTATGTGCACCATAGATACGGAAGATAAAATGAAGTAGCTCCATGATCCTTAGAGTATTACGAAAGCTGGTCCCATTGGTAGCTAATAATGAGAAAGTACAGTACAAGTAACTTTTGTGGCCTTAAATCCCACTTAAAAAAAACTTTCATGGACAGCTGAGTCTAGGGGAAAGTGAATGAGTCCGTGGGGTACATAATTCAACGAGGAGCTCGGTCTCAGAGCTGGAGTCTTGCAAGGCCATAAGAATGCTGCTTATAAGTTTGAGCCTTGTGAACCCCACTGGCCTCATATTAGCACCAGCCTTGATCCCATGGATTAATCTCCAACAACTCCATGGGATCCCCAGAAGTTTTTGAGCTGTGATGTTTCAATGGTGTCACGTGTTGAAATCCCAAAGATTCGCAGGTAAAGGGTTAGTAACTGGATGTTGCCAGTCAGGTTCCCTTCCTGCTGCATTTCCTCCCTTACTTGGATTCACAAGGGACCATGTGCCACTGAGGCTGAGCCACAAAGGCAAATGCCTTCAGCATCTTGGAAAATTTTATCTCAGCCTACAATTGAGGATCTCCAGATCTGGATTTTGAGAACTTGGTCCTTGCAAATATTAAGAGGAGTTACATACCACATTTTTCTTGGCTTTTATTACATACTCTAAATCCGAAATTACCTACTTTTCTCACTTTTTATCCCCCAACCTCTCTGAGAACATATCGGTGACAACTACAGGGAAGGATTAGTCCACAGAGCCCCACCTGTTTACTTGCTCACCCTTTCCATCTGCCTAACATCCTATACTTCTGCTCCTTCATGTCCTCTGAGCTAGCCTCTGCCTACACTCCTTCTCCAGAAAGGTAAATAATCTCCCAATTCTAGTGAACTGGATTTAAGTTTTGAAATCACAGGAACTCTTTCAAGGCATTAGTTCACCACTTTATGAAGTACTTTGGCAGGGTTAGAAACAGCTCATCCATAAATTTATTCCTCAAAAAAATATATATATATGTGCCCTACTTCAATCTGTTTCACTGTAATTCCCATTCCAGAATTTGAAATTATCAAACCAATCGCCTAAATGAAGCCTGGCTATCCATCTCAATAAAATTGTCATTTATTAAGCTATTACTATGTGAGGCACCACAGTATACCATTTTACATATTGTTGTCTTTAGTTAACAAATTAGTAGTAGGACCAATCCTGGAAGGGAAGTGAAGGCAGGAATGGAATTGAGATTTGGCAGCCTCTAAAGCCCAGGATTTTAAATGTTTGCTGCTGCTTATGGGACTTGGAATGAAGAATGGGTAAGAGGAAGCCTTGTTGGGAATGAGAGGCTTTCCAGGAGTTACAACCTGATTTAAAGACGAGCTAGACCAGTCCGACATTCTGCTCTCAGATGGAAGCTAGCATAACAATTGCCCTCACAAAGGAGAACAGTACTGGAGGTGAAAGAGTCTAATAAGATTAGTTTTTCTTAGATTATAATGCATTATAATTAAATTGAAGACATTATCGAATGGAAGCATCTCTATTTGTGTGTGTACTAACAAAAATTTGACATCAAAATACGAGTTTCACAGATGTTAAAATTTTTAAGTGCATCTTAGAATTGATAAAATATGGTATGAATGCAGGGCAGCATGGTTTTATTGAAAACCCAGAACAAGTAAATGTCATTTCATTTTTAAAAATAGCTTTTAATATAAGTCAAAGCAATGATTGCAATTTAATTTTCTTTTTAAAATTAATAAAGTACCTATGATGTATGAATTTGCTTCAAGATAAGCAACATGTTCCTGTAATATTTTATTGATTTGACACCCACAATAGCAAAGGATGGGTAAATGCTGTCTTTAATAAACCAGGTAGGCTGGTGTCAAATTTACTCCTACAGGCACTTGCCAGAGGCATGCTATGCACAAATAGGATAATTTGCTGTGGTTTACATATTCCCTTATAAAGATGTTTTCTTCAGACTCAACCTTGAATTTTTAGAAAACCAAAAGATCTTTTCATTCATACTTAGAAATCACAACTTTCTCTAAGCCCCATAAATCTCTTAATGTCATTCCCAATTTAGCAGCTGCTGTAGTTACTGTTTTACATAAACTATTTACATTTTATACAAACTACATAAACTATATAATCCATATTTGATGTTTTTTTGAGAGTAAAATATTTAACTGCTGATGTGTTTGGTTTTCCCTTATTTCCAGTTACAAAAATGCTCATTTCATATTATCTTTTAGGATATAATGTATCATTATGCTCCTAAGTCTATAAAAATCAATGATATAAGTTGAAATATGAACAGATACAAACGTTAAAATCGCATTAAGAAGTCACAAATAATCTACCTGAAGAATTGCTATTGGCATATTAATAGAGGCAATAACTCCAGTGAGCTTTATACTACTGTTGCTTTCAGCAAACGTTAGTATATAATTAATGTAAACTTTGAATCATATCACACTGTACTATGTGATACGATTTAACTGAAATACACTTTGAAAGCATAAAATCGTCTAAACTACAAAATTATGTGTGGGTATATCCTCCAAATACTGTTTCCTTTTCTTCAAAAAGTCAAATATTTCTTCTGCTAAGGAGGATCTGAAACTGTCACTTACCAGAGGAAGGCTCCCAAAACACCATGTGCCCAACTGTCTCTTCTTTGGTTTGAATCAGACTACTGGTTTCACAAAATTTAATTTTAAAATTAAGCTCAAGTTTATAGTTGGCTGAATTCAGTATTCTAACCCTGGATAAGTAGAATTTTTAAAGTTACCTTTGATTTAAGGATAGGTGTATTTTGAATAACCACAGGACTCACAAGAGTTAAGACAAAAGCCAATCCTTTGTTAGAAAATGAGTATATTATCCCAAACCCCCTCAAATAATTATCTGATGGATTCAGAGAGAACTTGCATTCCTTATAGCATCCAATTATGTAACGTAGCTTTTTGCATTTTCCAGCTATTCGAAACAATTTGAGCTAGAAGATACTTTATAGCCCACATCCACCATCCGCCCCCCCCCCCACCCTTCTACATGAAGAAATTGAAATCCAAAAGGCTAAGAGCACAATGAAGAGGCAGATGAGACTCTCAAACCAAAGTCTCTGGGCTCCTTAATCCAAAGTGTGTCCCTTACACCAGCCTGCTTCAATGACAGTAGATTCGAGGACCAAAGATGGTTCACGGGAGTGCAGAAAGTAAAATCGAATCCAGAAAACTAAAAATGTACATGAAGTCTTGGAATCTTCTCCTTTATAATTTACAGAAAATGGCGTACTTATTTCCCCCAGTTTGAAATACATACAAATAAAAGTGTTGGGGACCCCACATCTAGTTTGAGAATATAAAAAATTTCATACCAAGGCTACAGACTAAAGGTTAAACAGGTCTGTACACATAGATGAACTTACATCCACATGAAGCCAAAGGCTGTGCCTCTCACAGATGTCTGCTATTTCATCCAGAGGGTCAAAAGCTCCCAACACAGTCGTACCAGAAGTGGCGCAGACAAGAAACGGTGCTGCCCCCTGTAAGAAGGATCCACACACAAAGAATTGTCACCGTCACCACTTAAGTTTGTCCTGTAATAGCTGGGAAAATAGAGTTGCGCAATCAGTTACTTCGTTTCTTTGGAGATAGTCATTAATTCAATGAGTGTTTTTAAATGTTGTCAATATGTGGCCTCTTGGCATTATAAACACATTAAGGGAACTTAGAAACTGTAACAGCTAAGTGACATTGTGTATGACTCTTAATTTCTTCCTGAAAAAATACATTGAGCCTCTATTGTGTCATTGTCATCTTCCCCCCAAAAATTGGAAGACAAACACTGAGCTCCAGGAGTTAAACCATGCATGCCTGTTTGCTTGTCTCCTTGTAAAGTAAGTGCAGTTACAAAACAAAGAATGTAGGATGTACTCGGGTGCAAATTCAGCATCAGGAGAAAAGGCACCTCACTGGGATACATTCTCCAAAATCGGTGCTGCAACAGAGGAATCCATTGGCATGTGTTGGAAAAAATCTGTGTCACTCCTACCATAGTTATTCCTCTTCACAGAGCTGATGACTGCATCCTGTGGAGTAAACAGGTGCTGGTGGGAAACAGGAAAGAAAAGGGAGAATGTGGGTGCGCACACACAGATGAATGGTTATCTCCGTCAAGATAGCCACACCCTTTGTTCCATTAAAGAACTCTATGCCAACCAGATAGAAGAATATAAGGTGTTTCCAAATGGGTTGCTCCCCAAATGGTGGCAGACATTTGTGGCTCGCTGTGTAGGTGCCCTGCAGGAAAACTTGTAGACAAATGTGGGGGTGAGGGGAGCAACTAGAATACTAAGATTGTAGAGCACCTGAGAAATAAGTGACAATGTTCAAAGTTTTTTCTCCATTTAGCAAGAAGCCCTTTTTTTCCCCTTAGTTTTATGATAAAGTACATTCTCATTGCAACACATTTTTTATGTCCTTTAATGCCAGGATTGTTTGAACCAAACTCATTCCAACTTAACTGACTTGACAGAAAGATGTTATTTCTCAATGGAAAGTGGGGCAGAGCAAGAATATGTGGTTCACATCTCTAAATTGAGATGCATAGAGCTCAAACATAGAGCAAATCCATTTACCATCTTGGGAGACGGCTGTGGCAAATAGAATCAATCCATCTACCCAAAACTTTTAGAGCCAGGTCAGTAGGTGACAGAGTCCTGGAGAAATCAAAGGCTTTGAAAATCCTTCCCTGTATTCAACTACTGACAACTATGGCTTTATACCAGTGACCAAAAGGAAGTAAGACCAGCTTTACATCAATCATTAAAAGCAAAAGAAAAAGTAATTTACTAAAACCATTTAAGGTGACTTTAATGGCTGGGCTTTTCCTCATAAACTATATGACATCCTGACAGTCATGAGAAAATACCTTTGCAAGCTATTGTAGTCTATTAATGAGTTTTCTTCACCTTTTAAAAAAGATCTCACTATAAATACTAGGCTTAGAAATTAAACTTTTGCAATCTGGATTCAACCTTCCAGATTCTCTTCCCCATATCTCATACTGTTAATGAGAAAATTCAGTAGGAACATTATTGATTGCATGCTGCCAGTGAGCTGTATTATCTAAGAAAGTTTGTCATTTCTAACTCATAACTCTAACAAAAAATGTCTCTAAATATTCAGTGTTCATTCTCATTGGAGTGTGTCCGTAAGCACTTTAGAACATCTGATGCTTTGTGGTTTCACCATCTATGTAATGACCTCAAGAACAGGTCACTGTAACAGTTTTTCAATGGCTTGTCATAGGCCAGGGAGTTGAATCCCAGCAGGAAAAAAAAAGTTGATGTATTCTGTACATCTGAAACAATATAAGTTAAAAGCTTGAAACAAAACAACTAGGTCTGAAGCTACTGAGAAAAATGAAGCAGTCATGTGTTTTTATCACAGAATGGATGCAAGGTTTGTCCTTGGTGAATCCAGGCTCAAGTATTAGCTGACTTGAAAGAAAACTGAGGAGACATACCAACTCTAACCCCATTGTCCTTCTTTTACATGTGCCTAAAGCAATTTTTACTTTTCAAAAACTTATTTTGAGTTCTCAACTTTAGTCTTATGTCTGTTTCATGTACTTTCACTGTCAAAAATTTGAGCAACAAAAATGATAATGACTGGTGGAATAAAACCCTCTGCTAGAAACATGAATTCTTAATGTCACTAAAAAAATTGGGATTATCTTTAGGGGATGCTAGGCAACAAACTCACTATTTTAAAAATAAAGAAGGGGAAAGAATAAGATGTTTATCCTGTCTTGCCTGTGCAGTGTTTCCTTAGGGAAAGAAAATAGGCATATTTTTCTTTATAGTAGAATTCCTGACAATAAAGGAAGGAGAGAAGGAATTAGAACATCACTTAATGAAATAATGGGTCTAGACAATGATCATCAATGGTAGCAAAATCCATGAAGTGAGAGGCTGATGGAGGATATTATGATGGATGGACTGACAATGCCAGACTCTACCAATCAATATTATTACAAAGAGACACGAGATGTCTCCTGATGGCAGGACCCATGAAGACTCCTTAGTTTAAAAAGAAAACTCTAACATAAATCTCATTGAGTCACAAGATCTAACTGCCAAATTACAGAAAAAAAGAACAAACTGGATGGTGTAGAGAAGGGGAGCAATTAAGGTCTCAAATTCATGATGTAATCCACAAAAATCTATAATGTGGAAAATTTGAAAAGATCAGGTCTTTTGTCCTGTCAACAGATCAATGGCAGGGTGGAGGGGTGGGGGGCAAGGAGGAGGAGGAGGAAGCTATAGATCAGAAGATCAGAAAACATTTACAATCGACATATCAACCAAAGGCAATTTGTGAACTTTATTTGAATCCTTAATCCAGAGAGGTCAACTATTTTTTAAAGGCAGTGGGGGAAATTTGAATAAAGATTTGATATTAAAATTATATCTTAAAACTAAGGTATTATTTTTTTTTAAGCAAGTACATATCCTTCAAAAATTGAACTATTTATAGATCAAATGATATCTGGGGTTCACTTCAAACCCATCTAGTAGCGGTAGGGGAGGCTATGTGGTACAGATGAAATAGAAAGGAGCATGACCTAATGACTGATTATAGAATGGGCATATGAACACTCATGAGTCTCTTGGTTTTTGTGTTTCAGTTTTTTAGGATGCACTTAAATTTTTTTGTAATGAAGCTTAAAATTTAAGAAAATAGGGAATAGAGAACAGAAAGGAAAGGAGAAATAGGGGAAAAAACAGAGAATCATGACACAATATTCCCCACCAATAAGCATTAATGACATACAAATTATTTTTGAGTTTGTGTAGAAAGAAATTAAACTAGAAAACGGTATCTGTGGTTCTCAGCAGAATGAACTTACAAGTTGTCCCTCAGAATGAAACCCAAGTCAAGGAAATCTGATAGTGTAAACCACCAGATAACAATCAAGTTCACTTGTTATTGGAATATTTAAATAACCGAAGGGGACACACCTGAAGTCAATACATTTATAATAACGGAAGAAATTTTAAGCCAAATATTGTGATCTAGCATTCCCCAGGACTAGGTGATTTTTTTTAATGAAAATTTGAAACAAAGTAAAACAGAACTATAATATTCATACTTAAAAACAATTAAACCCATCCTTGTTAGAGTGTAAACTCCTATGAGGGTAGATGCACTTATATCCCAGCACAAAAGCCACGCTTTTCATTTTTCAGTGATTAATGCCTGACTTTGTTGCTACCTATTGGAAAGTTATCAGAATGCCCTGAAGCTCCATTAGCAGGCAGTGGCGGAATGGGACGGAAGCAGTGTAGCAGGTGTGCCAAAGCTAAGAGGTTTTTGGTCCAAAAAGCAAAATGGTTGACACCCAAATAATGACACACTTCTTAAAAAAGCGTTAGGGCCAACCTTGGCTGGAGCACAGAAGGTGCCCAGAGCCATGCCTTGCCTTCTCCAACATTTCAGTTTTAATGTATGTTAGCAGCTAAGGAAGAAGGGACAGTCTGCCATTGAACTACTAGACACAGACCCAACGGGGGGTGATAGTAATAGATGGGCTTGGGGTTGGAAGCACCCTAGAAGAATAGGTTGGTCAAGAAATCGGGAATCATCCTGATGGCAGCCCAGAGAAAACCGGTTTGTCCTGCAGATTTCTCAAAGGGAGGAGTTGAGAGGAGGAGGTGCTGGGGTTGTACTGGAGAGGGTGGGTTCATCCTTAGAGCTTATTCCAGCCTAGAACCCTGAATACGGGTGATTTCAGTGTTTTAATAGTCTCCAGCCACCTAGGAACAAGACATCCGGGAAACTCCACAGAATGAGGAGAGCCAAGCTCTTGGAAATAGAACATCTGTAAATGAGTTTTTCCTATTTTAATTTCAACATGTTGTCTTCTCTCTCCCACATGTAGAAATGGCTTTGGCTGTTTGCATTCTCTCCTCGCTATTCTAAGTGCTCGCATGCTGTGCGCAGGCACATACACATGTATGTCCATTCTTTCCCTCCTTCTCCCTTCTCACCTCTTTTCTGGCTTGCCAGACTTTCTTCTCCAGTTCCTCAGGTATCATTTTACCTCTAAGGGACACAGATTTGAGACTTTCGGTTATGTTTAGTAGTTAACAGACAACGATACTGCTTTATAAACCGCATGAATTTTTCCGTCCACCCACCAGGCTTCCGGATCCCATCCCCATTACCTTCCATCTGTTTCCACAAAGCAAACATTCTCGGAGCCAATCCCAAGAAAAGAGGCTGCCTTCTTCATCGAGTAATGACACTGAATTAAAAGGGACGGGAGAAGGGAGAGACATGAATACATGGCACAGAAAAAGCATTGCTTATTAAAAGTAGATGAAAGTATAGCCCGAGCACAATCTTTGGGATATTAGCATAAAAAAGTAATTTGAGTTCCTTAGCGTCGTAATTGAGAACATTCACTTTGGGGTCAGAGAAACCAGGATTTAATGACAAGTGTTCCAGTTACAGCTATGGAGTCTTGAACAAATATGTACTGTCCAAGCCTCAGTTTCCTAATCTTTAAAGGGGTCATGCCAATAATGCCTACTCGATCTGCTTGTGCTAAAATAAAATGGGTTAATAACCCAAGCCTGGCATGTGGAACCAACCAGGACACTCAAGGCTGCTGTTTTCCGTGCCATTGAGAAAGTTTCTTCTGATGCTACTCATAAGACATAGTATTAATGGGAACTTGGAATCTAGTCCACTGCTGACTCGAAACCCTCTGAGACGGCAAGACACTCTCGAAGATTGCAATCACAGGCTAGAGAGGAATTTAATTATTTCCTAGAGAAAACAATGAGTTATCAGTGCTGATCAGACACTTGACCAATCCTGTTTAATACTGAACAGAAGACTGAAATTAGACACACAAGAATGTGGCTAAAATCAGAACAAAAGTAATAATAGACAAGCTACTCAGCTATAGCATGAGTGAAGATAATGGATGATCATGGAATGAAGTCTGGTCTATTTATTGCTAAATAGTAGTATGTGCTTTACCTTATTGGGCCTTCTCTATACTACATAAAGCTCCTAAAATAGCATTCAAACATCGGATATGTCACTCTTCATACATTAGTGGGGACAGGTGGTCAATTTTTTCACGCCAGAAAAATGACGGTGCTAAAGGACATTATTGTACCAAAAAAAAACTTAGTAATTTGTAGCTATGAATACATTAAAAGAATAGTCATGCCTTCACACTTCACTTGATATATTCCCTCAAATGTGGTAAATTTTTCCTCCTTTTAAGAGTTTTATTGGGAGCTCTTTCACTCTGTAAAAATAAATGCAGCAGTAACATCAGGAAAAATGAAAGCATTCTAAATTTGCAAATATCAAATAGGACACATCCAAAATGCCTATAGGATGCTTTCCTTTCAAGTTCTGACAAGACCATATGCATATTGAAGAGTAACAATGTACACGGAAGTGTAATTCTCTACTCGCTCCACCAGCGTGTGCTGCTTGGAGGTAACCTGCCTGCCATAGCTAAGGTGACATAGCTCGGGTGAATTGTTTCTCGCAAGAGTTGGGCTCTGGCAACCAAACAGCTATTGATTTCATAATGATAAATGCCAGCCTACTCCACTGACATCTAACTACAAGGAAAATCACAATGCTCTCCCCCAGAGAAATAACAAAATACCTCCAACCGATGGATCTGCTGAATAAAAAACTTTTAATCAGAATAAGAATAGTGGAGCTATCTTAAGTACCTCAAGGCAAAGTACAACCCAATGTCAATCTGAGATAGAGACAGATCAAAAAAAGTCTGAAAAACTGAAATTTAAACATCTGAAAGCTTCAGAAAAGTAAGAGTCCTTGAAGGGGGGGGGAACAAAAGAAGGGGATGCTTCAGACATGCTGAGTAGTTTCAAGGAAAAGAAGAACCTAGAAGGCTGGAATTCAGGAGTAACAACTGCATTTAGAAACAGTGGCTGTTTCTATCACTGGCAAAAGGCAAGTCAGTTGTTCTTAGACGCAACCTCCCCGTAGGTTTCATAAATCTACAGAAGACGAAAAAACTCTCAGCAGGTGTTCATTTCTATAAAGATAAAATAGCAAGTGCCTACATGAAAGACAACATTGAGCTGGAGTTTTACTTTCCTGACTCCCACAGGATCTTTTCCCCCCCCCGCCTCTCTCTGTGACCTTGAGCATCTCGATGAAGTGCTGCTTTCTCATCAATGTACCCTGTGCCCTGGATACCTGGACTCCAGTGCTGACTAATTTGATTCTCAAGTTAGCTGGTAGAATGGGGCATATAAATGTTAAAGAATGAAGAGAATGTCCAAGGGATGTCTAAGGACACACAGCTGGTTTAATTCCCAAGGAGCCCAGAGTCAGAAGCTAGATAGAATGAACCCAGCCTCGTGCTCTACAGGATATCCTGTGAAGCACCTGCTTGCCTGTGGATAAGACATGCAATCACATCCCATTGCAGCTCAGCCTCATTCATCACCCAGTGAACAGAAGAAAGTGAATGAGGCACCTGGGGTGCAAAAGTTAAAGACATGACCCTGAGACACACCCTAGATGCCTCACTTGCCACTCCTAGCCCCAACCCTGCTAAAGAGGAGCTAGGCCATTGATCACTGGCCTGGGAGGTAAGGGTTACTTTTTCACCTTCACTTTTTAGTGGCAAATCATGGTCACTACTTTATGCTAATTCCAGAAGTGATCTGAATTACACAGGAACACTTCTATACACCTAAGGAATTTATATCAAAGTGCAAACCAAGCCATATATTACTATTTCTCCAAAAGTCCCTTCTCTTTGATTCCTATTTAGCAGTAGAGAGGCCACCTTGGATATATTGACAGTGCAGAAGTCTTTGTCATGGTCTTGTAGGTCTCTATAAATAGAATTACAATAAAAATCTAAAGTGTGCAAGAATACCTTCAGTGGTGGGTACATATATTCTGCATTTGATGGTGTAAGATAGAGATGGAGTAATTTGGGTTAGCACAAAAACAGGAAAAGACCCCCTAACAGAACAGGACTAGGCCATGAACCAAACACCTAAAAATATATGGGAGATGGCTGGGTGCAGTGGCTCATGCCTGTAATCCCAGCTAGTCAGGAGGCTGAGGCAGGAGAATCCCTTGAATCAGGGAGGCAGAGGTTGCAGTGAGCCAAGATCACAACACTGTACTCCATCCTGGAGACAGAGTGAGGCTCCATCTCAAAAAATGGGGGAGGGGGAGCGGGGGTAGCAAAAAGACTAACGGAGTTTAAGATTGTTTAGTAAACACAACCTTCTTTGTTTTTTAATGAAATTGATTTGTTGTAATAAGTAGTAAAGGCAGTCAATAAAATATGAATTAAAAAAGCAAAATGGTATGACCTGACTCTGAGGGAGCAGGGAAAGGAATGGGCTGCAAAGCAGTGTCTCAGCCAATGGAGTGGAAATATAAATTCAAAGCTGCAGTGTGCTCAAAGTGATGTAATTTTTCCATGGAATTCACACCTGGTTTTTGGTTTTTCTGGCTCCAACTTCTGCTGGCATGTTAGCCAAGGCATCTATTTTGCCTCTATTTGGAAAATTTTTAAAAACCTCTTAGGTCTGCTTTCACAACTACATAAGGTTTCAATTTCCTTTCACTCCCAATTCACCAGCCCCACCTGTTACTGATCTTTCCCAGGCATAATCTTTATTCTAAGCTTCCATATAATACCGTTTTCCTTTCCATGGCAATTATTCCAGAAAAGAACTCCCGCAAGTTATAAACCAAATGAAGAATGAAAAAGGCAAAAGCAAAAAAAACCTGAGCTGACAACGAGCTTTCCCAAGCTTGGAAAATAGCAGTTTGAATGCAGAAGAGACTCCTCATTTGTAATCTGCGGGATCCCTTACATTGAAATATCCAGGGCTGAAGCATGAAGAAGGAAACTCTATTCCATAATACTCCCAAATAATAAAGCATTTTTCCCAGCTGTCCGCATTACCAAACATTCTTCTCTTGGTACCGAAAGAACATCTTGTGCAGAAGGGCCTCGACTGGCTGAGTTAAGAATCTTGGGCTACATGATTCTTCCCAGTTGCCTCCCTTCACTCACTCACTTAGTTCTTGGTGCTGAATGAACCAGAGCCAAAGGTCAGACGAGGCGAGAGGAAAACAGGAAAGTGATCAGATTCTCTCCTACGGAGGAGAAATTCATGCACCATTTGTCCTTTTGCAATAATAAACTAACTTTTGCACTTAGAAATGATAGATACGGAAAAGCCCAGCTGGAAATAACAAACTCTCAGATTTTGTCCACTTCATGGTCGTGACAGGATACCTGGTATTATTTCAGAAGGTAAGAAGCTAAACTCGTCCTGCCAGGAACCTGGGTGATAAAGCAGTCACAGACAGACATCCACTGGAATCACACAAGAATAGGAAAGGAAAGATCTCTCCCATATAAAGGCTGCAGTTAAGCTGTGCCATCTACTTCTGCCCACTTTGTTATAGCTAGATCATTCTTCTCCTCCTAATATTTAAAAAAAAATCTATTATGTCCCAGATGCTACTTTACATGCAATTACTCACTTAACATTTGCCAAAACTCACTAATCAGTGACGACTGTGTGGCTGCTGGATTTTTCTAATCGTTCCAGCTATTCACTGTCCCATGTATGCAAACCCTTTGGTGACTTTGCAGCAAGTCCCCCCATGAGGTGGAGTCTTTCTTCTGACATCTTGGATCTGGGCTTATGGATGGGACTTCACCAAGAACATGTGCCCTTTCATACCTGCACCATTGCCATGAAGACACACCTAGACTGACCTGCTGGGAATATGAGAGACCAAGGAGCAGAGAGGCGTCACTGGAACCATCCCAGCTGAGCCACTCAGATGGGCCATAAGCCCCCCCAAACTCTAGACATGGAAGGGGCCCAGCCAAAAGCAGCAAATCTGCTCACCTATCTTGAGGCTTATAAGTGATAATATACAGTTAAAGAATGTCAACTGTATATTTGGGGTGATTTGCAGAGCTGATAAACTTATTTTTACAAGTTAGGAAACTGAGGCACAGAGAAATTAAAGTTACTCAATAAGTGATGGAGGCAGAAGTGGAATCCAGGCAGCCTAACTCAAAGCCAATGCACTTATGAACAATCTGACCTCCTACTTGAGTGGAAAGTAAAATAAGAGATGGAGAACTGTGGCCATCTCTCTCTCTCTCTCTCTCTCTCTCTCTCTCTCTCTCTCTCTCTCTCTCTCTGTGTGTGTGTGTGTGTGTGTGTGTGTGTGTGTGTGTGTGTGTGTGTGCATTTTCATTGTTACTGAATATCTTCCTTTTCTCTTGAAAGGTAAGGTACACATCCCTTATCTTAGCCAATCAAAGCAATCATTTTACAAGGAATGTGAGAAGACATAGCTAAGATCCATGCTGTCCATCTAAGTACTAACAAATAAGACACTCAAAAAAAATTCAGAGATGGTACTTTCAGATTAAATATTCTTTGCTTAAAATGTTGTTAGACTATATTTTAAATAAAGGTAATTATACAAAATTAAACCAGGATTTCAGCATATTAGTCACACGGGGAATAGGACAAACTCGAATCGGGAGTCCTCAAACAAGCCCTCTTAAACATGCATTCTCAGAAAATCTATATTCAATACCAAGAATTTTTACCTCCACAGATGTGAAAAGGATTAATCTTGGCAACCCAAACAGCCCCTTCTCCTTAATATCAGGACGATATTTGTATCTAGCTAAATTCATTGCATACATATTGGACACTGAACCACCTGCAAAAACAAAAAATGGCATATTTACAGCATGAAGTTCTAGCTCACGAAAGCTGAATACAGTGAGACGTGAATGGCCATGGGTGCTTCAGTCTGCTGAAAAATCACTGGGACAGGCCCGTGAGAATGCTGTCCTGCTCCCATTACTCTGAGTATTTCATTATATACCCTAATCTCTAATTCCAGAACTTTTATTCTCAAAACAAAAGATGAATTTTGGTTTATTCTCATTCCAGGGTTTTTTCAAACCAAAAGTCTCGATCTGTGAGCTCTGGACTTAGGGCCAGAGCCTACATCTCCATGATTTTTTTTGTCTGTCACCTAATCAGTAAAATTGAAATGATATTTGTTGGTTTCTTGCTCCAAAAAGGACTCCGGGATAAACGAATGTAATTCAGAAAACTTAAGTAAAATTGATTTTAAAATTTAGAGGACTTATAGCCCTTCCAAACTCCCAGCAGCAAATCAACTCATTTGTGTTAGATATAAATCCAAAATTGTAGGCATCTCATTAGTTATGTATGTCATTTAGCTTTAACACAAAATATCACTCTGGAGAAAGGCACAAGCTAGATTCTCGCCAAATAGAATTATTATCCAACTTTTTGTCATGTAAATCTGCAAGGAGTTGTTCCTCATACGGATACATTTTTACATGCTTGTAAGGTTGATCTCAATAACTAATTGTACTCACCTGGGTTAAATATTCCATCCCCTTCTTTCCAGCCAATAAATTCAATCATTTTCTTCAGAACCGCTTCTTCCACTAAGAGAAACACTGGGGACACCTCATACGTATAACTAGATGGATATAAAAAACACTTCACTTCTACGACTAGAGTCAAAACATCCCTTTGGTGTTCCAAGAAATGCACACAGAGTTCTATTAAACCAAGTGGCTGCCACTTCGGCAGTCTTTGGAAATTTATCCATTGAAAAAAGAATTACCCCATTAGTGACAGCACTAGTCATGGTTAGATAAAAACCAATAGCCGGTGGCCTTAGGGATCTGCAAGCTGCTGCGGCACTCTTACTTTCAAGAGAAACCTCAATTCCGTGAGGAGAGAAAGGCAATGCACTTGCATTCTATGTATTAGCTATGAGCAGTGGCCATTTCACTCTTTGGATGCTTGGAATACTGCTTTGAGTGCTGTTGATGATCAAAGAAAATCCATTGTCATGGTAATCGGGTTTTACCAGATTACTACCTTGAGTATGCTAACATCCCTTCGAGTTATTCTAAGTGGAGACGACTCCACCTGCACCAGGGTTTCCTCTGCTACACTGTCTGTATTAATGAGGAGTGCTCTGTGAGACATCTCTCATGTGATGATTTTACTACAAAGCACCACCCCAAATCCCCTGTCGATGCAGGATGTGTTGCTCTGGGCTGGAAGGCTGTTGTCAGAGCATTGCTGTTTTAGCCCCTTTAGAGATACCCTCAACTGCAGGGATCCAACTCCTTCGAGGTCACACTCCTTGTGGTCTACTGCTGGAGAGGTCTGGCTGTCTGGACTCAACTTCAGACCACTCTGAGGGACCACTGTAGTTTCAGATATCTCCAAGCATTAGCCAAGATTGTCATGGAACCTGCATGGCAAGTTGACACCTATCTCTGCCCGTTCCTGCATCCTCCTCCTCCTTCCCCAGTCGCCCATGTGGATGCCAAGGGTACTCCTAATCAATGTCCCACTCGCTAAACACCATCGAGAGCAGCTTTCCTGGGAATCTGTTGGAACAGTCACCGTGCCTTGTTTGGTAATGTTTATCTTCTCTCTCCGGACAACTTGAGGTTGACTACATATCTATGATCTCCTTCTCAATTAAGTGATTACATCAAATTGTATCTGAATAAATGTATACTCTAAATAAGTTAAGCAGACACATTTAGATGTAGAGTAACAGAATGTAATGCAATTATATTAACATCTGGTAGGGAAAATTTGGGATTAAGGCATAAGTTGATCACCTATGTACCACCTACCTATGTGTCAACTCTACACATATGCCATCTTAAAAATAAGATTGTTTTTTAACCATGCTATGAAACCAGTGTACATACCCAAAAGTATGAAAACATATGTTTATGTGAACCTACAAATATATATATATATATATATATATATATATATATATATAATAGTTACTTGTTCATAATAAAAAATGTTAAGCCTGTCTTTGAAAACTGGCTCAATTGTAAACCTAGGAATCAGCCTGGAGGTGGAGGGGAAGACAAGATAGAACACACTCGTGGGTTGGCATATTTTGAGTGGATGGTTTAGCTTAGCACAATTTAACACTTCTTCAATCTGAAATATTTAGAGATTTTTGAACTTACATGAAGAGTTAGAAAACCTGGGGTATACAAGAAAAGACTGGAAAAATACAAAATTTTACTGTCTCTTCTGACTTACTCTCACTGTAACTCATTGTAACCTGGTATCTGCTGTCATCACTCCATCAAAACGTCCCTAAAGTTGCCAGTGACATCCATGTAGCTAATCCAGTGGACTGTTTAGGCTCTTAGTTGAACATTCAATAACATGTGACACCAGGCGCACTCCTTGTGGCTGCCACAGTTATCCTTTTGGTTTTTTTCCTTCTAGCCACTGTAAGCTAACCCAGCTCCTCCTAACCATTAAGTGGTAGACGTCCTCAAGGCCCTGCCTTGAGCCCTCTCTCTCCCCTCTCTATACTCTGTCCCCTAGGCCATGGTTTTTTATCTTGCCTTCCCATTAAAATCACTTGTTGAACCTTTTAAATATATCAATGCATGAGACACACCTACAGAAATTCAGATTTAATTGGCTTGGGTTGGCACCCAGGTATCAATACATGTTTCTAAAATTCGCAAGTGATTCTCATGAGAAGTCAGGGAGGTGAATCACTGACATAGGGACTATCCTCCACGTCCACCATTTCAATTACCATCATGTTACCGGTAACTCTTAAATTTATACCTTATAGACATCAGAATTCCAGGCCCATGTATTTCTCAGCTTAGTTCATATATACTTTTCATATTTTAAAGTCACCGCAAACTCGAATGCCCACAACTGAAAATGGAATGCTTGCTCTCTCGCCTCCTTCACCATATACTTGAAAACCAGTTCCATCTACCAGTGCTGATTTCTATGAATGAAATGACTGTGAACCCAGCTATGAAAGCTAGAAACCCAGACGTTGCCTCAGAAACCACCTCCCTCTTACCTTTTTCAAGATGTGTATCCAGTCCCTTGTTTTATTTTCTGAACGCATTCTTTGCTGCTCTATTCCTACCTCTTCCCTCCAAGTCCAAGCTACGTTCCTCTCACCTGACTAAAGAAATGCCTTCCTAATGAGTGCCCTCCAGCCTGCCCTTCATATTTTCAGACTTTTTTTCAATAAGCAAATGGCATCTAGTGATCTAGAAACCTTCAATGGCTTTTTGTTACATTTAGAATGACTCATAAACATGGTCAACTGGGCCCTATATGTCTGGCTCTTATTTCTCTCATCTTATTTTCCACTATAGTCCCTGTATAACTCTCGGCTGTACCCACCCTGACCCTTCAGTTCATAGAGAATGTCATGCCGTGTCCTGCCACAAGGCCTTTAGACATGTCATTCCGTCTATTTACAACTCATCCCTCACCTTTTCACCTAATAACGCTTATTCTCCAACTGTCACCTTTACAGTGTGCACTTTCCTGAGCTCTCAACTAGGAAAAATTGCGCCATTCATATTAATACGTAGAACACTGTGTACTTTTCCTTCAGATGAGAGTTTGGATTTTACATTAATTTTTGTGGATCACTTCGATTAGCATTTTTTTCACCAGATATGCCCCATGAGGACAGAGTCGAGGTTTATTTATGTTCAATATGTCTATCACTTAGCACAGAAAAGGGCTTTTCATGCAGGTACAAATAAAAAATTGCCTAATCAAATTTCTTGTCTGTTAAATGGAGGTGATAATCACCTTTTCCATCTGATGGTACCACTATTTAAATCAAATAGCTATTTGAATATTGATAAGCATTATAAAACTATTCCATTATTTACAATGACACTATGAGAAAGAAACCATTAAATAGAAATTTTTGAAACAAAATTTCATCTACTTAGTCTCTAATCCACGTTTGGTGTAAAATTTCTGTAGCATGGCACTTACACACTTGGATTCAATGCTTCTGTCATAAATCGGGCCACCAAGGAGGAATAATCAAGTCCAGCATACAGCTGGTTGAAAAATCTTGGGTGGCCTGTAAGTTTAAAACAGAGTATTCATCTATGCAGCAATTAAAAAACCTCATACAGCATTAACATAAAGTGAGTCTTGCAGAAAACAAAAGCAGACAGACACAAAAGACTACATATGATGTAATTCCATTTATGACATTCAAAATCAAAGCTATCTAAGGAGATTAGAGGTTAGAATTCTAGGTACTTTGTGGAAAGAATTATGGATTGGGAAGGAGCTTCTCAGAGCCTCTGGAGGGCTAGAATTGGTCTATATCTAGATTCAGGCAATGGCTCCCTTGCATAGCTATGTACAAATTCATACTGAGCACTTAAGATTTGTGCACTTCATTGATTATAAATTACCTCATTCTGAAAAATATTCAAAACAGCATTATATACAAGAAAAATCATGTTGAAGACCCACCTCAGATCCCTTGCTACTAATCAATGTTTCTAAGTAAATTCTGAGTTATCTCTTAAGAGTTTTGATTTACCTGCTCCTCTTTTTCACAACCTAGACCCAAACCAAAACCCTTAAGTATTATTTGAACAGTTTTCCCAAGGATCACAGGGTACTGCCTTTTTACTGAAAATGTCAATATTAACTTCTCTCACTTCATATACATTTTGCTCACAACTGAGTTCACCCCAGGCTATGGCAATGAGCAGCATTCTCATTTTTCAGATTAGACCCATGAGACTGGCAGTATGTAGATGGGGTAAGATGTGACTCATCATGAGCTTACGTACACTTATGATTCAATTTGCTTCCAAGGCAATCGCCTTTAAGACACAACGTCTCATTCCAATTTAAAATTTTTTCCCCTCATATAAAAGGTCTCATAAAGGTTATTGGCTTTACACCATGTGAATAATTACACCATACACCCAGCTAACTGGCTTGATAGTCTCTCACAGGAAGCTCAGCATGACAGAACAAAGAGGCAGGAGTCTATTTCTACATCTGAGTATTTGGAAATCATTTTATCTGGTGACCTCTCATTACAACTTACAGCATCTGGTTTTAGTTTATTTTAGGATTTTTTTGGTCTTTAAGGGTTCAAGAAAAAACAAAAATCTCAAGAAAATCTTTTCATCTAAAACAAAAACTTCCTCTGATCTGGCCAAAATAAAAGGCATGGCTACAAGTAATTTTAATAAGATTTTTTCTTTTAGTTCTGTGTTAATTTATGATTGATTTCCATGGTAACGTTATGGAAAATATCCAGTAAACTGAAAAATCTGCATTAAATGTCATTCTACACTTCTGACATGCACTGTAGTAATAAGATACCTATCTCTGCTTTTGAAATGCTAACGGTTTTTGATACACCAGACTTTCCCAAGGGAATATAATCCAATTATTAGCCAGAATTTTATGTTCTTTCCACTAAATTTAGTCCAGTGCCAGAATTTACAAAGTAATGCCCATATGGTCTTAAGCACTAGATTACCTTTACATTATACTGAAAAATATTTTGGAAGGTTATTCTCCCATTTTTGAAACTTGTTCACTGGGTGAACAGGATATTAACAGGTAAGCTGGAATGGGGCCTCAGCGTAACATTGACATCCCATCACTGCATGTACAAAGATCGCAGTAGTTAGGACATCATTGAAATAATTTCCACAAAAACTTAGAATGTATTCATTTGCCTTATCCATCTACAGGTTTTTATTTTTTGATTCTGCCAGATTTGATCAAATAGTTCGGCAATTACCAGTATCCAAGAGTTAATCAGTGTGTTCCAAATCTATTTCTGTTCATATTAAAGGTATCTTTTGAATTACTTTTTGCATACTCTGGGCCATCAAGATTTAAAATCCCTTACCAAATTTATGTAATCAAAATTCCATTTGCCAGTTTGGTCTAACATAAATAAGTAGCAGTGATAACATATGCTATTGATTACAAGTAGTATGAGGGTTGGCAAGGAGAAGAGGATATTTACATACAAACACTAACACCAACAGTTTTCCTATCAACTTCTCTTTGGCCTTGGCAATGAATCTGGATTTAGGGATTAAAGGGACCATTACAAAAACATCAGAACCACTAATTTTTTTTTATCCAGATTTCTTATTCCTTAAACATAGCTATGCTTAGCTTTAAGAAGTAAATAAATGCTTTACAAACATAACTTGTCAGAGGTACAGATCAAGGAAACAAAGTTCTTACTAGTTTTGACGCTATAGCGTATGACATCCCGGCAGAGTTCCAATAGTCTGTGTGGTGGCTCTCCCGAGTCCCTCATCTCCAAATCAAGAAGCTGTTTCAGTTGTTCAGGAGGCTTCCATTCACACACCTGGAGATTCAACCGTGACAGAGTGAGTAGCCACCACAGACAGGTGTTGAGAGGGTGTTAGGGACAGGGACTCTACAAAGCTTCCGGGCTGTGGGAGATGTAAACGTGCAACTATAGTTCAAACTAAAAGAACTGTGACAGTAATGTGGATGTTGATGGGACAGATGAGGGGTACCATCCTAGATTCGCAAGGTTAAGGCAGATTTCCTAGAGATACTGATATCTAAGTTGTTATACAGATAAGAGTAGAGTGAATCAAGCAAAGCTTAGGGGTGTGGTAATACAAGAGAGGTTCTAGATGAAAGTGACAGAAGTAACAAAGACCAAAACTAAAATCAAGAATAAAATAAAAAATTTGGATCCTATGGCATATCTGAAAAGGAAGCTTGGTATGGCTAGAAGATGGATTTTTGAGAAATGGAGAGGGAATAAATCTGAATAGTGAAGTCGTTTTCTCTCTGCGTGTACCCTGCCCAAAGCGGTCTATCAACCTAGCAACCAGAATGAGGCTCCTAAACAAGCCACGCCCATTCCTCCATTCAAATACATCCCGTGGCTCCCTATTTCTTTCAAAGTAAAAGTTGAAATCATTACAAAGACATAAAATGATGCTTTATGATCCACTGGTATCATTTTTTTCTCTAGTCTCATCTGGGACTACTTCCCTTCTGGCTGACTCTGCTCCCACCACCCTGGCCTCCTTGCCGTTCTTAGCTACACGAGCGATGTTTCCACACTGGTGTCTCTGTACTGTCTGTGCCCTCTGCCTAGAATGCTTTTTAAAATATCCTTACAACTAGATCCCTCACTTACTTCAGAGCTTTGCTAAGAAGTTACCTTCTCGGTGATGGCAATCCTGACTCCCTTACCTAAAATTAAAATCTACCCAATTACCTCTATAAATCCCACTTAACCTTTCCTAGTATTCCTTTTTCCAAAGCACTTTCCACCCTCAAATATACTGTTTATTCTATATAATCTACATACAAGCAGATGTCTGTCTTTTTGCTCATTGATCCCAAGTGAGTACTACAGAGTCTACACATAATAGTGCTTAATAAAGATGGGTTGAATAAATAAACAAGGCTCAGGTTATAACGGGCTTTATGTGACATGTTAGTTTGAACTTGGCTCTAAGGAAGCCATTTAAATGTTTAGAACAGGAATAAAAAGATCACAGTTGTGTTTGGGGCAATTGCTTTAGTTGTTATGTGGAGATTCCAAATACAATTGGATATAAAGGTAACTTAAACCAGGCAAGAGAAGGTAAGGATCTGGATGAGGGTCAATGCTGTATGAATTATGTATTTTGGAGATATTTAAAATACAGAATCACTAGAAGTTGAGAATCGGATTGTGAGGGTGAGAGGAATGAGCCAGGGATCATCCCTAAGATTTCAGCGGGGACACAGATCGGATGGCAGCAATGGGGATAGCAGGAGAAGGATCTGGTTGGGGGTGGTGTGGGGATGATGCATTTATGAGCACGTTTAGAACAAAAGCCACCTTCAGAACATTCAAAAATTGTATAGCAGTTGATCTGAGGCTCTTGGAAAAGATGGGGGATAGAGCTCCAGGGATATACTATGATGATACAACAGTAGATGATGTGGCTCAGAAACTACAGCAAAGAAGAGGTGCAGAATCTTTTTGGGCATCACCAACACTTAGGAATGGGAAAAGGAAGACTACTGTAGAGGACTTTGCAGAGAGGTAGGGAGAATCCTACGAGTTTAGTGCTACCATCACCAAGAAAAAGGAATGCTTTAGGAAGGAGATAGATGCTCGCCACTGTCAAATACTGCTAAGAAGCCAAATTAGATAAAGACTGAAGTTCTCATGGGATTTATCAACAAGGAGGTGTTCTTGGCAAGAGCAGCTTGACTTAAAGAGGTGGGGGCGGAGGCCAGATTGCTTTGAAGTGAGCATGTAGGAGGTGAAGAAATAGGAGGAGGGAGGGAGTATAGATAATCTCTAAAAATTTTGGCTATGGAGGGGAGGAGAGAGAGGGAAGTAGCCAGGGAGTGAAAAGACTAGGAGGAAATATCAAATTGTGCAAGGAGCACGAAATTAAACTCTGCTCTAACCATGACTGGCAGAGGTAAATTGGAAATACTTGAGACAGTCAAAAGGAATGACTACTGGTGCATTCAACAACATGGATGAATCTCAAATGCATTTTGTTGAGGGTAAACGGCAAGACTCAGACTACTGTGTGATTCTATCAACATGACATTCTAGAAAAGGCAAAAATCATAGGGAAAGGTCAGTGATTTCCAGGGGCTTAGAGGAAAGGGGGGGATTGATTAAAGAGGGGCACAGAATAGTCATGTAACCATTTTAATGAAGATATAGAACAGTTCATATTATAGTAATAGTTATATGACTTCTCAAAACTGACAGAATTTACCCAAAAGGGATAAATTTTACTGAATGTTTAAGAACTGGCTGAAGAATTTTCTACTAAAACTATCAATGATCATCACACCAAGCTTGGATATATATATTTGCAGGCTACCTTTTAATGGTGCTTTGTTGAATCTCAGACAAGGCAGGCTAAGTTAGTAGTATCAAAACTTCACCCTCTTCCCCCAACTCCAGCATAGCTTTCAATCCACCTTACCATGGGTAGCGTGTACATCTACAACAATGTGATTGACTCTGTGGTTCCTTAATTGACAACTTAGGATCTTAAGATATTCCCCTTCTCATTTTTTTTTTACTAGTCCTCTATGTGAGCCCTTCTTTCCAGGCTAAAAAGGTCCCATTGCTGTGTTAAATATATCTTGTCCTTGTGCAATGCTCTTTCCATTATTGACCTTCCTGCTTTCTTCCTGCAGAAATGAGTACCCTAACTCCAACCTTTCTCTTCCCCTGCCACCACCCCTCACTTGCCTTTTACCTTCCACATCTGAGCTCAAAGTATCTGCTCCTGTGTGAAATCCCAAAAGTCTGCTCCAGTCTCAAAGCATTTATAACATCCTCACTGGGAACCCTGCTGTCATTTCTAATGAAAACATATCCTGCCAATTAGATTATAAATTCTGTTCAGAGCTGGGCCTTTACCTTATTTTTCTTTGCATTCTCTAGGGCTGAATATAAAGCCTTATTCATAGCTAATACTCAGTTAATGACTGAATAAAGGCCAACAAAAAAAATACCTGCCAGAGGAGCAGCGTACTGCAAAGTAAAGCAGGTCCAAAGTATCTCACAAGTGCAGAGAAGACCAGAAATTACGTAATTATACTCTCTGGATGAATAAGAAACACCATCAGGATTTTGCCTTGAACATAACTATTCCAAGTTCATGCATCAATCTCTTTTCCTATTCAGTTTCCCACAGGCATGTGGTCAAAAATGCAGAATAAATCACCTCATATTTTAAAGGTATTTATTTCTAACTAATATAACTGGAATAAAAATCTCTTGCTTACATCCATTTGTTGATAATCGAACTCCAACATGAAAACCAATGTGATAAAGGATAATTCAGTAATTTTTAAGAGGCATATGGAGTATTTAAAAGCACAGATTGTGAAGTGAGACTGGCTGGATTTTAGTCCCAGCTCTGATGCTTACTTGTGTATAACCTTGGGCGGGATATTTGACCTCTTTGTGCCTGACTTTCTTTCCCAGCTCTTAAATGGGGGTAATAAATAGTAACTGTCTTTTAGTGTTTTTGAAAGGATTAAATACATAAGAAGTTAGTCCCTAGAAAATACTAAGTACTCTTAAGAGTAGATGCCATAGGCAGCAGTTCTTATATCAATTTGAATTGAATTTGAGCCTGAATTTGAAATCTACAACCAGTAGCTGGTACCAGAAAAGGAGTTGGACTTAACCGTCTAATATTTCTAGGCTAAATTCAGACAAGCTCCTGATTGAACCTCAAGATAAATTTAAAATGTTGCCACATCCTTTTCTATCTTTTGCTTGATTTTCATGAGCAACATAGAGTGTGCACTAGAAAATTGGGAGCAAAGGGCATTAGAGAGTGCACAAGTCAGATTAGCAGGTTACTTAGCTACGTTATTTCCTAGGGCAGGGAGTTTCATCCCTGTGCTTCATAGCCTCATGTGATTAAACTCCAGACTCTCAGCCAATCTTCCCGTGAATGATGACTAGAAGAGGAAGGAATCAACCCTTCAAGGAAAGCAGACGTTGCCTGGAAGGCCGACGCTTTGTATTTGGATGTCCTTTTGAGACAAAGGTATAGAGGAAATTAAAACTTGACCTTCCCATTCCCCTTATATTCAGCCATACTGATTTGGGGAAAATCCAGCTTTCCCATTTCTGCAGTTTCTTACAGGTTTTAATTTTTACCTTCTCATTGACATCTGTAGCCTTCAAAACCACCTCTTCCATTATTAGCCTACAGGCCTCTTCAACAAATTTTTCTCCTGCTTTCGCGTCTGTCATAGGGCCATTCAGCACAACCCCATCCACAAGAACAGCACTCTTCTTACTTGGAATCATCTCTTGTTGATCAGTATCTCCTGGAAACATACAAACTGTGTTTGAGATATAACCTAATTACGTCACATAACAAAGCACAGGGGACAAATGCATCACTATCCCAGCTTCAAATGGCACATCTTTTAATACATGAAGGCATCATTTGAGGTGTTGGGCTGACAATTTCTTATGGCACACAATGGTATGATAGAGTTAAGGAAAATTTTAGAAAGCTCGTAATTTATGGATTAAGTAAATCTACCTTATTATATAAGTTCCTCTGTACTGGGCTGAGTTAGTCATGGAGTATATGACCCCTCAATCAGTACAATTGCAGATCTGATGAGGAAAGGTACCATTCACATATACCATTTTCCATGATAGATGGCGTTTGAAGTTGAAAAATGTTTTCCATAACTAAAGAAAGGAACTACCCCTAAGAGCAAATATTCATTGGCATTCCTACACATGCACGAATAATCAAATGATTTCCATCTAATCCTTTCCTCAGACAGTCATCACTCTACCACAGAAGAGTTTGAGATGGAGGAAGAGGAGTTAGGCATTTAGAGAAAAGGGTGAGGAAAAAGCCCTTCAGATTTATTCTAGAACTAACACCACCTCTATGCTGTACGTATCCCCTTAAAATATAAATACTATAGTTTTAACTTTCAGAATCTGGTACATTGAGTAGACAAATCCCATAATTAAGGTAGCTAGCTTTTAGCTTTATTTCCTTGTACAAATTCCTTGGCATTTCCAAGCCCTAGGATGAAGCTTTGGGCAGAGAGAAAATAGCACCTCTCCTTACCCAAATTATTTTCTCAAGGAAGAGACAATGCATATCCAGATTGAAAGAACAAACTGAATTTTATAAAGATCCATTATGTATTTGATGTATCTGAATTATGGAAGCATCTAAGAGGGATCACCTGGTCACCTTCAACAAAGTGAACATTGAAATCTTCAAAGGCAGAGAGCTAGCTGCTTTCTTGAATTGGTACACACGAATGTTTCTCCAAATGTATGTTCCCTCTTCCTTTAGGTGTATGTAGCTGTTGGCCAATTCCTCTATGAACTAGATTACAAAATTTACACAAAGTTCTATTTTCCATTCTTGCAGCATCTTGTTTAGCATCAGGGAGTGTGGAGGAGCACAAGAAATGTAAATGCAACCCATTTTACTCATTCTTGCAGTCACCTTTCAAATGCATGTACAAAAATCTTCGTAAACAGAAGCCCACGTCTGTTTCACGAACGCAGACACGTACATACACTTTCTCCCTCCCTCTCTCACATTTGTTAGGGATATCATATTTTCCCTTTTAACCATTCCTTAAAAAGCAGCAGCAATATAAACAAGTCACTAATCTTAATTTCATGATTTAAGTCTGTTTAAATGTTCCTCTATATTACAGATACTGCTTTGTCCCTGAGAGCCCCTAACTAATTTTTCGGCCATTTTCTGAAGAGAGCGATAGAGGACAGAAAGCGGCACAATGGTTTGTGTAAACCCATATTAAATGCTTTTAAACGTTTCTACCTTGTAGTTTAAGCACAGGCAAAAGGATGGGACTGAGCCCGTTGAAGACTGTACATGCAGACCATTGCTTAAATGTTACAAGTCAACATGAAAATCTATATCTGAGAAGAAAGGTTACTGCCTACCCAAAATAGCCCTCCTCAGAAATAATTCTGGCAACTCAATCCAGGTATTCAACCAATTTCTAGCACAAGCTTTGAATCAATCCCATTTTCTTTCTAATCAGTATGTTTCTCCTCCTCATGTGTGTTCACCAAATTGTTGAAAGTTACAGAAACACTGCACCTCACACAGTGCCTTCTATTTTGAATCCATCTTAAATATTCTGATGGTCTACAAAAACCCTTCTAAATATGTATTTCAAACATTTCTACTCTGAGGGCTCTAAAATACTAACATCTATCATACCTTAGACTTCATCTCCACCTCAAAGTTAAACGGTCTGCTAAAATTCTATGGCTTCACAAACCCTTCTGTTACAGGCAAACACAAATGGTGTCCAGGAAAGCACCAGATAAAAATGTCACAGGAAGATCCCCCAATTTGGGAAAGAGGGAATCTGCAGCAAAGGATCAGTCTCTTGTCCTCTCACTGAAAGAGAAGCCATTCAGAGCTCCCATGATGAATGCTAGTTCCATCCTTCACTTTCACATGAAAGGAAACATTTAACATGGTTTAGGGCCAAATGCTGCAGCCCTAGAATTGAGCTTTTAGATGGAAATGCTCTGCACCTGAAGGCACTTTCCTCTCCTCCCAAATTTTTCGGGTCCTAAAAATAGAGTAAGAAAGAGGGCAATTATTCCAGGAACTCTAGTTATGTGAGTAGGCAGTGCTATTAAGCACACAGAAAAAGCTAAGGTTTTTTTTAACCTCATTAGTAGGATTTCAAGCTTTTATTGCCCAGGGAATAGCAGCTCTATACCCTGCTCAGTCTTTTACCCACTTCTGTGAGTGTGTGTCACACACATACACGCACGATAAAAAATGTCAACACCCACTCGTAACCAGAATAGCAGTGAAATTTAAATTATCACTGTCTTCACACCAACGAATTAAAAAAATCCCCATAATTCACACAATTATCTAGGAGAAAATACCATAAAAATCCATACGGAATTGGGTCTAGATTATGCGTCGTCTTTGATAGGTATAGTTTATTTCTATGGACAGATGTGATAATATGCCTATTTCTCCCCCAGCATTTTCCCAGGTCAGAAAAGGCTCTCTGGATATTCTATAATAGGTCAAGGTGTGGTCTCCCAAGGATGCATATTCAGAATTTTCAGAACTGCTAGAGTTTATAGTGGCTCTTAATGAAGTCCTTCAGTTAGAAGAGCTTCCATGAAGAATATATCTAGAATATGACTGCTTTTCATCAACCCACTTTTACCACCTTAGTTCAAACCACCATCAAATGCTAGTTACTGTGCTAGTAACTAACCACTTTCCTCCACCCTTGCCCCTCATTCTCTGAGGACTGTTTCCACAGTAGCTCGTATGCTTCCTTGAAAAACAAGTCGATTACATGACTCCTCATGAGACTAAAAGCTAATGTCCTTCTAATAACCTCTAAGGCCCATTTCCCCATTATCTCATGGACCTCAGACCTCATCTCGTTACTGTCTAAGCTCACGCAGCTCTATCATCTGTGGTCTTTTCACCATTCTGATTCTTAAACATCAGTTTCTTAGGGAGGCTTTCCTTGACCACCACATATAAAGCTGCAGCCACCACTCTGCACTACTTCCTCTGCTTTGACTCCAGAGCAGTGACAACCACGGGACATCCAATACCCATGTAAGTTAATATATATATTTTTAAATATCTGTCTCTCCAATAAAGGTTAAGCTCTGAGAGCATGAGTTTGTGTCTGTTGGTTTCACTGTTATTTCCATAGTACCCAGAAACTGCCTGGCCGTTCGTAGGAGTTAGATGAACATTTTTTGATTATTAAATGAAGCTCTTCTCGGTTCCTTCAACCAGTGATAACGTCGTCCTCCTCTGAGATGTAATTGCAGGTTGTCTGTATGCCTTTCTGAATTGATAGCACAGCAAGGAGACAGGACCTGACTAAGGAAAAACCTTTGGCAGGGAAAGCAATCGACATAGAACACAGTTAATGGGGTAGAGAAGAGACAGTGGAGGCTGAGAGAACCCCGTGAACAGTCAGCAAGGCAAACCTGGGTTTCTGTTCTCTGTATTAGTAAAGGAAATCATGCCCGAAAGATCCTTTCCTCTCCTCTCCTCTCTCTCCATTCTTACTAGAGCCACTCTCTGTGCTCTTTTCTTTATGGTAGTCATTTGACTCCTAAAAGTCGGTCCATGGACCACAGTCTCACTCCAAAAACCACACTTTCAAATTAGAAAGCCAGTCAATTCCTAAAGACTCTAACTTCTGCATTTTTACCAAGTCCCTCCCCTCCATAGCTTCCAAAATTCTGTATAGGATCAACTTCTACTTTGTTCAGAGAGGTCTATGCCTGTCCCTTGATTAACAATTCGGCTTCAAATAGTATTTTAGGTTCTGAGAGACAGCTCTTCCTTTGGCACAGAATTAAATGAATTAATACAGACAAAGCCTTAAAGTGCCTGGTACCTGATGTGAAGTAAATAAAAGTTAGCTGATAGTACTAGGTCACAACAGTATCTATTAAATGCTTGTGAGCCAGTGTACCCAGTGGCATTTAACATCAATCTCAGCACTTTGGGAGGCCGAGGAAGGCAGATCACTTGTGGCCAGGAGTTTCACACCAGCCTGACCAACATGAGGAAACCTCGTCTCTACCAAAAAAAATAAAAATTAGCTGGGCATGGTGGCATGTGCCTGTAGTCCCAGCTACTTGGGAGACTAAGGCACAAGAATCACTTGAATGTGGGAGGTGGAGGTTGCAGTGTGCCAAGATCATACCACTGCACTTCAGACTAGGCAAAACAGTGAGACTGTGTCTCAAAAACAATAATAAAATGCACAAAGGAAACTTGCATGGAATGGTAAGCTGTGACAATAGAGAGAATTATTCTCAGATTTATTGAATGACCAGGGTAATAAAACTCTAGACCAAGTGGCTGGTGAGTTATCCCCTCTGGAGGGGCAGGAAGAGAGGACCAGTGGTGGAGGGTTCCCTGTGAGAAGAGCAGAACTTCGTCCACAATGTTCAGACCACAAGATGGTAGCTGAGTATTTCAGCCCATACTGGGCGGTAGGCAGCTGCCCAGAACTTCTGCCTTATTTCTTTCCACCTTGCACTGTGCTTACCTGTGTAGGAGTTTTATTTCTTATACCAGGTTATAAACATACAGAAAAAAAGAGCCATGTCTCATCTTGCTGACCATTCCAGAAACAGTTCAGCAACTGGTGCTTGATACCTCAGAGGACTGACTGGCTTGACTGTATCTTTACTTTGGAAGTCATCTCCTCTAACCTATTCACACAATCCAATAATTCCCTCCACAACCCGTGGCCTAGACATGAGGAGAGCTGACTTCTAGTCCCACTTGATCACTCCCAAGTTCTCTGATCCTGAAATGATGCAACCTCTCTGTGCCTCAGTTTCCTCATCTATAAAATTGGAGTCCATCTGAGGAAAGTACTCTGCTAGCTTCTGAAAAATTCCTGGGAAAATTAATGAAGATTCAGAATCCTGGAATTCTGCCCAAAAGGATTCTACATGGAGCCTAGGATCTAAAATGTCAGCAAGTACTTCAATTTATACTAATACTGAAATACACTAACATGCAGTGGATATGGGAATCACTATTCTGGGTGACCTCTAAAGTCCTTCCAAAACTTCAGATCTTTAGTTGTCTAGCCCCTCTTTCATCCTTCAATAAGTATGTATTTATCTGAACAAATATGCATCAATCACTGAAGTTCAGAGCTGAAAAATTACAAGATATATCTACGGTACTTACTATGTCCCAGGCCTTGGTCTGAAAGTTTTACAGGTTTCACAAATGTAATTGTAACCAACTCTAGTTACTGAGTTTTTCAGAAGAGAGAAATTGAGACAGAGAGGGTTTAATTGGGTTGAATTGCCTTGCCCAAGGTCACAGAACCAGTGAGTAGTGAAACTGAGGTAAATTTTTACTGAGTATTAAATATTTACTGAGGTTCTATGAAGGATCAATGAGATTCTGCTTTATGGGTGTCTACCGTTGATAAGGCATCATTAGGGAGCTAATGACAGCAAGACAAAATACTGTCCTCGGATCATGGATAGCCTCAAAGTCCTGAATAATGGCCATAGATAACAGGTGTCAAGTAGTGCCACGTGGAAGACACCAATAAAATGTTGTGAATGTAAACAATGTAGACATTTGAAATTAAGGGTTATGGTTATAGACGTTGAGGTGTTGGGAAGATTTCAGAATTAAAGACCTGCCTTCTCTTTGAACATCTGCAGTAATAAATAATTTTAAAATTTCATCACTTCTCAAGTAACAACTCCATTGGCACTTGCTCAGGACTCCCACCTTGTCACTTTCTCAATGGTCACAAAACTTATCTTGAAAGTGACTCCAAATATGCATTTGTGTCATGTCCATGGGCTTTTATAGTAAGTGAGTAAAGTACGTGTAATTGTTCTTCCACAGGACTATAATCCAAATATGTGAAGACTTTTATCAACTTTATTTTGTCAGTTAAAACTGCTCTCATTTTTCCAGTGGTTTCTGATAGTCTGTGGTCCATAGTCTGGACCAAGTTGCTTTTATCTTATAAAATGAGGCCTCACACACAATTCCAGGTGTGATCTCGCCGACTCTCAACATAGTGAATTAATTTTTCCCATCCTCTGGTCACCATGATTTCATTAATAAAGGTTATATTGACACCAGAGTGGATTCCAAAGCCTACGCTTTAAATCCTGGCCCAAATTCTAACTGCTGCTGTGACCTTACTCATGTTATTTCACTTCTGTGTGATCCCTATTTCTTATCTGGCAAATGGGGAAAACAGCTATGAGTCATTGAAAGGGTCAAATGTGGATTGGGTACAGGGTACTGAACAAAGTGCCAGAGACAGTGTAAAGAACTCAATAAATGATGACTGTTAATGAGGCTTAGTCTGTATGAACTCTTTTGGCACTACATTACACTGTTGGCTCAGGTAGAAGTTATAATTAGCAGTCTTAGGGTTTTGTAGGAAAGTTTGCCAGTAAAAGCCAAGTTTCCCATCCGAGACTCTTTAATTGTTAAGAGTAAATTAGCAATAGAAAAAACCTTTGCTTTCAAAGGACAGAAAATGAGAAATGGTGAATCAAAGGTGAATCCACCCATCTAGTTGGGGAGGACAAGGAGCTCTTCAGAAAGTTAGTGCAGACACTGGGACCAAGGGAGGTAGGAGGGTCAGTACTTAGGAAATCCGGTAGGCCAGTCCAAGACAGGCTGAGGAGCAAAGCTTGGGAAAAGAGCTGGGGTAGTTTTAGTAAAAGCCTGCTATGTGTCAAGCACCCAGCCTAGTACCTGTGGATACAGAAGTAAACCACAAAGTCTCTGTTCTCGAGTTAAGTCTGGAGAGAATATTTAGGAAGCCAGGGAAAAGGAAAATTGAGATGTAAAACACTGAAGATATTTTCTGTCCTGGAGTTTTCTAAGTCAGGTATTTCTTCTAAGCTCAAAAGAAGGGATGCCTAATTGAGTTGATGTATCTGGCACATCAGCTTCACAGGTCGTTTGCCTCACTTTTGAATTTCACGCTGGTTTTAAAGGAACTTTAGTTGCCTTAAAAATGACATGCCAATGAGAGGGTAACTATGAACAAGCTACAAGGAAGAAGACTATGGGAAATAAGTATTAAGAAATAATAATACAAAGCAGTGGGGACAGAAGCACTGAAGCTCTGGGTAATGGCAACAAATGTGGCAACTTAGTCTCTGGATCTAGCCCTGTGATTTGATAGAATCATAAAGCTTCGAGATTGAACCATTTCCACAGTGCAATCTGCAAACGTGAATTCAAAGGAGTAAACGGGAAACTATGCTTACAACTTTGTCAGCTAGAGATGAGTATCCAATCTTTTTTTTTTAAAGGAAGAGCAAGACAGAATTTTAATCATTTTAGTCTCATTTGGGGTCAAATTCTCCTTAGCTGAAATCCACAGTGAGTAGATGCTTCTCTTATTCATACTTTCATGAAAATATTCATAAAATATTTATTGAATTGCTACTACATGTAAGATGTTAGGGCAGGCACTATAGAAAACTTCAAGCCTAAATAGAGACAGATGGTAACCCCGAAATACAATAAGGGAAATTAGACATGTTTATGAATACTTGAAATCCTAACCAAAAGGCATAAAGTATGTGAGGTCAGACAAAACACACACTGAAATTCCAGAGAAGAGGATTGCTTCTGAATGTGAGAAGCAGAAAGTCCTTCTGGAAGAGGTGGCATTTGAGGCAGACCTCCATCCAGCCATTCCGCTTACATTTAGTGCCTGTTATATATAGAACTCTGTGAGACATTCAAGGTTGAGCAATGAACCTGAAAAATTTACATTTATTTGGGGTGCATAACATGTGTAATTAGACAAACATAAATTATAATAATGCAGACTCTGATAAATGTTCCAAAGGAAATACCTGAATGCCTTGACAGAATAAGGACCAGGAGCTATTGTAGATATGATTAGGAAAAGCTGTTTTTGAACAGGAGAATCTGAATCGAGTTGTAAAAGAGAAGGAGCCAGACACAAAATGATACGGAAAGAGAATGGTCCAGGGAGAAGGAACAGAAAATGCAAACAATCAATACAATGGCCTCTTTAAGATGCGGAAACAGACAAGTGTGGCCCAAGTTTGAGGGCAAGGGATAGGAAGTGGGAAACGATTCGGAAACGGGGACCGGGAGCAGATCAGGCAAGGTCATATTTTACTCTAAAACCAACAGGAAGCCACTTAAAGTTTTAAACAGAGGAGTAACATGAACTGGCTTTCATTTATGGAAGATTACTCTGGATACCATATAGAGAAGGAACTGTCAAAAGATAGAAGTGGAAATTGGGAGACTGCTTAGGTCACTACTGTGGAAGTCTGGGCAGTAGGTAATGGGAACTTTGGTCTGGGTGGTAGAGAAAATGCAGATGCTGCAACTTGGGAGACATTTAATTGCTAAAGCCTAAAGGGCTTGCTTATAAATTGGATGTAGGAGTCAAGAAAGAAAAAGAATTTAAATTCTCAGGTTTGAGGCCCGAACAATGAGCTTGGATGGTGGCTGATGGACCCCCTACACTGATCTGGGGAATGCTGGGGCATAAGATCAACATTTTGACCACTTCATAGGAATTGGTCATGACATAGAAGCAAGTGTCATGATGTGGACATTCATGACAGAAAAAGCAACGTGAACTAAGGCAGAAAAGTGTGTGTGTGTGTGTGTGTGTGTGTGTGTGTCCAGGAACCAGTCTGTAAATGAGGGAAGGAGCTTTTGAGAAGGAGGCAGAGAGACCAACCTTGCAGGGACTTCAGTAGGAACTGAGGAGTTCAGATGTTACTGAGTGAGCAGTAGGTCACTGAAAGCTGTTGATGGGATAAGAAAACTGTCTTAGATAAAGTGGGGACTGGTGTAGGGTTTAGGTGGGAAACCAAGAACTGAGAGATGATGGCGATAATCCAGGCCAGGGAGAGGGAGGACATGAACTAAATAGTAGACAGAATGGTAGGTTTACATTTGATATGCTCCCCTACAATCCTGTTACTGAATTTGAGCCAGGTATCCTGTATCTTTGTAAAGAGCTCTACAATTGTTCATGGATAGACAGCTTTTCTATCCTCCAGTTAAGTCTGTTCTAAAAATGATCATTGGGTATAAGGCAACAGAAAATAAGATGGGAGAAAATCACTTTGTGCATCAGCTCCCTTCTCGCAGAGCACAGATGAACAGTAATATTTCTGGGACATAACATGTTCCCATTACCCAGAGTTTTATGATACGAGATTACATTGTTAGAATCTGATACCAGTTAGATAATTCTGATGCTACTGAAACACCAAGGCACCCCCGTGAACCAAAGAGCCAGATTCATAAAACCATCCAGCTTCCGAGAGAACGTGCTCCTCAGAAGGGAGTCTCTTAAACAGCCAGGAAAATAGCTGAAAGTGCTCTACCAAGAGCCAATAAATACATAGTATACCATAAACCCTACTCACTCTAATTTCAGTAATTTTTCTTTCACTGGGCACAAGGCCAGGATTAGATAACCTAATCTTTTCAGGAGAGTAGATTTTTCAGACATTTATTCCTATTGCGCAAACATTACTTGATATGGGGCATGATGTCTTGCTGTTACACATCTCAGCTTGCCGTATCGATAAGGCAGCTCTCTAAACCACCTCCACCCACCAACCTATTTCTACATCTTTTGAACTTCTATGATGGGTACAAATTAAGCTTGAAAAAACTTATGAAATTGGGCTCCACGAAAGAAACTGGACCTGGCATACCCATTCAGTAAGTTTTATCCCTGTCCTCAGTGCCAGGTTGGGGAACTTGATCCTATGCTTTAATGTGGCTCAGCAGTAGCTACTGTGCCACAGAGCAGTGTTTTCCTCGGGAGTTGTGCTCACTGTCTCTTCCTCCTCCTCTTCTTTACCCACTGTCACCAAAGTTTGTTGGCATTTGCCGTTGGTCATTTCTTACCCTTCATCCTTTCCTTATCAATATACATTGTTAAAATACCAGGTATCATTGCTTTAATGGTAACTTCCGTGTTTTCTGCCATTTAAGGCTGAGTAAAGAGAAGGACTGTTTTGAGTTTGCATGTTTACCAAAGGGCATTTTTGGCCTAACTAGCATATCAAGTAGAACCACCCTTCCCATAGAATATGGTCTTGGTAATACCGTCAGTTAAGACCCTTTTGTGGGTATCTCCAAGTTCTAAGTTTTCCAGATCTGCAGAGTCAACCTTGGTTCCTGTCTTATTCGAGACCTAATTACTTCTCTCTAATTCTGTGAGATTTGTAAGATACTATCAATAAACTCCCCCTCTTGGTGAGCAAGAGTCATTCTGTGCTCTGTGAAACTAGAGAGCCATAATGAATACTCTGAGTAGCTTGGATTCTGGAGCCATTTCCAGCTGATGAAAACTAAAACCAACTAGACACACCTTGCTACGTATCCTCTCTCGATCTTCAGAGTCTCTCATTTATCTACACTGTTTTCCAAAATTTGAAGGTCAACCAGTTACTGTCAGAAAATAAATATGCTGTTTTTTTTCTCCTCTTTAACACCCTTCCCATGTAACTTCTGGATGCTCGAATTCAGTTTATAGAGTGCAGTCATAGCAAAAAGAGTCCAGGGCAGTGCTGTAAAAAAAAAAATATAATGCGAGCCATTGACACAAGCCACCTGAGTAATAATTCTATCTTCTCCAGTAGCTTTTCTAGTTGTAGTGGGGCATAACAGAAGCAAATATATAACTGCA